>NC_084510.1:31174148-31474148 GCF_024500385.1 Phyllopteryx taeniolatus
TACATCTTTCTTGCTTTCACCCCCCAGAAAAAGTTTTTTTTTTTTCTCCCCCAATGTATTTGACTTTATTCACACACAAAAAAAATCTGCCTTAATTCCGGTAATCTTATGACAAAATGTTTATTTTATTTATGTATTTATTGTTTTTTTATACGGGATGATTAAGACTGTAGACACTTTTTTTAATTCTGATTTTGTTTTGAGCCCCAAGTGTGTTCACATATGCGGTGCTGCATTCAAGTGAGCTGGGAAGTTGCAAATCTCTTTGATCGTGTTCACACTTTTTTCAAATCTGCGTTTTGTTTTTTTTGTCCTTAAAGTATCGACATTTGAAATGATCTCATGGATTTTAGCGTCAACAATTCCAAATTTCCTGCGTCCTAATCATAAATCACAATTGAAAGTCTTCAACTGCAGTAAATGAATACTATGAAAATGAACGCGTTCAAAATCTATTTTCCATCCATACATTTTCTTCCGCTTATCCGAGGTCGGGTCGCGAGGGCAGCAGCCTCGGCAGGGAAGCTCAGACTTCCCTCTCCCCGGCCACTTCCTCCAGATCTTCCGAGGGGATCCCGAGGTGCTCCCAGGCCAGCCGTGAGACACAGTCTCTCCAGCCTGTCCTGGGTCGTCCCCGGGGCCTCCTCCCGGTGGGACGTGTCCCGAACACCTCGCCGTGAGGCGTCCGCGGGGCATCCTAATCAGATGACCCACACGACCCACAGCTGGTGACCATCGGTGCGGGGTGGAACGGAGATCGATCGCTAAATCGAGAATCCTTCTTCACCCCGACAGACCGATACAGAGTCTGCATCAGTGCACGGATCCGCATGTCGAGCTCCCGTTCCATTCTTCCCTCAGTCGTGAACAAGACCCCGAGATACTTGAACTCCTCCACTTGGGGCAGGATCTCGTCCCAGAGGGCACTCCACCCTTTTCCGACTGAAGACCACGGTCTCAGATTTGGAGGTGCTGATTCTCATCCCGACCGCTTCACACTCCAGCGAGAGTTGAAGCCGCCGGAACCACATCATCTGCTAAAAGCAGAGACGTAATACTGATGTCACCGAACCGGACCCCCTCAACGCCTCGGCTGCGCCTAGAAATTCTGTCCATGAAGGTAATGAACAGAATCGGTGACAAAGGGCAGCCTTGGCGGAGTCCAACCCTCACCGGGAACGAATCCGACTTATTGCCGGCAATGCGGACCAAACTCCGAGGCCGGTCGTACAGGGACCGAACAGCGCGGTCCGGCACACCATACGCAACAGAGCACGCTCGGTTGACACGGTTGACGTCCTTCTCCAAGTCCACAAGACCCATGTAGACTGGTTGGCCGCACTCCCATGCACCCTCCAGAACCGTGCCAATTGTGTAGAACTGGTCCACCACTAGATTGGACCGCCTTCGGCCGCCGCCCCCCTCGCTGAGCGCCCGAACCCCTTGGCCCCTCCTGCCGGTGGTGAGTCTGTGGGAAGGCGAACCCGCCAGACGCTCTCCATCGAGCGCCGCGCCCCCTCGCCCGGCTCCACAGGGGGGGCTGGTGAGTCCCCATCCGGACAACGGAAAACCACGACGGAATTGTTCTTTGTGTTTTTGTCCGGTCCGTCGCCCGGGAGCCGTTTGCCCTGGTGGACCCCACAAGGGGCATAAACCCCGAGACAACTCGGATCATCGGGACGCGCGAACCCTCCACGGCGGTAAGGTGACGGCTCAAGGACGAGGACAAAGCAGTCGAAAAGAAATCTGATTGCTTGAGTTGAAAGTTACAACTTCATTCTTGTAACAGTGACACACCCAAACATATCTAAAGTAAGTCAAAGTAAAATCAATAAAAGTCAGCACAAAATTAAAATATGACTTGACTCATAATTTCACTGCCCCCCCAACAAAAAAAACAACCAACCCATCCATCCATTTTCTTCACCGCTTATCCTCACTAGGATAATGCAATTTTCAATGTGTGGCCCTAATCATCGTTGCTATGGAAACCTTGCCACTATCATCCACAGGCCACTTGATTAGGTACACCTGCCATTAGAAGATATTTCTCAACCGCTATTGGTCCAAAATAGTTGAACGCATTTCCCGATTTGCTGGTGTACCTAATTAAGTGTCCAGTGTGTGCCTCAGTACAAATCTCAAACTGAAGCCAGAAACTGGATTTCAAAAAAAAAAAAAGAAAGAAAGAGAAAAAGAGCAAGATTCTTAACGTGTGCTGCTTTCCTTTCACATCTGATTTGATTTTTGTAGTCGTCGTTGTTGTTGTTGTTGTTTTTTTTGCATTAATTCCCGTGTGGACCACCAAACCCAACTCCTGTGTCAAGAAGAAGAAGAAATTCTCTTTGTCATCTTTTGTTGTGCAATAAAAGTTTAGCTGACAATTTGCGCCGCGGCCTCGTCTTCCTCCCAAATGACGTCCCCAAAAAGAAAGACTTCACACACAATGTCCGAGTTTGTTACAAAAACAAAACATTTTTGTGGTCTAATGTCGCCTTTTTGTGAGCAAATCACCAATTCTAACATCGTAAAATTGCATTCCAATGGCAAAGTAGCCTGTTTGATCTCAAATCTATCATCTTTGCTGGACGGGACTTTTGTATTAATCACTTTTGGATTATTGTCTGCATAAATAAAATGAAATAAATGAATATTAGATTGTTGAAATTGAGATCAGTAATGACAGAAGTTGTACATTTGTTGTATTTCTGCCGTTGACGCTCCGACCGTCCGTATGGTAGTTTGTGTGTCGTATGCCCCCTCTGGTTATGTGTGGCTACTGCACTCGGAGGTATCGCCTCCTTTCAAGGGTCAAGGGTCAAGGGTCACAAGTAAGATGGCCGCCTCAAGTCAAGTGTGTGCGCATTTTGAAGCGTGAGAGATTTGTACTTTTAATTTTTGCCGTCATCTGTTCTGTAATCCACTTCAATGGCGACCTCGACGGACCAACGGTGAGCGGATGCAAATTGCAATTGGAGCTTGACCAAAGCTTCTTCAGGACAACTTGTCAGCTTCCACGTTTTCCTTGACACGTTTTAGCAGCAAAACATCCAAATCGCTTTTATTGCCACTGTCAGGGAAAGGTACATTGACGAGCAGGAATTTTTCTCGCTCCATTGGTGCAACATTAAACAGAGAGTGGACTAATAAAAGTAGATTCACATCTAACTACACGAGGGAGAAGCAAAGTGAACCGTGTCCAAGAAGCATCAGGTGAAGTTAGCATGAGTGAGCAAATTGCCTTTGAAAATAGAATGTTCAACTATGAGGGGCCGTTAGGGACTACTCCAACACTCATACGCTCGAGTCTTGCTCTCATTAACTACTCAAATGCTCTCATTAACACTACTCAAACACTTATACGCACGAGTCTTGCTCTCATTACTCAAATGCTCTCATTAACACTACTCAAACGCTCTCATGCGAACGAGTCTTGCTCTCATGAACACTACTCCAACACTCATACGCTCGAGTCTTGCTCTCATTAACTACTCAAATGCTCTCATTAACACTACTCAAATGCTCTCATATAGACGATTCTTGCTCTCATTAACACTACTCAAATGCTCTCATTAACACTACTCAAACACTCTTAGACGCACGAGTCTTGCTCTCATTACTCAAATGCTCTCATACACACGATTCTTGCTCTCATTAACACTACTCAAATGCTCTCATTAACACTACTCAAACGCTCTCATATGCACGAGTCTTGCTCTCAACACTACTCAAATGCTCTCATTAACACTACTCAAACACTCATACGCACGAGTCGTGCTCTCATTAACTACTCAAATGCTCTCTAAGTCTACTCAAACACTCTCATACGCACAAGTCTTGCTCTCAACTACTCAAATGCTTTCACGCAAGCACGTCAATCACGTTCTCGCACGCATCACTGGCATTCACGAGTTCATGTCAATCATGCTCACACGTGAATAGTGTGAATCTTTTATTAGGTAGTTCAATTCAAAAAGTGAAATTATGAACTGCACACACTCAGAGTGAAGTATTTCATATTTAAAATATGTATTATTTTAATGATTGTAGCACATAGCAAATAAAACAATTCCACACATTGCGAAACTAAAATATAATGTCAAATGAAATAGTGAATTAATTCAAGAAATAAAGTGATTTTTAATGTAGAAATTAGGCTGGTATTTGCCCTGTGAAAAGTACTTCAGTGTTTAATCACTGTATAAGCACTGAAGAAAAACCTTTCAACTATATTCAAATTTATTGAGATGTACCTATATTAAAAAAAAAAATAAAATCATGAAATATTTGACTCTGGCATCAGCCTGAAAAGAGCTCTACCATAGAGTCACTTCTTTGACATTATTCATCACACCCGCGTAAAAGGATGGAAAATTGGCTCCCCTTTCACAATTTGGAATATTGATTCGTCTTCTTAGTTCTAGATTATTGAAACGATCGCGCGTCACTCTTCCCCCTCTGGTCTGTATGTTTGGATTGCTGGGGTCTAGAGTTCCAGAAGTGCGGTTTAGACTTTCAGGAATGTAGTCTGGAGTATTTCAGATGTGCTGTGTTAATTCAGAGTCTGGGAATGATACATTTTGTTGTGTAACACTAAAAGGGGGAGATGGTTGTTCTAAACGTCTCAACGCTGTTTGTAGAGGGTTAATAAAAATCTACAAAGTCTTCCACGTCTGATTGCCATGAAGGGATCCAAATCATCATCATCATTCACCAGATCTTGTAATTCAGGAGGTATGCTTTCAGGATGAAGACTATTATTGTCTAGCTCCATATCCTTCTCATAGTTTTCCATTATGAACAACAACAACAACAACAAAAACAAAAGATGTGAAAGAAATGCTATACGCTGCGAATAATATGTCGAATGTAGAACAAGCTAACATCCATGCATACGGATACTAAGCTTTCATGCAGTGGAGGTTCCACGACATTGATTCCTTCAGACAGTGTTGGTTGAGGCATTTCTGAAAAGCGAAACAGTTTTTGATTAGATAGATAAAACAGTGATATAATAGGTTATGAAATTGCTCGAGTGCAGTAGTAACACAAAGAAAACATGACCGTGTTTTAGGAAGTCAACATATATATTTCAAGCGTGGGCATGACCCTCTCATGACGTTGCTATTGGTTTAGCTCAGCGGCATTTCTTCGTGTCAATTCTCCCGCTCCGCTGGCAACGGTGTCCTCAGTCTCCGACGGGCTCTTCCGATGAAGGCGTCAACAAAAATTGACGAGAGAAAAAAATAAATAAAAATCAATTGCTGGGGTCATTCTGTCACCTGAAGAGAGGAGGGTCAGCACCCAGTTGCAATTTAAAAAAGAGAGTGCAATTCACCCGACTGACCACCAGATGGTAACATTGTATCATGAAAAGAGCGTGGGGTCTTGCGTCCTGTGATTTAAAAAGCAATTCGCCCGATAGACCAACCGCTGATCGCAATGTAATGTCATCAAAAACAACAGAACCACTTGCGTTAGGTCCATCTGACCACGAGTTAGAACCGATGTATCAAAGCACAGTACATGTTTCCCTCCAAGAGCCTTTGCACCCACAAAACTTCATCTAAAAGCCTCGAAAAGCACTCGCACGCCGTGACGCTCTTTTCACCCTCACGTGACACTCAACACATACAATAACATCCAGTCATCAACGGTTATCATTTGAGGCTTTTATATATGGAGCCCAAAAAGTTGTTTTCCACCACTTCCGTCTTTAACACACTCATGGATGGAAGTGACGTAACCGATAAAGCTTTGTGGGTAATGTAGTTAATTATTCTTCAACCCACGGAAAACATTCAATCCAAACTTTTTTTTCTTTTTGTCCAAAAATATGGTTGATCTTACCTATGGAACAAATCCTCATCCGGTTCTTGTTTCTCGTCTTTATTTTCTTGTTGTTCTTGGTTGGAATCTTCACATATCGTCGAAATCTCTTCTGCTTCCACTTGTGAAGTAGAACCGACAATTTGAGGATCGGGTTGATTTCTCTTTTGTTTCCTCGGTTGGTTAGCATCGAGTGAAGCTGTAATTAAAAAAAAAAAAAAGTAAGAAAAACTTTGTTTTCCCCACGCGTATTAGTTTGGTTATTCTTCGATATAAAAATACTCACCGGGGTCAATTGGACGAATTCAAGGTTTCAAACAAGGATCGTTTGTAAACCTTTTTTGTTGCCCACGTGACGCCCCAGGATTTCCTTTGTTCCTACAGGTGTCCCCGAACACGATGTCATGCGACAAAAACGCCAGGAAACGTGATCTGACTTTGTTTTTGTTTCGACCGGGTGGGCCGAGAGGTGACGTCATCGCATTGGCAATCCATCAATATTCCTACTCTCTGTTATCGGTATTGGTATTGTTTTTGTGTTTTTCTTCAATAAACTATTGTGGCGGCACAGTGGACGAGCGGTTAGCACATCTGCCTCACAGTTGTGAGGTTGCGGCTTCAAATCCGGCCTGGCATGTGTGGCTTTTCTCCAGGTACTCCAGTTACCTCCCACATCCCAAAAACATGCGTGCGAGGTGCGAAACTGAAAGCACTGCGTTGATATTTTCACGCTAGTATCGATCCGATAGCGATCCTGACTCGGTGTCGATATTCTCGATATTTGGATCGATGCGCCTGCCACTAATGTAGTTGGCACTGCCCGTCAGGGAATTGCCTGTGAATACAAACTCTGAATTCCTGGGTAACAGCACTATTGCATTGAAGTATAGAAAGGCAACAAAATCGGCCATGATTTTTACCGATTTGAAAAGGGCGTATATCGGCTGATGAAATCGTCCGGCCGAGGAATCCACTTTTGTGACCAAGTTTACTCGAGTGCAAAAGGTTTCAGCCATTTATTAGGAGTAAGATGTTGATTAGGTACAAAAGGCATTTTATAATAATATTAAATATGGCGGAACCTCCTCCTTAAGATCCACTTCTGCTTTGCAGACACACACACACACGAGACTTTGTGCTCAAGTTCATAAATGCTTTTTTTGTGTCTGTGCTAAATTGTGGAATGTTGGTCCTTGTTTGCACCCGCTTGTAGCGGCGGATGTGTGCGCTTGTGCTGTTGTTGCGGTCGGGCGCCTCAGAAGATGCCGACCGCGTTGCCGTCCTTGCCGGTGGCGAGCATCCACAGCGGTTTCTGCGGCCCCTCGCGGCCGCGCGCCCTCGGTCTTCTGCCGTCTGGAGAGGATAAAATGAAAATTGTTGTTAGGAAATACAACCGTCAATCAAACACACTCGTCCCTCGCTGTATTCAGTGCGCCGCAGATTTTTGGGGGATTATGGGCTACATTGCGAATTTTGCAGTGATTCTTTTGATTGATTCAGGGTCTGTCACTGCGGACTCGTTTAGCACTAAACGCCAGCCGGGAGGAAACGCTGCGTTACACACAGAGAACCTCCAAAGTTTGAGCTCATTTCCCACTTGATAAGGGAATCGAAAATGCAATTGAATATAGTCTACCACCACGAGTTCAAACGAAATGTAAACCATAACAGGTGCTTTGGATAGAGGGAGGATGAACAAAATACAGCAAATAGGAGCACGTTCGAGCGTGGCTCGTTGTCGATAAACTACACGTCGACGGCCAACTGTTTCGCGATGCCGTCACGCTCTGGGTCTTCTAGATAAGTACTTCTTTGGATCTGTTGTCGCTATGAATTGTCAAGTGTACTGTATTTTGTTTCATTCTTTCCACTTTTGCTTGGACAGACAAAAACCGCAATCACGCATGCCACCGGCATGAATCGTCACTCCGATCCGGCCGCTTTCCTGCTCTGCTTGTTTCCACACACACTAAACGCACAAGTTGCTCAAAACTCTTCTTGCGCACTACAAACAACCACCACACACCGTGTCAGCCCCTTGTCACTGTTTGTTTTTTATGTTCAGTGTTTTTTCGTTACCCTGGCTTTGCTGTACTTAAACATAGGATCTCTTATCGCCCTCTCTAAATAACATCGATCAACACTATACCAAAATAGCTCCCGAAAACTGTGCCAAAAAACCACCAAAGAATGCATAGTACCAAATGTAACGATTATATATCACACTTAACTTTTGTGGCATTTGATCGCAGGCAAAGAGAATTAAGATTACGGGTGATACCAGTACCAACTTCAAACAGAGCTCCTCCTATTCCAAGAAAGGCGAGAAAAATGCCTCATTGACTCATTTCACTCGCGTTCTCTCGGCCTTTTGTAACTGTACACAAAGAGGAGTTTCAATACTAGTCCATAAAAAGCTACTTTTTCCCCCCCCCCAAAAAAAATAGTACAGTAGCAGATCCAGAAGGATCCAGATATATAATTATACAGGCTACCATATTTAACAAGCTTTACACAATCGTCGATGTATACGCTCCAAATAAAGATGATCCAGCCCTTTTTTCACACTTGTTCAACTTGTCAGTCAATTCCACAATTATTACGGGAGGTGATTTTAACCTTATGCTAAATCCCCTCATAGATGGCTCAAATCTCCAAAATAGCAATCCGCCCCAATGGCCCAATATAAGAGCGGCATAGGGACGACTTTGGTCTTGTTGACACACGGAGCCTGAAAAACAAAAAACGTACAAAAAGAGAATGCACATTTTTCTCGTGGGTTCCCAAAAATCTATTCTTTCTCAAGAATAGATTTTTTTCCTTCAAACGATTCGGCAGCTCAAAGAATGACCCCCAAAATACGTCCGATCATCATCAGCGACCATGCACCGATTTCTCTCAATCGAAAAGTTGAATCAAGTGCGGGACCCCCACCAACATGGCGCCGACTATTAATAATATTCATGATATTGGGAAAATGAAATCCAAAGTGAAAGATAATGTTTGATTTGAACCCGTTCAGGAAGCAAGACGTCTGTCCGGAATAAAGCTTTTGTCATTGAGGAAGAGAATCTCGTAACAAGTAGTAACGAGCCGAAAATTCGATGACGCGCCTTCTTGCTGTTTCGTGGAAATCGCTTGTGCGGTTTTGCTGTCATCCTGCTAAGCAACGAAGATCAAAAGAGGATGTCTCGCACATGGGCTTTGATGAGGTAACAAGTTGCCACCACTTAAAGCGGTAGTGTTCCCCCCCCCGCCGCAAGTCTGTACAAATTTGCTATGATTGCCTTAACGGAGGACATATGAGGTCTGGCTGACGCCAAGCGCTATGAAAGGAAATCTTCTCCAAAAGATCCTTCGACGATAAAGTTTCACACTGACTGGAAACATTCGACAAGCATTACTTGGACTTCAGCAGAACTGAAAGAAGCTTTCAGGCGCGTTTATGTGCGGACAGTGGAGCAGAACGCTACAACCGGATGCGCAGGCCAGGGAGGGAAACGTCGAAAGGAACAAGGAAGGAAAGGAGGAAAAGAAAAGGACAAAAGGCAGCAAGAAAAGGAAAGGGGAACGGTCCAAGGAACTAGGAAAATGAGGGAAAAAAAAAAAAGGAAATGAAGGGAAAAGGAAAAGGAAAAGCAAAAGGACGCGAGGCAAAGATATTCTTCGAAGAGAAGTGTCAGCCGAGAAGTTGGCGTGACGCATCTGTCGGATTGGCGAGATGCGATTGTGGTGAAGATGAAATTTGCTTGCCAAACATTTCGGGAGCTCCCAAGGAAGTCTTAAGAGTCCACCCCCAAAAAACACAAAAAAAAGGAGACAGCAACAAAATGTGAGGACGCCAAGAAGAGCAAAAGAAGTTACATTTACAACTCCGATTACAACAATACGAACAACACCTTCATTGAGTAGGAAAAGTCAACACAAGATCGCAAGAGAACAACTTTCCTCCCACGTGCGCCACATTAACGTCCCCGCTCGCAATCGACGCCGGCGGACATCCCGTCTGGTAGCGCTCGCCGTGACGACCGCCGCCACTGATGATGACGACGAGCGAGGAGCGCGTCGCTGCGGGGGAGCCGGCCCGAAAATTCCCTCCGGGCCGAAATTTTGCGCACGGAGATTTTTGGATTTCTTTTTTCCTCTGCTGCGGAGATGCGCCTGCCCGTCACACGTCACGTCAACATTTTGGCCTTTGGAGCAAACGTCTCGCATTTTCCTGCGTGGCAACACGAGCGCACTTGAGGGCAGCTCGAGCTTGGAAGCGGTACGAGCGTGTTACGGTGGCGGTAAACCGGATTCAACTCGCTCCGCGATCAGCGGCAGATGGCGAAGCATTCTGGAAAAGCTGAAGTTGACTCTCAATCCAAACAGAAAACAACGTACGAGTTGTGTATTTCGCACGGCAAAACAACTTTGGCTTAGGAATGACCCTGCTAGCTTAATGCTAATGGAAAAGACCGTAGACGTGCGAATAGTTGATTATTCACAAATGGTGCAGTAACACATGTAGCCAGAATATACAGTGGATAGGGGCCGAGTCGGAAAATCTGCGGATAATTGATGGCCATTCTAATTGCATTGGGGGGAAAAAAAAAAAATTCAACCCAAACAATTCTTGCAAATATCATGCAAAGAAGCGTTTTGGGGCTTGGCTCCCAAATCTGAAAAAAAGATTGAAAAAAACAAAACAAAACGTGACGAGCCGAATGCGCGGGAGCCAAACCGCGAGACCGCGCGACTCCGCTGTATAACAATACTCACACGCATTTCTTCTTTATCCGAAAAAATACCCAACGATCATTCTTGCAGCTTCTCGAGAGTTGTGGCGACTCTTCGTTTGTCTGCATGATGACGTTATGCTGCTCCCCCTGGTGGCCAAACCGCACACACCAAAAGGAGTCGCAATGAATTCATCACAATGCCAGGACTGTTCAATTCCTTCCATTTCATTTCAATTATGCACAACGTGTTACTCTCGATTTGTCCCTTTTTTTTCTTTGTTCTTTTTTTGGTGTTCACATCGCTGCTGTTCTGGGAGACATGTTTGGTGATATTATAAACTGTTCTCTACCATTTTGTTATCGAAAACGTTTGAAAGTCTCTCGCGTGGAATCTGTCGGTCTGTCTGTCTGTCTGTTGCTGCCGTAAAGGATTGCGGGTAGTACTGAATAGCTCCTTTCTTTTGGGAATGGTCGGTCAGGCGTAACCTGTGCTAAAAGCGGGTTAAAGGTTGCACGGAGGCACCTTTCAGGAGCATTTTTAGCATTCCAAGAACCTTCCCTAATCTCACTCAGATGGGAAAGGAAAGAACAGTTAGTGAGCAAGAAGGAGAATCTGAAGAGGCCCATTGATTCCTTTTGACAGTCATTTCTAAAATCTTCCTTGATTCTTTTCTTCCTTTTCGAGCGACCTTCTTGCCCATTCTCCTTACGTTAGCGCTCAGTTCTATCTTCTGTCCTTATTCCTTCTAATACAAAAGCTTCTGTAAAGCAATTGTCCTCCCTCGCAGTGACGATGAATGAGCACCAAAAACACATCTACTCACTTGAAACAAAGACATTTTGCGTTCTTACTTTCATTAAGCATTTTCTCTTTCTATTTTCAATTATTCATTTTTATTTTTATTTTCTCAAGCAACAGACATCTTTATTTTCTTGGTGATGTAACAGAGACATACCATTCTACAAGTTAACATCTAGCGCTTCACTAGTAGCACACAGATGCCAACTTGTGCACCATTTGGGCTCTCTAGTAACGTACTTTGTCCTACTAGTCTTTCATGAATGTCAGCAGTCATACTAGTAAGGACAAGAGCGTACTAGTACTTGAGCTGGATATCAAGGACATCAAATAAACGCTGAAGCCGTTTGAGCGTTTATTTAACTCGTTCACCGCCATTGACGGCTATATCCGTCAAATATAGGGCTGGCACTTTTAAGCAATCGCCTTCAACTATCGCCTTTCCACTAAACCCCAAAAGAGCCGCACCGGTGTGCGATGGTGCTCTGTGGCGGTGATTACCAACCAGTGCGCCGTGAGAGCTCTTCTGGTGTGCCGCGGAAAAGGATCAACTTTCACTTAATTGGTCAGAATACTATTTATTTATTTTCACATCTTTATTGAATTTTGTAATACGTGTACATACATTCAACCGATATAGAAGATGATTTATTTAAAACAAATAGTCTTTTGTTCATCTAGCTATGCCAGCGACATATAGAGACAGACGTAACAAATAAATGCTCTTCCATTAGATGGCAGAAAGTGTATCATTGACTTATGTATCCACTTTTTGACATTTTTGTTTGGCGGTGTGCCATGAGATTTTTCGGGTAAAATAATAAAATATGTGACTTGGCTCAGTAAAGGTTGGGAATCACTGCTCTATGGAACCAGGCGAGCGTTTTAGAACCGCTGAAGCACCTTTAATTTTCAGACTGTCGTACCTGGATCTTAAGCTAGAGATCAATAATTACTCGCTTTCCATATGAGTGAGAATTTCCCCAGGCACATTCCAGCAAAGGGGAATGGTGAGGGTCAAATGAGGAGTTAAACGCACACAAAAAAATACAAAATATCCATTGTCTTAAAACAAGTGACAGATTCAAATCTGTAAATCTCAAATCTTTTGCAGCGCACCGAAAAGCAAAATGTCCTTCAAATCCACGTGTTCCATCCACAGAAGAGGGCCCGCCCTCTTACAGCATGTGGCTGGGAACAATCCCTGCAATCATTGACTGGATGGGCCTTTGCCATCAATAATCTTAACAAACATGGTTCATAAGAGTTGAAAGCGTCGAGCAGTCATTTCCGGCCATCCTCACGCCCTTTGAGTTCGAGGTGACACGCAAAAGTCTGAGATTCCCGTTTCATAGCGAGTCACTGAATGTGGTTACCATTCTCGATGAAAACACGCAGTTGTGACAATCTAGCGTCGCACGTCCGTCCTAGTATACGGGATTCCAATTGGGAAGCGATTGGACAAAATCTCCGTCTTTGAAGGAAAATGCCCACGATGAGCCTTAAAACCAAAAATGGCAGACTTCCTGTGTCTTTCTGAGCAGGGCTTCTTCAGACGTTTTTGTGGATCTACTCAAGCATATGACGTGTACTAAATTGTATGTTGCTAAGTCAAACTGAATTCAGGGGCTGAATTTGACAAGAAACTAGTTTGTCGTGGAAGGACGCCTGGAAATGGCTTCAAATTGACAGATCTGCTGAGTATTTTCAGAAATGGCTTCTTGAGACTCTAGCTGCTTTACCCATGATAGACACATCTACCAAATTTCGTGTCGCTAGGTCAAACTGGCTTTGAGGGATAATGACTTCAGTTTTGTGTTTCATGGCAAGGCATCAAACTTGCAACCAAAATGGAAGACCTCCTGAGTATTTTTAGGCATTTGGCTTCTTGAAGCTTTTTTGTGGCTCTACCCATGATGGACACACATACCAAATTTCGCGTTGCTAGGTGAAACCAGTTTTGCAGCTGCATTTCCCCCCAAATCAGACATTTGATCTTTTAGGAAGCCCTTGAAATAGCCCGAATGACCGCAAAATGGCGTCAAATTGACAGTCTTCTCAGGCACCATGGCTTCTTGAGACTTTTTTATGGTTCACCAACTTATGGCATTGTCTACGAAATTTCGTGTTGCTAAGTTGAACCGACTTTTTGAGCAGAATTTTCCAAAGATTCCAGGAGGGCATCCCACTGCGTTGTGTTCAACACGGTCAATACCGGACAGACGTGCTCTGGATTTATGGCTGAGATTTTCCAGTGGGCCCCAAGTGGACTCATTACATCCTAAAGGTCTCCGTGAGTTGGATCCAGATGTTAGCGCTCACTCTTGGCACACGGCCTCCTTTGACAGGAGTGAAACCACTGCGTTGTTCATCTAAACTGCGTCTTTACGTCAGTGCAATTGGAAGCCGCTTCTGGTCGCTTTTGACAGAAGGGAAACGCGGCAGTCAGCAGCACCGGTCAATACGTGGGATGTTTGCAAAATGCTTCTCTCTGTGATGTGCAAGCGCTCACAGCAGACAATGAGGCGCTCGAAAGCGGCCACGCCGGCCCGAAGCCGCGGCCCACGCGCCGGCTATCCAGTCGGACTTCAATAAATAAAGCATTCCCCCCCTCCCTGCGATTGGCTGGCGACCAGTTCAGGGCGTACCCCGCCTCTCGCCCGAAGATAGCCGGGATAGCCTCCAGCACGCCCGTGACCCGCGTGAGGATAAAGTGGTACAGAAAATGGATGGAAGGATGGATTCGCCCCTCCTTGCTCTCCAGTCCTTCTCTGTTTAGGTAGGCGGGATGTAGCCACAACGAGCTAGCTAGCTAACTGCACGTCGCCATTGCACCGCTTAACTGCTGATAAGAACGAAGGCGCTCAAGTATTTCGAGAGAAGGGGAGGAGCGAATCCTGCACGCTGGCAAAGTGCGTCAATGGACGGCGTATTAGCCATGCAAAAAAACAAAAAAACAGTATGCAATTCAGTACTACATAGTTCAGCAAATCTTAAGAAACACATCTCTGAATTCACTTTACAAGGTCTTTAAGTTTTGAAAGAAATCTGGAATATAATTCGATATGAACTGAGATGAAGTGAAGCGTAGTCCCCTTCACCCTCCCTCCTCTCGCTTGGGAAACCTTCTGACCTTTAGGGCACCTCCTCTTCATCCTGCACCTCCTGGTCTCGCTCTGCGACGGGCAGCCGGTCCGATCGGGGCCGGGCGCCTCTTTGGGGGCGGCGCTCCCCCGCGTCCGGGTCTGTCGTCCCCACCTGAAGCCGCAGGGGGCGCCGTCTCGGAGGCAGACGCTCCACACGCTCCACCCTGACGGCGGAGTCGAGACGCACTCGTCTGATGTGAACGGAAAGAGAAAAAGGCAGCGAGGACAGTCAGCCGTGCCGTCTGCGAAAGCGGGACGCGAGTCGTACGATGCGGGGGCTCCCCTTGCCCACACGCCGGGCCGTTCCAGAGACATTATCTACGGGAGGCCCGGCCGAGCGTGTTTTCGATCAACGGTGCCCCGCGCGGGCGTTGCTCACCGAGACATTCGCCGTTGTGTGCGAAGGTTCGTGTGGGACAGACGCTCAGGCAGCGGCCGTTGTAGAGCGGCAAGCCCGACTTGCACTGCGTGCAAAAGTCCCGACTGAAGCAGTGCTCGCAGTTGACAGAGCGACACTCTGGAGACACGAAGGACGACAAGTCACAGTGTCGGGTTAATATGCGGCGTCGCCCCACTACCTCGCAAATTTCAATTTCGCAGTTTGAGTCACCTTTCCACGCTGGAACAAATGGAACATTCCATTTATCCATTCCAGCCTGTGGGGGGGTTTGGGTGACCCGTTTTTGTAATAAGAGAAAAAAACCACTCACAAATATACTTGACTTTCACATAACTTAATGTTCTTCACGCTTTGCTACTCTTTCCGAACTTTGAGCAGCATCTCCATTTTTTTTTTGAGTGCCCTTGGTTTGCGTTCGAGCCTTTTTCCCCGCCTCCTGCTTCAGTATACAATAATCCTTCGTTTATCGCAGACGACCCCCGCAACAGAAGGGATCCACAAAGTAGCGCCCAAGTATGTATTGGACAAGCCCAATTCCAATGAAGTTGGGACGTTGTGTTAAACATCAATAAAAACAGAATACAATCATTTGCAAATAAATGTTCCACCTATATTTCATTGAATACACGACAAAGACGAGATATTTCATGTTCAAACTGATCGACTTGATTGTTTTTAGCAAATCATCATCAACTCAATCGTTTTATGGCGGGCCTGTTCTGTTGAGTGACGTGGAAGTGAGCGAATGAGGAAGAACAGACGGTCAGCTGTTTACTGGCTTTAGCGTTAGCCGCTTTGTGTGAAAAATGACGGCGTCACTTGTAGCTATTGGCAGGTGGACAAGAATGTGCTTGTTTACTGCATTTTATAACCGTTTGTTCAATAAAGCGATTCAAGCGTTCTCCCTCTATCCAAACCACCTGTTATGGATCACAATTTATCCCGACTAGCGGCGGGAAGCTATTTTCAATTAGCTGATGATGTTTATTTTACCAGAGACGTGCAGTTGCGTAATGTAAGCCTGTTGCGCTTTGCAATCGGCACATTGCACTTTAGCTTCTTTTATCCAGTGTGAAATGATCCCAAATGTTGGACATTCGTCCTCTTTTATGAACGTATTGCTCTGCAGTACCAGACCATGTGGATAAAGAAAATCCCACAATATAGTGAATAATCTGTGATGTAAATACAAAAAAAAAAAATCCAATCTCGATGCAATGAACCTGCAAAATGTGACCCGCTATATACATATAAACATATCATAGAAATAGTACGCTCGTGTTTTTCTATGATTTCAAGCTTGAATTCCGTGGACATCATTCACTTCTTCTTGACAGCTCTCACATCTGAAAAGCCGTGCTTAGGACAAAGACATTTGGCAAAAGACCTGCACAAAAAAACAACAACAACAACAACAACTGAAAATGCCATCACAAAACACAGATGCTTGTGCAGTACTGCAAGTCACCACGTGAACTGATGGTGGCTGATGACGTGAAATTCGCTGTCACCATCTAGTGGCGGAGCGTTGTCAATCCAAAAAATCGGCCTGTAACTTGAAAAACTGGTAAGTTAGAAGCAAATCAAAATTTAGGCTTGCATGTCTTCAGTGCAATATCTCGTTTTGCCAGGCAGCACTGAGCTCAACTGGAAGAGATGCAGACGAATTAAGAGCAAGAAGAAGAGGCAGAGAAGGTCCCCAACTAGAAACTCTGTTGTTCCCACAGAGCAGAGAGAATATGTGGCTGAGAGTATTATTGTATGCGTGAGGAGAAGCGCTCCCGGAGATGGATGGGTGGATCAATGCAAATTTTGGTTAGCTCGTCTCTGGCGTTTCACAGGATAAAAAAATGAGCTTTAAGATTTTTATGTGGTTTGGTTGAACATGTGGGTGTTGAAATACACATTTGTGCATTCTCATTTGTATCACTTTTATAGGAAGCTTTAACTGGGAGCAAGTCTAATCAAAAAAAAAAAAAAAAAAAAAAAGCTTAAAACAAGAACGCCTTTGCCTCTAATTTGGAGAACTGCGCAGGCCACCTTTCCTTTTTTCTTTGTCTCTTCAAAGTGATGTTATACGTGAGTTTCCCACGTCTTGGCAGCGAAGGAGTAAGAACCGCCGTTACGGAGCTCTAAAATAATGGCTTCATGTAACTTTAAGTGCATTTAAAGGGTGTAATAGATAAAAAATGATAAGTATGGGCTGACTATACGCTTAAAAATATTCTCCCCCCCCCCCCCCCCACGCACTGTTTAAGAGCGTTCCCATGCAACGTTTGAAGAAAACTCTTGTTGACGGTATGCTTGGGAATGTGTCGTGACGCGGTCACGGTGACGCTCGGTGAGGCTTCGGAAGCTCTCTGAGGACCAGGATGCCACTCGGGGAAGCAGCTGCCCTTTCATTTGCGTCACTGTCGTGGCAAAACGCTGACATTTTCACATCCTTTTTACGCACGACATGTAATTACGTTGGCGTCCGGACATTTAGGCCCGGCCCCGTGTGTCCTTTGGCCTGTTGGAATCGATTTTGTTGATTTAGTTCAACGACAAACAATACCAAAAGGTTGAACGCCCCCAAAAGTCCCACAGTTTGAAGTTCCGCCCAAAAATCTTGCGGAAAATCTAAAACATGAATTTGAAACCTCGTTTGGCGCTTTCTTTGTCTTTTCTGTTTACAGACTCGCCACGCTTGTTGATTGCAGCAATGTCGGTAGAACGCCACAAAGTTAGCACGTCTGGCTCACAGTTCTGAGGACCGGGGTTCAATCCCCGGCCCCGCCCGTGTGGAGTTTGCATGTTCTCCCCGCGCCTGCGTGGCTTTTCTCCGGGCACTCCGCTTTCCTCCCACATCTCCAAAACATGCATGCGAGGTTGATTGAAGACTCTAAATTGCCCATAGGTGTGAACTTGAGTGCCAATGGTTGTTTGTTTATGTGTGCCCTGCGATTGGCTGGCAACCAGTGCAGGGTGTACCCCGCCTCTCGCCCGACGATAGTTGGCATAGGCTCCAGCACGCCCGCGACCCGAGTGAGGAGAAGCGGTACGGAAAATGCATGGATGAATTTGATTTGAGTTTTGTTCTAAATAAATTGCAATGGAATAACCCATTGTTTAATGACGTCAATAAAACCTAAATGTTTCAGTGTATGTGAAATTGTTTATTTTACTAATATTTCAGTTACAATAAATCACTATACCAATTTAATGAGATAAATGTTTGAAAAGGAATACAAAAAATGAATGAATACATTTTAATTAACCATCCATCTATCCATTTTCCATACCGCTTATTCTCACTACCAGCTATATGAAAATAGAATGTGTAATTAATGCGGAATGCAAAATGTCAAGTTAAAAGGCAAATGTCGCATATATATGTATATATATATATATATATATATATATATGTGTGTGTATATATATGTATATATGTGTGTGTATATATATATATATATATATATGTACGTGTATATGTATATATATTCATGTGTGTATATATATCCATCCATGCATTTTCCTCACTCGGGTCGCGGGCGTACTGGAGCCTACCCCAGCTATCATCAGGCAGCAGGCGGGGTACACCCTGAACTGGTTGCCAGCCAATCCCAGGGCACATACAAACAAACAACCGTTCGCACCTACGGGCAATTTAGAGTTGTCAGTTAACCTACCACACATGTTTTTGGGATGTGGTAGGAAAGCGGAGTGCCCGGAGAAAAGCCACGCAGGCGCGGGGAGAACATGCAAACTCTACACGGGCGGGGCCGGGATTCGAACCCCGGTCCTCAGAACTGTGAGGCAGACGTGCTAACCAGTCGGCCGCCGTGTATATATATGTGTGTATATATGTGTGTATATATATATATATATGTATGTGAATATGTATGTATGTGTATATTCGTGTATATATATATGTATGTATATGTATATATATATATATATATATATATATATATATATATATATATATATATATATATATACATATACATACATATATATATATATATATATATATGTGTGTATGAATATGTGTATATATATATGTATGTATATATGTATGTATATGTATGTATATATATATATATGTATATATATGTATATATATATATATATATATATATATATATATATATATATATGTGTGTGTATGTATATGTGTATGTATATATGTATGTATATATGTATGTATATGTATGTATATATATATATGTAAATATATATATATACACATGTGTATATATATGTGTATGTATATGTGTGTATATATGTATGTATATATATATACATATATGTATATATGTGTATATATATGTATATATATATATATATATATATATATATGCATTTATGTGTGTGTGTATATATGTGTGTATATATGTATGTATATGTCATAATTTATTAATATAGTTTAGAATTATAATCAATTCTTAAATAAAATATATTGTTAAAACAATGTACTGTAAATGTAGTTTGTTCATAAATTTTTTTCAATTTTCGGATGGACAATGAATCAATTAAATATTTATTTTGTATTAAGGAATAATACAAAAGTAAGAAATTTTAGGAGAAAAACCCCAGCTACATTAATGCAAGAAATATTACTGGAATGTAATTTTCCCTCCCCTCAGTTAACGGTCTATTTGTTTTTAAAAGATGCCAGGTCAGTCGTACAAACACGGTATGTTATGTAAGTCTACAATGTTATTACATTAGTTCACAATATCATAGTGATATAGTGTGACTGTTATTTGGAACGTATGCGGCGTACGTACTGAAGCATCGGTTGACCTCGCGCGCCCGCTGCCCGAAGAATCCTTTGGGGCACGCATGCACGCAGGTACCGTGCTGCGACATGCCGTCCCGGCGCAGGAACAGGAACAGGCGCTCGGCGCAGCGCACGCAGCCGTTGTCGCGGGAGCACTCCTCGCAGTTCCGACAACCTTCTGACCGATCTTGCTGAGCTGGGGGAGAGGAAAACAGCGCTAAAACATCTTTTTGCCCATTTGCATAAACACGAGATGTCAACATCTGTCTGTCATTCACGCACAGCTGGAAGCCATCTTAACATCTGCCCGTCCATTCGCATAGACACAATGAAAACATCTTTCCATAAAAAGGAAAATCAGACGCGACGCATCTAACATACGGCCTCGTTCCAAGACGCTCCGAGGTCTGCGTTAGTCGACTCCCGCTCGGCAAATTATGGTAACGCCGTCAGCCCCGGGAGATTTCCGGCCTGCCGTCGTCTGGGATAGACCCCCGCGTCCGACGACACCCGAACGGGACATTTGCGTGCGTGTGTCAGAAAATCTGCTTTGTGACAACAAAACCCGACTCTGCGGCCACACGTGATTTGCTGTCTGCCAATAAAAACGGCAATTCAGCGGTTCTTCCGGGACGCGACATCACACGGCCGACGCAGTCCCGATGCCGAATGAGGACCGGTCGGGAGAGCCCGGAGAAGCCCTTAACCTCCTAACGGCCCGTGAACTCATAAATTTGTCATTTTTCAAATGGAGGAGGCCCATACCGTCATAACGGGCCCATAACACATAATGAAAGTAATTTAACGTCATAACTTTTGGCTCATAACGTAATAACTTCCTACGTCAGTGGCTGATTATTACTTTATTGGCCTGGTTAAAAAAAAGACGCTTTACAATTTCACGCATTAATCATTCACTCCACAGTCACACCCTGCTGGGGGTAAGCTACTCGTGTCGCCACGCCTGCAGGGGGCAGTGTGACGGAGGCGTGGCTGCCATTCTGCACCAATGGTCCCTCCGACCGCCACCAAACATCCAACCGCATTCATTCATTCTAAAAAAACAGAGAACGCAATAATAAAGTCAAACCACTTTGTTTTTGGATATGCGCGAACTGTGAAAATGCGTTACTCTCGCGCTCCCTCAGTCCATGATCTGGACTCAACAAGGTTCAACAAAGTTCATCAGTTGGAACATGAAACCGGGCTCCGATGCCCGGGACACCTCACCGGGGAGGCATCCGAACCAGATGCCCCAGCCACCTATGTATAGACGGCACGTAATGGCAACAACTGTCTGTCAATTCACATACAGTAAGCCGCCCTACTGAGCGGCGGTTCCGCCCCCGCCCCGCCCCCCACAATAAGTGAAATCCGCGATAGAGAAATAGCCTATTTACATACACTCTTGGCATCTTTTAAAGCATTTACTGCACCTGCGGGACCGCAAAGCGTTAACCGCCATATAGCGGAAAGATTACGGCACATAAACGTGGTTTCCTGTCAAATAAACGCAAGTCCAAGTGGATCCCTGATAAGCGGGTTTGTACATTTGACTGTTGGGAGATTCCCAATGAGCGTTTTAGACCAACAGGTGCCAATGTGGTGGGAACACAGACAGTTCTGGAGACTTTCAAGTGCTTGACCCCAAAATTTGAATGTTGTGTTCAACAATAAATAGGATGCAAATATGGAACATTGATAGTGTAGAGAATATTCAATATGATCTGAGGTACAATACACTTGTATACGACGGTAAATTTGATGTTGCATGTCCAAATATGTGTTTCCAAATATGGTCAATTATCATATTTTTCCCACAAATCGATACTGTTGGTCTTTTCCACGTCATCTGTTATTTGTACGCATTATTCATTATTCAGAACTAATCTATGAACTCTGTTGAACGCTCGACTGACTGAGAAGTGATGTAAAACTCCGCCTCCTCCCTCAGTCCGCGGGAGCTGTGCAACATTGTCGCCTCAAGATTGAACGCAAATTTCTGCCTGGAACACCTCACCAGCCGCCTCATCTGGCTCCTCTCGATGCGGAGGAGCAGCGGCTCTACACTGAGATCCTCATCCTCATCAAGACCGGCATCTTCCCCCACAAAACAAACAAAAACAATGGATGATGTGAGAACCAGAGGTTGAAGAGGTTAATTTGTTGTTGGAAGTCTCCAGCGAACACGACAAAGTAGGTCGACAAGGTCAAAAAAAGTCAAATTGGTGTAGAAAACCTACAACATACGCATCGAGTCGGTATTTCCCAACCGTGATTGAGCCAAGGCACGTTTCGTCGTCGCAGCCGGGTGGATTTCTTTATTTTTTTAAATCACGTACCGTTGCACACCGACATCCACACCAGCCCAAAATCCTCTTCAAGCCATAATTTATTACGCCTTCATTGATTAAAATGCTAAGACACCCGCCATCATTTTAATACAATTCACAAATTGACAAATGCAAACGACTGTGGTTACATTATCTCCACAAAATCTTTTTCTAAGGTCTTGGAGCCATGATGCAATAAATAACATTTGGGTTGAATAAGCAGTGTAACCGACGGAATTTAATCTGCACGCGCTTCATGGCTGATTAGTGATACAGCGATCTATTTTTAACAAAACAAGCTTCTTCACATGTATCTAACCTAAATATTTTTGGTCGAAAAAATATCCGACTTTCAATCTTGAGCAATCTTTTTTCCATGCATCCATTTTCTACCGCTTATCCGAGGTCGGGTCGCGGGGGCAGTAGCTTGAGCAGGGACACCCAGACTTCCCTCTCCCCAGCCACTTCATCCAGATCTTCCGGGGGGGGGGGGGGGTCCCGAGGCGTTCCCAGGCCAGCCGAAGGATGTAGTCTCTCCAGCGTGTCCTGGGTCGTCCCCGGGGTCTCGTGCCCGGAACACCTCACCAGGGAGGCGTCCGGGAGGCATCCAAATCAGATGCCCCAGCCACCTCATCTGGCTCCTCTCGATGCGGACGAGCAGCGGCTCTATTCTGAGCCCCTCCCGGATGACCGAGCTTGTCACCCTATCTCTAAGAGAGAGCCCGGACACCCTGCGGAGGAAACTCATTTCGGCCGCTTGTATCCGGGATCTTGTTCTTTGGGTCACGACCCACAGCTCGTGACCATAGGTGAGGGGAGGAACGTAGATCCACCGGTAAATTGAGAGCTTGGCCTTTCGGCTTAGCTCCTTCTTTACCACAACGGACCGATACAAAGTCCGCATCACTGCAGACGCCGCACCGATCCGCCTGTCGCTCTCCCGTTCCATTCTTCCCTCACTTGTGAACAAGACCCCGAGATACTTGAACTCCTCCACTTGGAGCAGAATCTCATCCCCGACCCTTTTCCGACTGAGGACCATGGTCTCAGATTTGGAGGTGCTGATTCTCATCCCAGCCGCTGTGCTGCGAACCGCTCCAGTGAGAGTTGGAGGTCACGGCTTGATGAAGCCAACAGAACCACATCATCTGCAAAAAGCAGAGATGCAAAACTGAGGCCACCAAACCGGACCCCCTCTACGCCTCGGCTGCGCCTTGAAATTCTGTCCATAAAAGTTATGAACAGAATCGGTGACAAAGGGCAGCCTTGGCGGAGTCCAACCCTTACCGGAAACGAGTCCGACTTACTGCCGGATCGGAGCCAACTCACCACCAGGTGGTGATCAGTTCACAGCCGTGCCCCTCTCTTCACCCGAGTGTCCAAGACCTGCGGCCGCAAGTCCGATGACACGACCACTAAGTCGATCATCAAACTGCGACCTAGGGTGTCCTGGTGCCAAGTGCATGTGTGGACACCCTTATGCTTGAACATGGTGTTCGTGATGAGCACAGAAGTCCAATAACAGAACACCGCTCGGGTTCTGATCGGGGGGGCCGTTCCTCCAAATCACGCCCTTCCAGGTCTCACGGTCATTGCCCACGTGAGCATTGAAGTCCCCCAGCAGAATT
Organism: Phyllopteryx taeniolatus; assembly: GCF_024500385.1. NCBI lineage: Eukaryota > Metazoa > Chordata > Actinopteri > Syngnathiformes > Syngnathidae > Phyllopteryx > Phyllopteryx taeniolatus. Next base: position 31,197,776 of record NC_084510.1, read on the forward strand.
ATGGAGTCCCCAGCGAGAGCGCTCTCCAGCACCCCCTCCAAGGACTCCAAAAAGGGTGGGTACTCTGAACTGCTGTTTGGTGCATAGGCACAAACAAACTGTTGTTTGTGCCTATGCACCAAACAACCCGTCCCCCCCACCCGAAGGCGGAGGGAAGCTACCCTCTCGTCCACCGGGGTGAACCCCAACGTACAGGCGCCGAGCAATAAGTATACCCGCACCTGCTCGGCGACTCTCACCGTGGGCAACTCCAGAGTGGAAGAGAGTCCAACCCCTCTCGAGAGGACCGGTACCAGAGCCCAAGCCGTGCGTGGAGGCGAGTCCGACTATACAGCGATGGATAAATATATAATGTAATTAATAATGGAAATACAAATACATGTAAAATGTATAAATAGGAATGAACGTATAATGTAATCATGTAATTTATATCGGATACATGTTTTAGTTAAATGAATAATTTTGGGACCAATGAAGTGAAATTGGATCATTTTCCACAGGTGGTGAAGAATAACTGCATCTGAAGCATGTTTCATGTTGCTGAAGAGGACTGCGAAAATCCACTCGGAGACGTCAAATTGTTGTCAGGATCAAGCTAACGTATTCATCAAAGAAAGTTTTGGGACGACGACGGTGTTGAGTACTGACTACCGTGTGAAGCCTCCAAAGTACACGCATCGTGCTTCGGGCGACGATGACAGTCTACCAGAAGAAGCCCAAATTTTTGTCCCCAATGTCTACATTCAAGTTTGTTTGGGAAGACGACGGCAGTCCAACCTTTGGAATCAAATTGTTTGCTCCAACGATTATCAGGGAGTCGAATCGATTACGATCGGACTGACAAGCGGAACAGTCCGGTTGGGATCGATTCGGTCCCCTGAGAATGAAAGGACCTGGATGAAGGAGGATATTCACAGGCGTGTTTCCAAGTACGCACACGTCATAGTAGCACGATGAAATACAATTTGACAATGCACGCATCGAAGCACATTTAGGAGCACTAGACAATGCACCAGTTGAAATGAAATTGTTTCCTACTATTTGCACATTCAAGCATGAGACTGTCCAATCAAATTGTTTCTCATAATGTCCACGTAATAGTATGTTTAGGAGGGCAATGGCTGCTACCCGAGATCAAACAAAATTGCTGTTCAAAGTCCACATTTTGGAGGACTCGAAAATCCACCAGCAGAAGAAGTCCAATGTGGTCAGTATCAATCCTGCAATACATCAAAGCAGGTTTACACGACAATGTTCAAAGTCCACAATCCACTCATCAAAATACTTTTAGGAGAAAGACAAAAGCCTCGTAGAATTGTTGTTGCCTCCGACGTATACATCAAAGCAGGTTTTGGAGGACCAAAGTCTACACATCCAAATTGCGCCTGCGTACTCACCGTCCGGCCGGCCCTGGCTCCCGATGGTGTCGCAAAGCAAAGACATCGCAAGGGCGACGAGTGGCAAACGCATTTGGGCTCCTGGCAGGTGGCCGCCTTCAGAGCCGGGCTGCCGACATCTGCGGGAAAGTCCGTACCGAGGGACCGTGCGCTTCCACAATTACAAGAAGATCGAGAAGATGAAGGGATGGAGCAGGTCCAGAGAAGAGAAGAGAATAGGGGCTTATCTGTTCTTTGTCCAAGTTCACCTGAGGAGAAAGAGGGAGCTTGGAGGAGCTGGATGGAAGTTTCCTCCCTTCTGGAAACTCTCCGGGAAACGTCGCCACTTAACAGCTGACAGCTTTTGCCATAAACGAGCTGCTCTTATTCTCCAGTCATCTTTAACCCTTTCCAGGGCCGTAAGTGCTTCCATATTTGCAGCGTGATCTCTGGATGCCTCCTTCTCCCCTCCCTCCTCCCCTGCTGCTGGAGTTCTGCCCAATTCCTCCCGAAATGACTTCATTGTCCGCCGCTGACGCGTCATCCCATTGACCCGCCCACCAAAAGAAGTGCTCTTTCTGATCCATAGTTTTGTCAGATCAAGTCATCTTTATTTATACAGCGGTACCTGAGCTGACGAGGTAACTTATGACGTCCCCGCCAGAGGGTGAGTCGGTGCAGAAGAGGAGGGGTGGGGGTCCCCCGGAGTTCCCGAGGGGCTACAGGGGGTCGCCGTGAGGCACAGCACCGACGTGGCGAATCCCGGTCCACCCGGCCCCCGAGACACCCTCAATACGTGCCAGCCCAAAAGTGTCTGAGGAGTGCAGATGTGTGCTAAAAGGCTCAACAGGGGATGAACTTCCTGCGGCTGCTGAGGAAGCACGGCCTGCCTTCCGCAAAAGCTGTTGAGGAACTTCGACACAGCAGTCACTGTGTCAGTCCTGTCAGCACAGTCTGGTTTGGTGCTGCTACAAACAAGGTTAAAATCCGTCTGCAGCAGGACAGTCAGGATGCCCAGAGGATCGTCGCTACGCCCCTTGCCACTCTGGAGGACTTGCCTGCTGCCAGAAAACTAAGACAAGGGCAGGCAAAATTCTCTTGGGCCCTCAAATTCTCTTGGTGACTACCTCGTCCAGCTCCTTCCTTCAAGCAAGTGCTATCAAAGAATGCTCACTAAAACCTGCAGCTTCTTCCCTCTTGCGATAAATAAACTCGCCTTTTTTTCAAGAATATGTTGTATGTGCCCCCACTAGTCGAAAAACAGTATTCTGATTCATATTGCATTCGTGGAATAAGAATTCAATAGAGGGGCCACCATGTTTGGCAATCTCGCCGTCCGAAATTAATGTCGAAACATCTCTCGCTTGCGTTGCGAACGTCACGTGACCAAACCCAGACAACAAGCAGCGGTATTCTGCGATAACTAGCAGAACTACGGGTTGATGATATAATGTTTTGAAACCAAACCTACTCAAATTTTGTTCGTAGAAATGACTTTGAATGCTAAATGCTCCTTGCTAGAAGCTTGGCCTCGACGCCCCCTCAGCAATGGTGGCTGCAGACCGAGCATTGTGGGTAATCGAGCGATGTGAGACGTCGGCGTTAGGGATGTATTTGTCTTGGTATTGTATTTGTCTTTTCGCCATTGGCGTGCCCTCTCTTCTTCTCTGATGGAGGCGCTAGTAAGATGCCACCTAGTGGTGTACAGTGTTATTACAACTTCAAACTGATCAGGTCCGGTAGAGGGAACATTTTCATCATTTTCCAAAATGAATCTCTGAGTGTGTGGGCGTGGGCCGCCAGTTGCCCATCCCTGTTCTTCCATATAAACGCTAAAACGCCAGCCAAGGGTGTTCACATTTCTATGAAGCGGCTGACCTCTGTCCAGCGGGAAGTGCGATTATAAATACAAAGAACAATCAAGGAGAAACCGTTTGTCTTCGCATTCTACCTTATTATGTTATTACTTGTTTTTATACAGTACAATACTGTACAGTGCTATTTTTCTTATGCAAATGCTTTGGGGGAGGGGGGAGGGGCTGGCATTTGCTAAGGAGTTTTTGTTCTTGTTGTTTTTGGTTAGTGATTCACATTCACAAAAAGGGCCAGAAGTCACTCAAGTGTCAAGTCAGGTTTATTTATGAAGCCTTTCCTCACAAAGGAGTCTCGAAGGTCTTCACAAGTCCGCATTCGGTCAAGGAGAAAACCCACTTGGGGGGGAGGAAGAAAGGTGAGGAAGGGCTTGCAGATTGCGGGTCGAGCAGGCGCCAACGGATGGCGACAGACGGGCGACGTTCCGCGCATGAAGCGACAGCATGACAGGACTTGTTTCATTGCGATATTTGTCCCAGCGTGGAGCTATGTGGACACGAGTGCAACTGCACAATCATAATGTCCAAAAATAAAGCATGGAAAGAATTTCGTGTAATTGCACAGTACAGACATCGTACATCCAGCACGATAGATTCACATGTCAAATTGTACGTGAACTCATTTAGATTCAGACAACTTTATTGATCCCGGTGGTGCGGGGAGTTTTGTCAATAGTTTTTTTTTTACTTCCGAGTTCACCATATTGCAAGCAGCCCTTTTTGCTGCTTGTGGAGACGAATTTGCTGGCTGAGCTAATAAAGTCGTAAAGTTTTTGGTGATGTCGCACTTGATAATAACGCTTTGATGGCCCCGACCAAACAAATGTTGAGGAGGAAGGTTTTAGAAGTTTCATAAAATGGAAACTTCCCAGGATTCACGGGAATTGACATGAATTAAGAGGAATAAATGAATCGTTGGTGGCTTCAGTGGATTTTGAGTATTTCCAAAGTTACCCAACCGAGCTGAGGGGAATTTTGGGGAGAGTTATATCAGTTTTTGCTCTTCACATTCTGACCAAGATGGAAGCCAGCGGCAGCGCGACCTGTCACGCTACATAATGGCGCATTCTTCTCTATAATCAATTACTATTATTTCATAATTAGAATTGGGTCATACAAATGGGCGGCACGGTGAGAGACTGGTTAGAGCGTCTGCCTCACAGTTCTGTGGACCGGGGTTCAATCCCCGGCACCGCCTGTGTGGAGTTTGCACGTTCCCCCCGTGCCGGTGTGGCTTTTCTCCGGGTACTCCGCTTTCCTCCCACATCCCCAAAACACGCGTGCTCGGTTCATTGAAGACTCGAAATTGCCCGTAGGTGGGAATGGTTGCTTGCTTCCATGTGCCCTGCGATCGGCTGGCGACCAGTTCCGGGTGTTGCCCGCCTGCTGCCCGAAGATAGCTGGGAAGGGCCCTCCAGCACGCCCGCGACCCGCGTGCGGAGAAGCGCGACAGAAAATGGGTGAATGGCTCATACAAATGTGGAATCAAATGTAACGTTGATGTCATATTTAATATCTAAACGCGTCACTTGTACTTTAGATTTGAATGTTCTGTGCACCGCTAATGGAAGATATTTGCATCATATGCAATGTCTGTACACCTTTTATCATATTTAATGTTTGTAATGAAAAGACATTATATATTTAATAATTACATGTTTGCTGTCCATATTTCTCTACCGCAGCATATTTACATTTACATGATATGCAATGTTTGACTGTTGCATGTTTGCATATTTAATGTATGTGCAGGGCCATGCAAAAGTATTTGCCCCCTTCTCAAACCATTTTTTTGCGCAGTTTTCCCACTTGAATGCTCAAGATCATCAAAGGAATGTCAATATCAGACAAAGATAACCCAAGTGAACATAAAAAAGCAGTTTTGAAATGGGGATTTTATTCCATCCATCCATTTTCTACCGCTACCGGGGGCAGTAGCTTTAGCATGGACGCCCAGACTTCCCTCTCCCCAGCCACTTCATCCAGCTCTTTCGGCTTAGCTCCTTCTTTACCACGACGGACCGATACGAAGTCCGCATCACTGCAGACGCTGCACCGTTCTCCCGTTCTGTTCTTCCCTCACTCGTGAACAAAACCCCAAGATACTTGAACTCCTCCACTCGGGGCAGGATCTCATCCCCTTGGCCCCGGAGAGGGCACGCCACCCTTTTCCGACTGAGCACCGTGGCCTCAGATTTGGAGGTGCTGATTCTCATGGTGATTTTATTGATTAAGGAAACCAAACTATTCTGTTTTTTTAAGCTCTTCAGAAGTTGACTTGCTGGTGTGTTTTGCGTCGTTATCCTGCTGCAGAACCCGAGTGCGCTTCAGCTTGAGGTCACAAACTGACGGCTGGACATTCTGCTTCAGGATTTTCTATTAACGAGCGGAATTCATGGTTCCAACAATCACAGCAAGTTGTCCAGGTCGTGAAGGAGCGAAGCAGCCCAAGACCACCACACTACCACCACCATGTTTGACTGTTGCGATGATGTTCTTTTTCTGAAATGCTGTGCTACATTTACGCCAGATGTAACGAGACACACACCTTCCAAAAAGCTCAACTTTCATCTCGTCAGTCCTTATAATATTCTCCCCAAAATCTTAGGAAACATTCAGATGTTTTTTTTTTTTTTTTTTTTGCAAAAGTAACACGAGCCTTTTGTTTTTTTGGTCAGCAGTAGTTTTGGCCTTGGAACTCTGCCATGGAAGCGATTTTTGGCCTGCAGTCTCTTCCTTATTGTTGTGTCATGACCTCTGACCATAAGTCAGCCAAGGGAGGCCTGCAGTTCTTTCCAGGTTGTCCTGAGTTCCTTGGTAGCCTCCCCGATGAGTTGTGGCTTTTGTCGGCTGGCCACTCCTAGGGAAGTGCAACACTGTTGCATCTTTTCTCCATTTGTGGAGAACGTGTGATTACATCATTTTTGATGTCATGTTGCATATTGAAGTCATCATCATTTATTACACAATGGTAAAAATCCAACACTGGTTGCTGCATAAAAAGAATAGGTATGTGTGTGTGTGTGTGTGTGATGGGGAGTGTGTCATTTGTCTTTTTTGTTTGACCACCTTGGCTAACGTGTGTGTGTGTGTGTGCGTGTGTGCGTGCGTGCATGTGTGTGGCGCATCCAGTGCGTCCTGTCCAGGCCCTAACATCTGGGCTCTGACACATGCTAGCATGCATTAGCCTAGATAGCGACGACATGAAACCCAGCTTGGCCCGCGTCAAACAAGGCGGCCTATTCATGCGCAGTTTGATTTCCCCCCGCCCATACACACACACAGACCCGAGACACCAGGGTCATTATAAAAAAGGTGCAATTTGTACATGGCCTGAAGCCAGGCTGAGGATCCACATGACACACACACACACACACACACACACACACAAACTAAGCTATAAATTGTTTTTTATGTTTGCCAAAGCAATACAATACAGTGGGTACGGAAAGTATTCAGACCCACTTCAATTTTTCACTCTTTGTTATATTGCAGCCATTTGCTAAGATCATTTAAGTTCATTCCCCCCCCCCCCCCCCCCCCACATTAATGTACACACAGCACCCCAAAAAACAGAATTGTTGACATTTTTGCAGATGTATTAAAAAGGAAAAACTGAAATATCACACAACCATAAGTATTCAGTCTTTGCTCAGTATTTCCAATGAAGTTGGGACGTTGTGTTAAACAAATCAAAACAGAATCCAATGATTTGCAAATCATGTTCAACCTATATTTCATTGAATACACTACAAAGACGGGATATGATATAATGTTCAAACTGATCAACTTGATTGTTTTTAGCAAATAATCATGAACTTGGAACTTGATGGTTGCAACACGTTCGAAAAAAGCTGGGACAGGTGGCACAAAAGAGTGAGAAAGTTGAGTAATGCTCATCAAACACCTGTTTGGAAAATCTCACTTATTGGGAACAGGCGGGTGCCACGATTGGCTAGAAAAGGAGCTTCCCTGAATTGCTCAGTCGTTCACAAGCAAAGCTGGGGCGAGGTTCACTTCTTTGTGAACAAGTGCCTGAGAAAATAGTCCAACAGTTTAAGGACAATGTTCCTCAACGTACAATTGCAAGGAATTTCATCATCTACGGTCCCAATATCATCAAAAGGTTCAGAGAAATCACTGCATGTAAGCGGCGAGGTTGAAAACCGACATTGAATGCCCGTGACCTTCGATCCCTCGGGCACCACTGCATCAAAAACCGACATCAAAACTACCGAAGACAAATGCCTTGTGTGTTTTTTTTGGACATACTTGGCAAATAAACATGATTCTGATTCTGATTCTGATATCATCGCATGGGCTCAAGAACACTTCAGAAAACCAATGTCAGTAAATACAGTTTGGCGCTACATCTGTAAGTGCAACCTGAAACTCTACTATGCAAAGCAAAAGCCATTTATCCACAACACCCAGAAACGCCGCCGGCTTCTCTGGGCCCGAGCTCATCTAAGATGGACCGACGCAAAGTGGAAAAGTGTTAAAGTCCACATTTCAAATTGTTGTTTTTGGAAATTCTGGACGTCGTGTCCTCCGGGCCAAAGAGGAAAAGAACCATCCGGACTGTTATGGACGCAAAGTTCAAAAGCCAGCATCTGTGATGGTATGGGGCTGTGTTAGTGCCAATGGCATGGGGAACTTACACATCTGTGAAGGCACCATTCATGCTGAAAAGTACATACAGGTTTTGGAGAAACATACGCTGCCATCCAAGCGACGTCTTTTTCACGGACGCCCCTGCTTATTTCAGCAAGACAATGCCAAACCACATTCTGCACGTGTCACAACAGCGTGGCTTCGTAGTAAAAGAGTGCGGGTACTAGACTGGCAGTCCTGACCTGTCTCCCATTGAAAATGCGTGGCCCATTAAGAAGCGTAAAATACGACAACGGAGACCCCGGACTGTTGAACGGCTGAAGCTGTGCATCGAGCAAGAATGGGAAAGAATTCCACCTGCAAAGCTTCAACAATTAGTGTCCTCAGTTCGCAAACGTTTACTGAATGTTGTTCAAAGAAAAGATGATGTAACACAGTGGTAAACAGTTATTTGCTAACAACAATCAAGTTGATCAGTTTGAACATGAAATATCTCGTCTTCGTAGTGTATTCAATGAAATATAGGTTGAACATGATTTGCAACTCATTGTATTCTGTTTTTATTTACGTTTTACACAACGTCCCAACTTCATTGGAATTGGGGTTGTATAATAGTGCAGTGTGCACTGTGTCAAATGAGCCATTTAATCAGATCATTTACGCCATTCTTGCGCCTTTGTTTTTAGTGTCGAAGTCAACTTATTTTTAACAATATCTGACCCAAAATCTTTCATGCATGCAGGCAGAGCTGCTCTACAAAACATGTGCAAATATATATAAGTGTAGTCTTTATATGGAGAGGGAGAAAAGAGAGAGCAAAAAGCAACAGAAATTGCTCCAACCCGGTTGGAGAACCTCGTTGAGAAACCTGCGCATAAACAAGGTGCAAAGCAAGAACTAAAGACAACAACCTTTCAAGGAATTTGGGGATGGATAAAGACAAAAGAAAGTGCCAAAGGAAATACAAGACGACAACCACAACAAGTACTTAATACGGAAGGAGAAAAGAGAGCAACAGCAATGACAAACAAAACAACATTTAAAATAACGACAAAAACAATATGTTGAAACCTCGTTGAGGGGAACCTGAAAGAGAGCAAAAGGCAATCACAAACGACGGTAACAACAACAAAAACAACTTTGCATGTTGGAACGTGCGGACAAACGAGAAGAGACATGAAAACGCGCGTACATGTTTGAAGGAAGACAATTCAAAGGAGCTTTTTTTCTTTTTTTTCAGTGTACTAACGATGACTGTCATGCTCGAACGAGGAATTCGGCCATCAATAAATTCCCTTTTGATTTCTTACCCTTTTCCTGAAAAGCAGAACAGATCAAACCGAGACTCTCAGAGTACAATTGCCGTTACAAGAGCCACCGTATAACATCGCAAATAAACCAAGTACACAGTAATATTACACAAATACATACCGACCCACTCAAGCAATTCCCAGTTACAGTTACAGATACAAACAAACCACCATTGGCACTCACATTCATACCCGGAGAAAAGCCACGCAGGCACGGGGAGAACATGCAAACTCCACACAGGCGGGGCCGGATTTGGACCCGCAACCTCAGAACTGAGAGGCAGACGTGCTAACCGGTCATCCACCGTGCCGCCACTCCAAATTATTTTACTCAAGATTCTTATTAAGATAGCGTTAAACGTCCCCATCCGGCCGGGCCAGTAGGCTACGTAAATCGTTATTTGGTTCAATAATTGCATAAACCTGAATAAGATTATCATTGACACACACTCCAATCCAAGCTACTTTTTATTGCTTTTCAAGCAAATTCATAAATGCATTTTGTCTCGACGAGGAACATGATCTTGTGCCGAAGGCAACTTGAAGACGAGCAGAATACAAATGAAACAGGTGAAATGATGAATTTTGCACGTCTGCCTCCCAGTTGTGAGGTTGCGGGTTCGAATCCCGGCCCCGCCTGTGTGGAGTTTGCATGTTCTTTTCTCCGGGCGCCCCGCTTTCCTCCCACATCCCCAAAACATGCGTGCGAGGTTGATTGAAGACTCTAAATTGCCCGGAGGTGCGAATGGTTGTTTGTTTGTATGTGGCCTGCGATTGGCTGGCGACCGGTTCAGGGTGTAGCCCGCCTCCTGCCCGATGATAGCTGGGATGGGCGCCGGCCTGCCTGCGACCCGCATGAGGAGAAGCGCTACAGAAAATGGATGGATCCATGAGTTCTGGTATTTGGCTTCTGCAAAGACCGCAAATCTGAATTCTGTAATCGTGATCTTGTGGTATGCCGATAAGATTGAAAAGGTTCTGTGAAAAAACAGGACAATTTCATTTTTATTCCTTGTATGGATGAAAGACATGGTGAAGAACAATACTATGTCATTTCTTTTGTGAGCGTATGCACAGTAAATTGCAAATGAAGGGAGCACCAAATAACATCTCTCCCAGGGAGCAACATTGCGCTGCCTGCGTGTGTTTTCAATCAAGAACATTCCACAAGATGACATTCGGGCAAAACTTTATTAGACTGCAAATAGTTTCCAATGAGAGAAGAAGAAGACGAACCGCAGGTGGTAGTGTTTAGCGAAGCAGAAAACCTCCTGCGATGAGCAGGACATCAGGAAGTTCAATTGCACGACAGGAAGTTCAATCAGGACGACAGGAAGTTCAATCAGCACAACAGGAAGTTCAGTCGGGACAACACTAAGTTCAATTGTAAAAAAAGGAAGTTCAATTGGGACAACAGGAAGTTTAATTTTACTACAGGAAGTTCACCTGGGACAACAGGAAGTTCAATCGGGACAACAGAATTTACATTTTACAAGATGAATGGAGACAACAGGAAGTTGAATGGGGACAACAGGAAGTGCCATCAGGACAACAAGAAGTTCAATTGTACAACAGGAAGTTCAGTTGGGACAACAGGAAGTGCCATCGGGACAACAGGAAGTTCACTTGGGACAACAGGAAGTTCAATCGTAAAAAAAGGAAGTTCAATTGTACAACAGGAAGTTCAATCGGGACAACAGAAAGTTCCATTTTACAACAGGAAGTTCAGTTGGGACAACAGGAAGTGCCATCGGGACAACAGGAAGTTCCCTTGTGACAACAGGAAGTTCAATCAGCACAACAGGAAGTTCAGTCGGGACAACAGGACGTTCAATCGTTAAAAAAGGAAGTTCAATTGTACAACAGGAAGTTCAATCAGGACAACAGGAAGTTCAGTCGGGACAGCAGGACGTTCAATCGTAAAAAAAAGGAAGTTCAATTTTACAACAGGAAGTTCACTCGGGACAACAGGAAGTTCACTCGGGACAACAGGAAGTTCAATCGGGACAACAGAAGTTACATTTTACAACAAGAAGATGAATGGTGACAACAGGAAGTTGAATGGGGACAACAGGAAGTGCCATCAGTACAACAAGAAGTTCAATTGTACAACAGGAAGTTCAGTTGGGACAACAGAAAGTGCCATCGGGACAACAGGAAGTTCACTTGGGACAACAGGAAGTTCAATTGTACAACAGGAAGTTCAATCGGAACAACAGGAAGTAAAATTTTACAACAGGAAGTTCAGTTGGGACAACAGGAAGTGCCATCGGGACAACAGGAAGTTCACTTGGGACAACAGGAAGTTCAATCAGCACAACAGGAAGTTCAGTCGGGACAACAGGACGTTCAATTGTAAAAAAAGGAAGTTCAATTGTACAACAGGAAGTTCAATCGGGACAACAGGAAGTTCAATTTTACAACAGGAAGTTCACTTGGGACAACAGGAAGTGCCATCGGGACAACAGGAAGTTCACTTGGGACAACAGGAAGTTCAATCAGCACAACAGGAAGTTCAGTCGGGACAACAGGAAGTTCAATCGGGACAACAGAAGTTAAATTTTACAACAAGAAGATGAATGGGGACAACAGGAAGTTGAATGGGGACAACAGGAAGTGCCATCAGTACAACAAGAAGTTCAATTGTACAACAGGAAGTTCAGTTGGGACAACAGAAAGTGCCATCGGGACAACAGGAAGTTTACTTGGGACAACAGGAAGTTCAATTGTACAACAGGAAGTTCAATCGGGACAACAGGAAGTTCAATTTTACAACAGGAAGTTCAGTTGGGACAACAGGAAGTGCCATCGGGACAACAGGAAGTTCACTTGGGACAACAGGAAGTTCAATCAGCACAACAGGAAGTTCAGTCGGGACAACAGGAAGTTCAATCGGGACAAAAGGAAGTTCTCGCAGGAAAAAAAAGGAAATTCTGTTGGGAAAACAGGAAGTTGAATCAGGTAACAGGATGTTCTTTGTGGACAAGAGGAAGTTTCATCAAACGAAGGAAGTTCTGTGAGGACAACAGCTGTGCTGCTTGTCTTTGGACCACTGCTGCCCTCTGCTGGACATTACTGCAACTCTTCTTTATTCCTTTCCATTTGTCAGCAACTTCCATTTCCATCTGTGTTTTTTTGTTTGTTTGTTTGTTCGGTTTTTCCAAATTCGGGTTTCCAGATAGGTCAAGATAGGGTTGCAATTAGGACATGAAGCTCGGGTTCATGTTTCAAAAAGGCTTTCAAACTCGGATTAGCATTTCAAGCCTGCGGTCAGCGTCCAAATGAGGGTTTCAAAGTAGGATTCGAAATCAGGGCCTTAAGTCAGAGGATTTCCTTTTCATGTGTGCGTGTGTGCGTGTAAGGATATGTAAGCGTGTGTGTGTGTAGTACAGAATGCGATCATGTGTGAAGCAGGTTGCGCGTGTTGCGGCCTTTCGGCATTGCGATGCGGGAAACAGATGAAAGAAAATGAAACGAAATGGAGGAACGGGAAGTGGGGGAAAGAGTGTGCACGTACATCAACGCCCCTGAGAATGAGATGGAGCGCAAATCACAAGTCAAAGAGGCCAAAGAAGCGCCTTCGGAGGAGCTAACGTGCAAAACCACAAGTGACAAGATCACAGCGGATTCTTTTCCAGTATTTCCCATTTTAATTTTTAGCCAGCGGAGCTCGATAGTTCCGTAAACGGCCACTGAAAAGCCCTTTGTGCTGAATCAGGAGAAGGAAATCGCAATCATTCGCACATTAGCTGCTGCTGCCGAAACATTACAAAAGACATCATTCACGCACACACGCATGCACAGGCAGCGTGACACGATGCGCGCTGCTTACGGCCACGTGCGTGTGCGCGTGTGAACAGATGAGCAAGTGTGTGTGTGTTTGCGTGCGATGGAATGTGTGTTAAGTGTACGTGTGAGTGCGTGTGTGTGTGAGCACCTGTATCTGTGTGCGTTAATGTGTGTGCGTGTATTAGCACATGTGTGCGCGATGTGTGGGACGGCCTGCATGTGTGTGAGTTCGTTCGCATTTGTGTGTGCAGTGTCGGTTATCTTGTTGTCGGCACACGGGACAAAAGATACACGAGCTTCACACCGAATTACACACACACACACACACACACACACGCACGTGCACGCAGACACACGCACACTCGCACTGTAAGTGTGATACAAATCGCGGTGTTTACGGGCCATGTGCTTATCACACGCTGTGCTTTTAGCATAAAACATCACAATGTGCAATTACCGGACGCTGAGGTTTTTATGTTGTTGTTTTTTTTTTGTGGTCCCATTAAGTTTTACGAGAATTTAATAACGTTTAAAAACGCTTGTTAGCGTGTTTGAAACACAGCAAATGTTTCTCGTTATTTGCTTCGACTCCCCCGAAAGTGGGAAATGGAGCGCAAGACAACGCGTTCCAGTTACAGCAGAATTAAAACAGATGAAAAAAGAGCCCAAAACGGAAGTCTGGTTCCAAGCAAGGGTTAGCGTGTCAGTCCGTCTCCATTCGGTGTCAGAAGTGCGATCCCTGTAAGTGATTTGTCAACCACGAAGGGACGCAGTGTGATCTTCTCTCCGGATTCATCGCTCTACAGACTGCCTGACACTTAGAGCGGCTGAACTTTAAAGATGAAATTGACAAAATCCCAGCGGTTGACTCATCTCAACGGCGGAGTGTCAGAAGCGGGATCCCCACGAGTGACTTAAGCACTTGTCCAGCCTGCTAAATGACTCGCCGGGCAACTGACCGAGCGACAGACTGAGTGACTCAATCACTAACTGATTAACTGACCGGTGAACTGACTGACTAACTCATTGACCGACGGGCTAATTAAGTCATTGAGTGACCAACTCCCAAAGAGCATGAGTCGAAGACTCGAAGGCCCTCATCCGGCCGACTCGCCACCCGCCTGACCGGCTGAGCGATTGACTGGCTAACTCCTTCAGCGCAGCGGTCGAAGTCTCGAAGGTTCTCCTCCAGCCGACTCAACTATTGACTGACTGACTCCCGCAAAACGCAACTTTGAAGAATGGAACGCTCTCCTCTGTCCTACTAAATGACCAACTAACTAACTCCCACAAGGCAAAAGTTGAAAACGAGAAGGCTCTCGTGCAGCGTCTGATTTATGTATTCATTCCAAGCCCTGGCCCAATACTTTTGTCCGGATTGTGTCCATGCATTCTCGTGTGCGTGTGCGTTCGCACATGGCAATTTGTGTGTGTTGTGGCTAAAAAGGTGTAAAAGACCTCCATTGTGTCATTTGGATTGAGGGGTCCTCCGGGCAGTCGAGTCGGTGATCCATCACCATGGTGACGGCCCCCCCTTCGCCCCCTTGCGCTCCCTTTTCTACCTCAATACCCCCGGCACACCGGGCTGTTTTTTAGCGGGTGCCCCTCGCTAGCCCTCATCTATGATTGAAAGCGAGGGCGTCCCGTGGAGGAAAAGCGACCAGTCTCCGGGTACAGATGGATGCCCTCATTAGAGAAGCTTGGCATTGTCTCGCCAGGAAAAAAAGAAGGCGAGGAAGAGGTGCGGGGCTAATTAGTGTGCGAGGAGAAAAAGGCGCTTTGAGGGCGGAACGTTGACTGAGTGGCTGGAGAGCGAGTGGAGGCAAAAGAGGCTTCAGGCGCTCAACAAATCCACTGCGGCAGACATCCGGTGTGTCACTGTCACGTGCCACGATAAATGGACTCGCAGTGACAATCCGAATTTGTATGGATTTTGATTGAAAACGCCATTATTTCGTTCCAGCCCCCAAAAATGGAATGGAAGAAATATAGAGCACTCTATATTTGCTGCCGATGTTTCGTACCACTTTTGTTTTCCCAGACCGATACCGGCAAGAGTATTCATTCGTAAGTATGCACTGCTACTGAGTACCGATACCACGAGTACTTTTGATACATACAAATGACAATGAACACAATGACAGATAATTGTGAACAAATACCTCTCTTTTTCGGACGTATAAACGGCTTGAGTGTAGCGCCAACTACTGGCGAGGAGGACTTAGCCAATATCAGATTTGGGTTTTTTGGGGCTGGCTAGTATTGATAGCCTTCACAAGTACCTTGAAGTAGCTTGAATACGTGCGCACAACTTGGCCAGCGCAATCCAGATGTGCGGACGCAAAGACGGTTCGCGACCACTGGAAGCGACTCAGTGAGCTGCAGAAGTATTCGATTTTGGCAGAAGAGAAAGGATATAACATGCCTGTGACTATTGTTCTATTGTCAGTCCACATGTGTGGACGCACCGTATCGCCGCAACTATCGATGCTATTCGGTAGCCCGTCTATGCCGTTTTGCCTCGTGCGTGAGCATTAGCGGAAGGCAAAGTTGCGTGACGGTGGACTCCAAGTGGGAGGGGCAACAACCAGCTTGAACTCTCTTCTTTGCAAAATCAAAAAATCTGCCAAACTGTTGTGACGTGAGTTGAGCTCGCTAACATTGGCTGGCTAACTACCGACTAGCTAACCAACTCACTGACTTACCTGCTGACTGATTGACTCGCTAAAGTAATGACCTAACTGACTAACACAATAACTAGTTGGTCAGTCAGCCAGTCGGTTGGTCAGTTATTGACTTAAGAGTTTTAAGTCATTTTTTTGTTGTTGTTGTTGACCTTTTTTGGGGCGGGGTCTAATTATTTTCGGAGCACCGAACCTTCGCCATTAATTGTCTTGGCCATAACGGCGCGAATCCTACTGAGAGCTTTTTTTTGTTGTTCTATGAATGTGAAAGTGTGAGCCGTTGCCATTAGCGTGTGTCGCTACTGAAGTGTCATAAAGCGAAGCAAAGCGAGCGAGCGAGCGCTCGGCTTGAAATGTTTTTTTTCCACGGATTTAATAGCAATTTGAGGCGCCGGCCGTATCTTCGTGGTGTTATTATCGTGTCGACACGTTGCCGCCAATGCCTTTGGAATGCAAATGGCCGCCCGTCATGCATTATGCACGGGTCGGGGATTTCAAGCGATGCGCCTTCTTCGTGCATCATTCATGAAGGCGCCGTCCGACGCGTCGGGCGCCTCGTTTGTGTTTCCTGACTCCACCTGAGCGCTCGCCGCTGAATAATACAGCACGCCGCGGACATGACGGGTCGCGGGATCAGACGTTATTGCGCGTGTGATTATACGTAAAAGAAACAGAAACGGGATTGACTTCCGCTCGAAATGAATTCCGGTTCAATTCTTCAAGTTGCAATTTCAAGTTGTGAAAAAGTGCTTGGATTTGACCTCCAGCTCAGGGTTCGCCAACTAAATAACTCACTTAGTGACCAACTGGCCGACTGACTAGCTATACAGCAGTAAGTTTGGCCGACTGACTGACTGACTGACTGATTACAGTCAATGCCCAACTAATTGATTTATTAACATCCAGACCGACTGACTAATGAACGGACTGACCGACTACCATATATAACTGAGTGACAAAATAAGCCGAATGACTACCGACTAACCTGTTTGCCGGGCCGACTGACCAACGGGCTGGCCTCAACTCACTGACTGACTATCTAACGAATCGAGTAACGAAACAACTGAGCGGACGACCGACCAACTACTCGGTACATTAACGACCTAACTGACTGACAAATTAACCCGAATGACGAACTCATCTAATCTGATCGAATCAGTTCATTGACAGGCTGACTAACTAAACCGACCTGCTAAGTTAGTGATCAGCGGGCTGGCTAAACTACTCACTAACCCACTGACTGATGAAGCAACAACAGAAAGCAAAACGACAATAACTAACTCAACGACTTGACTCAGTCGCTCTCTTTCCACTTTCCTCCTCCCGTTCTTGTCATGTGCTCTCGTTCTCTCCCCAACTTGTCTCCTCCTCCTCCTCCTCCTTGCTCCCTCCCTCCCTCCCTCCATCCTCATCTCATCTCGTCCTCCTCTCCGCATCCATCCATCCATCCTCTTGTCCCCGCCCCCGCTTCCTTTTCTGCCCCGCGTTCGGTTGCCTGCCGTCTTGTTTGGAGCGCGGCCTTAACAGTTTCCAGGCCGGAGAGAAGAAATCTTCTCCTCCTTTTCCTCCTCTTCTTCATTTTGGCCGAGTGAGAAGAGGCGGGAGAAAGTTTGGAGCTCCCGAGTGGAGAACATACGACAATGTCACACCTTAGGAAGGAAGAGGAGGAAATTGGAGTTTATTTGCCCGTGAGTGAGTGAGGATGAGGAAGAGGAAGAGGAAGAGGAGGGAGGTGTTTATCTCTCTGAGCACGCCACCTTTCCGGAAAAAAAAAGAGAGAGAGAGAAAAACATTTTTGGGGATTACCTGCCGCCTCCTGCGGGAGGAAATCTTCCACGAGGCAAGAAAGGAAATGAGGGATTTGGGAGAAGGGGAAAAGGAGGACGAGGGGATGAAGGTGGGGAAAAGGGGGGAAGAGAGGATGAAGATGGGGAAAAGGGGGGAAGAGAGGATGAAGATGGGGAAAAGGGGGGAAGAGAGGATGAAGGTGGGGAAAAGGGGGGACGAGAGGATGAAGGTGGGGAAAAGGAGGAAGAGAGGATGAAGATGGGGAAAAGGAGGATGAGGGGATGAAGGTGGGGAAAAGGGGGGAAGAGAGGATGAAGGTGGGGAAAAGGGGGGAAGAGAGGATGAAGGTGGGGAAAAGAAGGATGAGAGGATGAAGATGGGGAAAAGGAGGGAAGAGAGGATGAAGATGGGGGAAAGGAGGACGCGAGGATGAAGGTGGGGAAAAGGAGGAAGAGAGGATGAAGATGGGGAAAAGGAGGACGAGGGGATGAAGGTGGGGAAAAGGGGGGAAGAGAGGATGAAGGTGGGGAAAAGGAGGACGAGAGGATGAAGGTGGGGAAAAGGAGGAAGAGAGGATGAAGATGGGGAAAAGCGGGGAAAAGGGGGGAATGAAGATGGGGAAAAGGGGGGAAGAGAGGATGAAGATGGAAGAGAAAAAGAGGAAAAGTGGTGAGGATGACGAAACGAAGGGTTGAAGAAGAAAAGGAGGAAGACAGCACTTGTTTTTCTTCGTTGTTATTATGAAACATTGAAAGTATAACTAAAAGAACTTCTGAATCATCCTATTTTGTCACGTTATTGTTTATTGTATTCTGAACTGAATAGGTCAGTTTTACTCCGTTATGTATGTCCCTCCTTTTCTTTAACAGGCCAAACACACCATTAAATTCGGACTATGAAATGATTTTCACATGATTTCTTCTCACTGATGACTTTTGTTCTCAACTTCTGCGCTTCTTTCTTGTTGTGTTCTCGCCGACCGACAGGGGGCGCCGGCGTACCGCCGAGCGCTTCAACTTCAAACCGGTCCTGTCGCTTTAAATGCGGCAGCGTTTGCGTGCACAAGTGAGACTAATAATAATAAGCATTCATTGTAATCATCAGCATCGTAATCAAAATAAGAGATGGAAGAAATAAAAAGAAAAATAAGTTGATAAGCAAATTATACGGAAACGGCTCACACACACGCACGCACACGCGTAACATAGAAAGGGTCAAATGTTTCGGGTTCACAGACAGGTCAGTCTGCAGACTCCAATGTTATTGATTACATATAGCTACAGTGTGTGTGTGTGTGTGTGTGTTGATCCGACAAACATATGTGTCGGCCCGTCTTCAAATTGCGCCTCGATTGTGCGCGCGCAAAGTGCCCGCTGAACTGAAATGAATGCGTGTGCGTCATAAGTCATGTTTGCACGATGAGCAAATATGTGCTGAGCGAAGCGGAGATTAGAGAATCATTCTTCACGCTCAAGGTTGGCGGCGCACGCACACGCACACGTCTTAAGTCGGATGGACTTGAGGCTTCGTATGCTTTGACCTGAGCGTTATCATTCACACAGCTGCTTTTACATCAAACACAAGCTGACAGCCATGAAGAAGAAGAAGAAGAAGAAGAAGAAGAAGAAGAAGAAGAAACTTCCTGTGGCACGGTGTGAGATATTGCACGTTTTGGAGGACCTTATCAGAAGAGTGACGTATTGGACGTCGCGCGTACTTCCTGCCGATCAGGAGAAACCAACGTTTCCTCAAATGTTTGTTTTCTTTGACGACACGAAGTCGTGCCGGCGATAACGACCGGCGGTCTGCGTTCCTCGGAATCCGGCAGCGGATTCAAATTTTTTTTAAAGAAATGGAAACAAAGATGAAATATCTGGCGGCGCAGTTTTTGTCTTGGTTTCAGTTCCGGTTTCTCAATTAGGTTTGTGCCGGCGCTAACCGGAGGAGCTAACGTCCAATGTTCGCCTATGTTCGGAACCGCGGACGGCGGCTCCTCGTCCTCTGCGATCGGTCGCCTTCATTCCAGCGATTCGCTATCGACACGCGCCCGTCCGTCCGTCAGATGCGCTGAAACAAAAAAAAACTATTACAAAGCTGTTTGCTTTTTAAATTGAAATTGTTGAATTTTTTTAGTTTGTGATTTAAATGGATTTTTGGCTGTAATTTCAATTTACTGTTTGATTTCATTTTTGACCCAAGGATTTGTTTTCCTAGTTGAATGTGATTTGTGCGTGCATTGCGGACTCGGACGGAAGCAGTGATTTTGACATCGGTTAAAAAAAAAAAAAAAAAGATCGAGTTTGCCTTTTGGCAAACATTTTGTTTTCAATGTTCCTCCTCGATTTCTGTCAGACGAAGCAGTTAAATAACGACGATTCAAGCTTTTTCAAGGAAAAGGAAGCAAAGTTTGCGAGAGCGAACGTTTTGGCTTTCAAATGAAACTTTTCCGGATACACGAAAGGAATCATTTTTCATCGATTCAAAGTTCGCATATTAAACGCGACGGACGACTTCCAATTGGTGGAAGCTACGCAGTGTTTCTTTTTCCCCGTGTGCTTGTCATTTGCGGGAGACACCTGTGACTAACGAGCGTAAAGCTGCCGCTAATCACGTCCACCTTGAACCCTCTCAGTGTGTGCGTTTGCGTACGTGTGTGTGTGTGTGTGTGCGTTTGTGTATGTGCGTGAGGCTACGATGTCTCGCACGCTGGCTTGTGCGTGTGTGTCAACCAAGACATTTGCATCTGTCACACGTTTGCTGTGTCGAAAATGTTCATTCCCTATTCAGCAGCATTAAAAACCTTACCGGGCCCTTGTTAGAAAGCCTAAAGATGGCTTCAAACCCTACTTTCAAAAGGCAGTTTTTGTTTGAAACCCTAACCCTGGCCAGTAATTGCGACCTCCGTTTGAAACCCGCAGGCCAGCCGTGCGACCCTAAATTCAAGTCCTAATTCGAAACGTTAACTGTCATTTAAAACCTTAACAACGGCTAACTAGAAACTAGGCTAACCCCTGTTTGAAACCCACACTCAGCCTTGAAATCCTAAATTGAACCTTAACCCAGGCTTGAAACCCGGTTTGAAACAATAGCCCTTGTTTTTGAACCCCCTAATCAGCTTTGAAACCCTAGCCAGTCTTGAAACCCGATCTCAAGTTTAAAACCCAAACAGGGGCTTTGAAGGCCCGACTTGCAACCCTAATGCCACACCGAGCACCGAATCCCCAAACCGAAAAGTCGCTTCTAAGCCGAACTTAAAAGGTGAAAGTCGCGATTGTTTGTTGCCGTCAAACTTTAGCTTTGAATGAATCCCAAAAGGAAAGCGAGAGCAAGTCCGGCGTCGCGATACGTTTGCGGACGGTCGCTTTATTCGGCGAGCTCCTTTGTAGCGGCTAGCTGGGCGCGCACGAAGGTGACCGTCTCGGAGGGCTCCGATAAACGGCGGCGCAATCGAGATGAGCTCGTAGCGCCGCGGGCTGCCTCCGGAAGGGATTTGCACTTTGTCGTCTCGCGGAAAACGTCATGTCGGATGATTAAAGTGGCAGACCTGCAGCGGGACTTTCCCCGCGGGACCTCGCGCGCGCGGGAGGAACAAGCTGCGGCTGTTGGTTTTCAAGGAGGATTGTTGTCTTTTCCTAGCATGAATAATACATACATTGGCAATATTCAAATGAATCGCGGCGAAGGCGGCCAATGAATTTTCCACAGCCGGCGGACGACGTGAGCGCGAATGCCCCGAAGTCACGCGCGGGAAATCCAAGGTCTTCGATGGCGCCGTCCGAACGCGGACGCTTGCAAAGCGGTTACGAAAACAAGCAGACCAGCTCGCCGGGGACCTGGAGTGGCCGCTGCAAAGCAAAATGGCCGACTTCCTGTGTCTTTCAGGCCCGCCCTTTTTTACTGGCTTCACCGATGATAGACGCGCTTCCCAAATTTCAGCTTGCCAAGTCAAGTTGGCGTCGAATGTTGACGCGCTCGTAACTCGGCAAAGTGGCGAAAACAATCAGCTGAAGATTCTTCGCGTTTGTCTCTGCTTTGGCTTTGCGTGGACTTCCCAGGATGCATTTGGTCGGCGGTTAAGCGAGAGGACGCCATCCGCCGAACGATCGTCAATCACTTCAGACCGAGTGATCCGTTTCCCCCAGTCGTTCGCGCTTATTACTTGCAAACTCTTCTTCTCTTCTTTTTTTTTCTCCCCTTCATCCCAGACGTCGCCCTCCCCTCTGAGCAAATTGAATGTAACTGATTAAAACAATTAGACGCATTGAAAGGAGCCAATTAAGCGCTTCATTAGCCGAGGGACGACTTTATTAATAAACTCCACGCTGGGGACGCTAAATTCCCCCAATGACTCCCGCCCTAACCTAGAAAATCGGCGCCGCGGGGACGACGGCTCGCACGCACGCTCTTCATTTGGGAAACGGAATGGGATAAAGAGTTCCAAACCCAAATCATCACTCCCCATTGAAATGTAGGAAAATACCATTCATCCGTGACAGCCCCCACCCCCCCCAAAAAAAAAAAACATTTGTCATTGGTTTTTCATCAGAAAAATACTCCACTGTAATATCGTACGTCATATAAACGAAATCCAGTCATGACATGATTAAATGGAATGTAAAGAAATGAAAGCGTTTTTGCTTCACTTCAGTGGACGTTGCGCTGCTCCTTCGGGTGTCTACAAACATTCACGCCTCAGTAAGCCGCAGTAATGTTAGTCTTTCTAAAGAAATAGATGCCTGTGAGTTGGATGATGTTATCTGTCTACATGGGTTGCGCCGCCGCGTGTGTTCCAATATCTGCTGCCGATGCTATTTGTTAGCCCGTCTATGGCGTTTTGTCCCGTTCGTTTGCATTGAGCTCAACGGACTAATCTAAAGCAAAGCTACGTGGCTGTTTGAAATACGCACACGCCGAAGAAATGTACAATATAAAGTGGCCTCCGAAGACGATTGTCGTCTGGAAAGAACGCCGAGCGGTCGCGGATAAACAGACGACCGGACCTAGCCACGCGATCCAAGTGACTCGATCGCGTGGCTAGGTCCGGTCGGGAGGACCTGGAGAGAAAAGCCAACACCTTCCCAGTCCCGCGACGTTCATTTATTTGGGGGAAAGTCACTCCCCCCAAAATCTCAGGATACAATTTGGAGACGCTCCAACTGCTCCAAGTTTTCCTCAGAAATGTTGGATGTTGAAAAAGTGCTGGTTGCTTTCCGGGCGGAAGATTTGTAGGATTTCGACTCTTTCACAATCATTCCAATTCGGAGATTTGGAGCTCACTTATTTTTTGGGGAAGTTGCACAAAGAGAGTCCAAACTTTTTGGGGGAAAGCCGAAGAAAATCCATCAAACGTCCCAAATGGGACGCTGACGGTGGAGATGCTGTTTGCTTTGAAGCGGGAGCGCCGGCAAAACAACAACAAGAAGAAGAAAAAAGACGCACGACTTTTTCATGATAAGCTATTGGAACTCTTTTCCGAAGATTTGGCGTCTCGATCGGAACAAAACATTTGTTAAATGCGCTGCACACGAGAGCAGTCTCGTGGTCAGCGAGGTCTGGGTTTGAATCTCCGCTTTTCCAGGCTCTGGTTTGCGATGAGCGTCGGCTTCTTTTCCTGTCAATCTCTCGCTTTGTGCTTTTTTTTTTTTTTTTTTAAGGCTGTCGCTTCTTTTTCCCGACTTTTGCGTAACATCGCGGCCACAGTTCGCCGCTTACTCTGTGCTTCTTTTTCAGGCTCGCGCACGAAAGCCTGAAAAAGAAGCCCAGAAGAGAAAGGATCAGACAGCAGAATGGCGTCGAGACGCCGCACGACACGGAAATCGGCGTGGGCCCCTTCCGCAGCTCGTCTCATTTGTTGTGTCGATTGCATGTTAACAACTTGAATTGCTTTCAAGCGTAAGAGCTTTAATGAGACAAAACAAAAATCCTACACGGGGCTTGGACCCTGGGGTCTTCTGACGCCACGAGTGTGATTTGTTCTTCATGAGAAAGCAGCCAGCTCGCCAAAAGTCAGCAAAAGTAGCAAACGTCCATTGATTGATTTCTTCTTTTTGATCTCCTGTAAAAGCGACGCATCGCGTAAACATCCGTACACCTCGTTAAGTAAAGAGTCGCATTTACTTTGAAAGTACATCGTTTAAATTCACATTTTACCGAGCAAGTTTGGACAAATTGTAAAAAGAAGTTTTACACCTGAAATACTACAAATGTCACGTGAGTGTTGAATTGGCGGGTCGCCGGTGCCAATCGGTCAGCGTTGTGAACGGAGCGCTTGCTCGCATCCGTCTGGAAATGTCGACAACCTCGACATTTAGACGTCACGCCATGGAAACCAAACGAGAACTTATCGGCCCGCCTTGCAAATGTGGACAAAAAGATCCGAGTTTGGGCAGTGCATGAAAACAAAACCAAAAAGCGGGAGGAGCTACGCGTTTGAACGGCGAAGGAGTTCGCCATTAGCATTAGCAATTTAGCTTGAAGGGTTGGATTGATTTGACTTGTCAACGTAAAGAGCGTCTTAGCAGCCTCCATTTAGAACCTAATTGCATTCTTCCTTTTTTTTTTTTTTGGTCACCCAATGACGTCGCAGGGATGCGGCGCGTGAGGCGAGGAGATAAGGCCAGCGTTTGGCCACTCTTTCCCTTGTTTCCAGGGATTTAGACAACAAGTGCGTGCGTGCGTGAGGCAAAGAAAGAGGAAGCTCTCGGGCCGATTTTCCACAATCGGTCACGGTGAGTGTTCAATCTAATCGGCGGAACATACAAAACAAGCACCCTTCAAATTTTGCCTCTGGACTGGCTCCAGTCAGGCTGCTGCTAAATGGACAACATTTGCTTTTTGTTTCTTGATATTTGAGCCCGTCTCGGCTTCCCTAAACGCTCGTTGGACATTTTGGAAACCGAAAAGGCATTTGAAAGGAACGGTTTACATTTACATTTACGTCATAGACATTTTAAGGGCAATTGGACTTCATTGTTCAGGGATGATCCATATTTTTGTTCTTTTTACCAAAGTCTTTGGTTAACTCCTTCACTGTTCCTTCAACGTTTCTATTCGTCAACCGTTTACTGTCATTTCATCAAGTTCCATTTTAATGACAGCGCGATGCCTGTAGGCGGCGCCATTGCATCGCTTGGGATGTGAGACCAGCGCAGCTTTCGAGTAGAAGATACAGATTAGGCGCTGAATCTCACTTGTTGGTGAAAAGCTTTGTTTTTGGTATAACCGCTGAATGGAAAAAGAATTCCTGGTCAAATAGGAGAGTCTGATCGATCCAAAATGTCTTGAACGTCTTCACAAAACAAATGGCCAAACTTCATTTGGTTACACATAACGGTAAAGACATTTTGGCATTCAAAGTTTTCGGAAAAAAAAAACATATTGAGAAACAATGATGAGTTTTGATGGGTAACAACTGCGAATCATTCAAATACTCAAATGAATTGAATATCAAAAGCAAATTCAGTTGATTCTCTGAAAAAGATTTCTGTGAAAAATATCCCTCAGAGATGTTTGACTTTGCGCCAACGCATGCGTCCGCCCGCACTTTGTTTCCGACCATTTTGTCTGCTCCAAAGCGCTTCCTCCAAACGGACACAAATGAGCTCTTTTCTTTTCGCTGGCAGTTTCACCTGATTTGTTTTTGGTTTCTTTCCAAAATCCATTTCATCACAAATTTGGCCAGTGACCGAAATGAAATTGAAAAGCCGCTTTCGCAATACTTATACGTTTGTGACAATTTTACTTGAGCTTTTTTATTTTATTTTTATATAATTTTTTTTATTTTATTTTTTCTAAATGATCGTTGGAAAAGGAAATTACATATTTTATTTTCAGTGACGTCTTACCTCATTTTTTTCAGCATTTCACATGATTTTTCGAAACCATTATTTGGGATTATAAAGATGCGTACGATTCATGCAAATCAAATAAATTGTAAAAAAAGATCAAGTAATGGTTATTTTGTCAGTTTGTTTCCAAGATCCTCCTGACATTTCAATCTGTAAACTGCGGTTAAATAAGAAGAAACTGCCTGAATGACATTCCTGACTTTGCGTCTCTGGTGTGCCGTTTTAGTACAATCGCGTTTGGCCTTTGGATTATCGTAACGGAGCTCGGCTCGAGCGATTTGCCGTCTCGGGGGCTCGCCGCCTTTTAGGCCTCGGAGAAAGTTGATCCCGAAGAAGAAAAAAAACCCACCGACTAATCTCCCGTTGTCCGACTCTGTGGCGGCTAAAAGCGGCTAATTGATGTCGCCGACCGGCGGGCGCGGCGAGTGGCCGGCCGTCTGTCGCCTCCAAGTGGCAAACGTGCAAATTAAACACCGAGTCAAAAGTTGAGCGATCCGATTGTCGTCGGAAACTTTTGCGATTTCATACTCAAAATGGAAAGAGCTACGATTTCCCGTTGTCATCGCTCGATGTCTTGGATTTGCACGTTTAACATTTAGGAAGCTCAATTCCAAAACATCAAAGACAATTTAGTTGGTTTTTTAAAAATAGTCAAATACCATTTTATCTTCAATTAATGTGTTTTCCAAGCATCGAAAACAGATCAAAGAAAGATCCGTGTGTTTTTGAAAGTTTTAGCTTTCAAGATGGTGCACCGGGGGTCATCCACGGTTTTGGAAACGTCAAAGACGATTTCAAAAAAAAACATCTCTCTATCTATCTATCTATCTATCTATCTATCTATCTATCTATCTATCTATCTATCTATCTATCTATCTATCTATCTATCTATCTATCTATCTATCTATCTATCTATCTATCTATCTATCTATCTATCTATCTATCTATCTATCTATCTATCTATCTATCTATCTATCTATCTATCTATCTATCTATCTATCTATCTATCTATCTATCTATCTATCTATCTATCTATCTATCTATCTATCTATCTATCTATCTATCTATCTATCTATCTATCTATCTATCTATCTATCTATCTATCTATCTATCTATCTATCTATCTATCTATCTATCTATCTATCTATCTATCTATCTATCTATCTATCTATCTATCTATCTATCTATCTATCTATCTATCTATCTATCTATCTATCTATCTATCTATCTATCTATCTATCTATCTATCTATCTATCTATCTATCTATCTATCTATCTATCTATCTATCTATCTATCTATCTCCCAAGAGATATATTTGAAGCTAGATAGCGAGCATTTGAGATGTAAATGTGAAAGCATTTGAGCATATTTGACGAATGTGTCGGAGGATGGTATGCGAATAGATCTGACATGTCCATGCGAGCGCGTTTGACATGTATGTGTGCAAACATTTGACGCGTGTGTTTATATGAGTTGAACGGTGTACCTAATGAGGTGTCCAAAGGGAAAGAAGGAATTGAATTGCCGTTGTGAAACTCGCGTCATAGATATGCGCTCCAGACTACACACAGTCAGAGTCAAATGTTTTATGACTTTTTTTTGAATATAGGTACATCTCAATAAATTAGAATATAGTTGAAAAGTTTTTCTTCAGTACTCATACAGTGATTAAACACTGGCGTACTTTTCAGAGGGCAAATTCCAGCCTAATTTATACATTAAAAATCACTTTATTTCTTGAATTAATTCACTATTTCTTTTGACGTTATATTTGAGTTTCTTTTGTTTTATTTGCTATGTGCTACAAACATCAAAAGAAGACATATTTTAAATATGAAATACTTGACTCTGAGTGTGTGCAGTGTGCAGTTCATCTCTATAATTTCGCTTTTGGGAATTGAACTACCTCATAAAAGATTGACACTATTCACGTGTGAGCGTGATTGACATGAACTCGTGAATGCCAGCGATGTGTGTGAGATTGGGATTGACGTGCTCGCGTGAACGCATTTGAGTAGTGTTGATGAGAGCAAGACGCGTGTGTGTGGGAGCACTTGAGTAGTGTTGATGAGAGCAAGACGCGTGTGTGGCTAGCTGGTGACCACAGCGAGGTCACCTCTACTCTCACGGTCCTCTTGACAAACTACGTGACAACATCAGTGTCCTCTAGACTGCCGGGAGTGCCGGAAATCCCACCTTTCTGCACTCGTGGGGTCCAAGTAGTTGTTCTTGATGAGGAACTCTCTCAGTCTTCGGGAGAGGATCCTGATGAAGAACGCCTTCCCCTCCGCAGTCAATAATAAGATTGTCCAAAATTGGTTGATGTTTTTTCCAGTCGTCCTTGAAAATCCAAACTGCATCTGCGCACCTCCACTTGTTGGCCACTCGCCCCCTTTGCCAAATCACCTTCAAAATCTCAAACTTTGACTTGAAACTGTAATTTGAAATTCAAAACCTGGCTTGGTCGGGTTCTATCGTGGTTAAGGTTTCAAATGAGGGTTGTAAGCCTGGGTTAGGGTTCAAATTAACGTTTCAAATGAGGGTTCCAATTATACGTTAGGGTCTCAAATCTGGGTTCCATGTTAGGGTTTTGTAAACATTTCAATTCCTGGTCCAATCTTGGGTTAGGTTTTCAAATGAGAGTATCAATTTGGTTTCCACACCAGGTAGGGTTTTAAATGAGGAAAGTTCTTAGCTTGGGTTAGAGTTTCAAATGAGGGTTCCAAGCCCAGGTTAAGGTTTGAAGTTAGGGTTAAGCCCCAGTTTGACACGAACTTGAAATGTTAACCAAGGTTTGAAGCTCTTGTAGGAAACCCGAACCCTGGATTGGAATCCCGAACTTCAAATCCTAAATTGAAACCCTAACTTAAAACCTTGACCCAGTCTTAAAACCCTCATTTGAAGCTATAACCCCCATTTTACATCCTAACTTGAAACCTTAACCCACGCTTGAAACGCTAACTTGAAACTGCAATTTGAAATCCAAACCATGGCTGCTTAAATCCCTAACTTGAAAGCACAAATCAGTCGTGAAACCGTGTTCCCTTTGTTCCCCTCTTCATCGTTAAGGCCCGCTTTGTGTTTTTAATCCAGAAGGAATCAAACATTCCGAAGACCTCGCAGGCTTCACGCTGAATTAGACACTTAACCGCACCTTGACGCGCACACACGCACGCATGCATCGACCAACCGCTGTTGATGTGACGCCGTCTAATGAGGGAGCCGCTCCGGAGGCTAACGAGGAGCAAAGCGCTGACAACACTTTCAACTTCAACTACGTGGCATAATCAGCGCCGCTTGCCTGCACGCACGCACCTTGATTACCAATTCTTTTGATTTGCGAACATGATTGACGGGTGCAGTGGTGGAGTAGCGCAGGTGAGCACTTGATTTCTTCGGCAGTCACTCAGCTTCAACTTTACAAGGCAAACGACATACACAATAGTTAGGAGGCGACAAGATACAAATATACACGCACAGAAAATGCATATACAGTGCGTGCGTGCGTGTGTGTATATATCAGAATCAGAATCAGAATCATCTTGATTTGCCGAGTATGTCCAAAAAACACACAAGGAATTTGTCTCCGGTAGTCGGAGCCGCTCCAGTACGACAACAGACGGTCAACTGATAGAAAACACTTTGGAGACAGAAAGACATTGACAAAAAAACTGAGCAGTAAAGGGTTGAGAGTTATCTGGTCATGCCGGTACAAATTATTTTTTTTTTGGACAATTGTGCAAAAAGATGCAGACTCCTCTAGCACTTAGAGCAGTTCGAATGACTAATATTGCAATGACCATTGTGCAAAGGGCGCCGAGACTTCAAGCGAGTAGTACGATAGTCTGGGACAATGTCGATTGTGCAAATGTTGCAGATAGTCCTCAGTCAGTGTGCAAATGGAGCAGATGCTACTCTGGCATATATGTATATATATATATATATATATATCCATCCATTTTCTGGAGCCTCTCCCAGCTATCATCGGGCAGGAGGCGGGGTACACCCTGAACTGGTTGCCAGCCAATCGCAGGGCACACATAAACAAACAACCATTCGCACTCACATTCACACCTACGGGTAATTTAGAGTCTTCAATCAACCTCGCACGCATGTTTTTGGGATGTGGGAGGAAACCGGAGTGCCTGGAGAAAAGCCACGCAGGCGCGGGGAGAACATGCAAACTCCACGCAGGTGGGGCCGGGGATTGCCACTCCTGCCATCATGGCCGCCACATCAATGCATGACCTGGAAAAGGTTTCCACATTCAACATGGCCGCCAAATGGCAACGCCTTGCCTTTAATGGAATGTCGCTCCATTCAAAATGGCCATCAGACGTCACAGGATCGAAGTGCTTCGGTTGTACGAAAACTCCTTTTGGTAGAATTTGCACAAAGGCACACGAATCAAGGCTTCCATCGGGGCGTTGTTTTTTTTTGGGAATGAAATTTGCCTCCCTTCAGTCCTGTTTCACCCAATTCCTCCATTTTGGTAGCTGAGCTCTGACATGCGTCAGTTTAGCTGGCGTACCAGGACATCGGGCACTGACAAACGTTCTGTGTAGTTAGGAACACGAAATGGCAATAAAAGGCGTCCATGTTTCGTTTGAACGAGTTAGCGCAATTTAAAGGAAGAGGTCCGCTCCCGTCTTGATGTTTTCCGTCCATATTTTGTGATCTTTTTCCGCCCGGTGGCTTTTTTGCCTCATGAGTTGAGGCGAGTGCCACTAATGGCGTAATCCCTTTTGTTGGATTGTAATCCCTTCATTCCCTGCTGTGTTTAAGCGTACACGCTACATTCGAGCATCTGGAATCTTTTTGTTGCTCTTCCATTTCAAGTGTCACATTTAACAACTGTTACATTTTTGTTTATGCGTGCATGTGCACTGGATGGATCTTTTATTATTGTTTTTTAAAAAGTTCTATTGTTTTTATTCTTTATTATTGTTTTTTGTGTATTATTGTTATTTATGTTGTATCTATTGTATTATTTGTTAGCACAGTGAGACTGTTTATTAAATATTTGATTGTGGTTTGGTTTTTATCTGTATTTATTTATTCTTTCTTTATTGTTTTTGTAGTTATTTGGATTTTGCTGTCACTCTGTATTGCTGTTGTTCTTTGTTACTGTTATTTAATTTATTCATTTTTAGTATTGTTTTTTGAATGTCTTTGTTGGGTTTGTAACATTTTTTTATTACTATTTGTATTGTTGTTTTTTTTTATTATTCTTATTTATTTTTATGATTCGTTTTAAAATGTTTTCATGGTTTTAATTGAGTATTTTTTGTGCTATGTTCCTGTTTTTTTATTGTTGCTTTTGTTTATTATTATTTTTATTTGTGTAAAAAAATGTTCATTGTGTTTTTATTGGCTTTTTAATTGTTTTTGTTTCATTCTTTTTACTTTTTGGATTCTTGTTTTTGTTTCTTATTGTTATTTATTGAATGATTTTCGTTACAAATTACATATGTTTGAATTAGTTATTGTATTGTATTGTATGTATTAGAAATTGTTTTCTTGTGTATTGTTTGTTAGTTTTATTTTTGTATTGTTTTCTGGTTTTCTTTGATTGTTTTGATTGGTTTTGTGCACTTTTTTGTTTTACAATTTCACTGGTCAGAGTCAACTGCAAAGGACTTCAAAAATAAACTTTTGACTCCTTCGCAGAACAAAAAGAGACCTAAGAAATTTGCTGAGTCCGCGCTTGACTTTTTTTTCTAGCTGCGGTCAGCAAAAATTGGAAATGCATAAAACAATAGCGTCGCTCCTTCTTTTTCTTGGCGGACAATAAAGGAGGAGGCGCAACGGGGCCGCTGACATTTCCAGAAACAATCCCTGCGCGACGTTCGCTTAGCATCGCTAACAAAAAAACAAAAAAGCTAACGTGGATCATAGCGGCGGCCACAAAGCCGCACGAAAGCGATACGCGGCGAAAGTCACAAATCTGCCCGCTGAGCTTTGTTTACATCACGTCCGAAAAGCGCCAGCGACTAATCTGTTTAGCGTGCGGCGGCGACCATTGTTCCCGTCTGGCGGCAGAAAGGCGCTTACTTACTTACTGACTGACTTACTTACTAACGGACGTACTTAGCGCTAAGCCGCCGTCCGTTGCTAATGTAGCCGCTAAATGGCGCCGGTCTGGACACTGCCGTGACCCCAAAGTGTAGAGGCTAAGTGCTAAGCTAAGCTGTGTTTAACCCAGTCGTGGACGCGTGTGTGTGTGCATTTAAGGGTTCAGTGTGTCGGTGCGTTCGTTGTCTTTGAGCCCTCCTGGTAGGGTTTGAAGAAAGGGTTCGGGTTCCAAGCCTGGTTCAAGCTTTTAAGCAAGTGGAAGGTTTTGAAATTAAGCTTTCAAACAAACTTTAAAGCCAGGGTTCAGGTTTGAAATTAAGCCATGTTTCAAGCAAGGATTAGGGCTTCAAATTAAGGTTTCAAGCTTGGTTTAGTGTTTCAAATTAGGGTTAGGGTTTCAAATTGGGTTTTCAAGCCTGGTTTTACGGTTTCAAATTGGGGTTTCAATTTACTGCTAAGTTTTCAAATCCGAGCTTCAAACAAGGGTTAGGGTTTGAAATTGGGGTTTCAAACCTGGGTTAGGGTTTCAAATTGGGGTTTAAATTTAGTGTTAGTAGCGTTTGAACACAGGGTTAGGGTTTCAAATTGGGTTCAGGTTTTCAGTTTGGCTTCAAAACTCCGCGTTCATGTTCGAGCAAGGTTCTGATCGCAAATTAGGGTTAGCGTCTTAAATGACGGTTTCAAATAAGCAGTCGGGTTTGGAATGTGGCCATTGTTGGGGTTGTGTGTGTGTTTGCAGTGAAATCTGTTTGGCGTGAGCGACGTGCGTTGTGCACGCACGTTTTATCTCCTCAGTGCAGCTGCGAGGAGACCAGATTGGACCACAAGCTGCAAAGCCCCCCCCCCCCACACACCCCCCCCCCCACACGAGCATAAATACACCTTGACGCTGAGCTAACCCCGTGCTGCCAAACGGGATTAAACGGGAAATAAATCGTTGACACGCAAACGTGTACGCGCGCGCACACACGCTAGTTATGCTCATTAGCACAATTCTTTGCGTTTTTTCTTTTCCTCTGACTTTTCCTGTTTTCACTTTCTCCTTCCTCCCTTGTCCTAATCCTCCACCTTCCCGCCGTCTGTGTCCTTTCAGGAATCGCTTCTTTTCCTTTTCCTTGGCTTCGCTTTTATTTGAATTTTTTTCTCCTTTATTTTTGTTGTCTTTATTTTCTCTTCCTCCTTCCCTCCACTTTCCTTCTTTTGACCTTATTTTCCCTTTCCTTCCTTTTCTTTTCCTTTCCTTTCCATCTTTTTCCTTCTTTGCTTTTTTTCAGTTCCCTTTCCTTTTTTCCCTTGATAATGATTTTCCTTTGTCGTCCTCCCTTCCTTTTTCCCGTGTACATCCATTTCCTTCTTTTGCCGTTCTCTTCCTTTTCTTGTTCTTTCCTTCACTTTCCTTGTCATTCTTCCCCTTTTCTTACTTTCCATTTCTGTGACTTTTTCGTTTTCATTGTCTTCCCTTTTGTTTGTTGACTGTTGTTGACCCATTTGCTTTTCTTCCACTCTGCCTCCTTTCTTTTCCTTCCTTTTGTCACTTCTCTGTTTTCCCTTTGTCCCCTCTTTGCTTTTTCTTCCTTTCTTTTCTCATCCTCCCCTTTCAAATCCTCCCCTTTGTGTTTCAATCATTTTGAGCCTTTCTGTTTTTTCCTGTTTTCCTTTCTCACTGTCTTTCTCTCATTTCTTTTTTTCCACTTTTGTCATCCTTTGATGACAAAGATGCTGACCTCCCTTTAGGTGAAGAACAAACAAACACTTGTTTTATGTGTGTGTGTGTGTGTGTGTGCGTGCGTGTGTGTGTGCGCACGCAGCAGCTGTTGTACACACGGAGCGTTTTACAGTATATCATTTGTTGTTTTCCTTTTTCCCAAATCATTCGTTCCCGTCCGCAGGCGAGAGGAGCGACGCGGCTAAATGGCTTTAATTCAATTAGCGTCTAATTGGCACTTGAAATGCTTCTCGTTGAAATGAGCTGCAAGTCGCACCGATTACATCTGAGCCACGCAAGGAAGGAGGGAGAGAGGGAGGGAGGGAGGGAGGGAGCGCCCATGGAAAAAGGGGGGACAGAAGCAGGCAATGATGGGGAAATTCCCGGGATCGAGGTTGCTGAGATGCCTGCAATGTTGTCTGCCAACAGCGCTATTTTGCGCTAATGCTAATTCCATGAAGATGAACAATGAAAGAGCCACAAATTCGAAACCAAGCATGAAATCTTCATTTCAAAAACAGCTTTGAAACTCTATCCTTGGCTTCAACCCTAATTTGAAACCCTCGTTCAAAAGCTTTACTCTGGTTTGAAACCCTAATCTTTTCTTGGAACCCTAATTTCAAAGGTCCTGTCATTGATTATTATTTTCAAGTGTTCCAAACTCTGTTTGACAGAAGTTGTTCCAAATGTGTCATCGAGAGTGCAGAACATCCCTCCGTCCGTCCGTCCGTCCGTCCGTCCATTTTCTGAGCCGCTTCTCCTCACGCAGGTCGCGGGCGTGCTGGAGCCTTTCCCAGATATCATCGGGCAGGGGGCGGGGTACACCCTACCCACCCAATCGCAGGGCACATACAAACAAACCACCATTGGCACTCACATTCACACCTCAATTTAGAGTCATCAATTAACCTACCACGCACGTTTTTCGGGATGCGGGCGGAAACTGGAGTGCCCGGAGAAAAGCCACGCAGGCACGGGGAAAACATGCAAACTCCACACAGGCGGGGCCGGGGATTGAACCCCGGTCCTCAGAACTGTGAGGCAGACGCTCTAACCAGTCGTACACCGAGCCGCCATGAGTGCGGAACAACAATCTTCAATGCATGATGCATGATGCTGTCAGTAAAAACGTCCGCGCAAAGCACCATTGATCCCAGCGTCTTTGAGGAATTTCTGCTGCTGACAACCAAACGAAGGAGAATATGGAAGTATATGAGAATTTTTTGCAGCTGAATTATTTTTGCAGGCGAATTTTTTGCAACTGATTTTTTTTTTTTACACTGCATTTTTCTTTTTTTAGTTTGAATATTTTTACACTGAATATTTTGAGATGTGGATTTTTTGTACATGTTGAATATCAATGTTGAAAAAAATTCAGTGTTAGAAATTCGATGCTAAAATAAATTCTGCGTTAGAAATTCAAACTCTGATGGCACCAGACATACTTCCATAGAAGAAGAAGCAGAAGAACCAGGAGCGTTCTCCACTTGGGCTGTGTGGGCCGTTCTCCTTTTTCAAGTGGCGGCTCCTAAACTATTCTGTCGGGGGCCCGTCTGCTCCCGTTATCTCGCCTTTCTATTATCCCTCCTCTGGTTTGCTTCTTCTTTGATGATCTCACAGCTTCTTTTCTCCTCGCCACTTATCCTGCTTCCTCCTCCTCCTCCGTTCCCTGTGGTGATGCGCCCCCTCCTCCTCCTCCTCCTCCTCCTCCTCCCCACTTTTAATCATCTCGTTTTTTTTCCGCTGAGCTCCTCTGTCTTTGTCTCCCTCCTCCCGTTCACCTTCCTACCATCCGCTGCCTTCATCTCACCATCTAGCTCGAGCTTAGCAAAGTAGCTCTTCCTCAAGAGGCGCTTCTTCCTTAAATCCATCTTTCCTTCTGTTGATTCTTGCTTTTCTTGCTTCCTTTCTTTGTCCTTCCATCCTGACATATTTCTTCCTGTTCTGTTAATCCATCCATCCATCCATCCATCAATCCATCTCAACGGCTCTCCATCCTTCCATCTTTCCTTTCTTCCTTATGTCTGTTCCTTTCTTTTGTCCGGCCCGCCCCATTTTTCCTTCCTTCCTTCCTTCCTTCCTTCCTTCCTTCCTTCCTTCCCATACATCCTCCCCTCCATCCTGAAAGGAGGAATCATCTCGGTGGGCCGAGGATTTTGCAAGGAACTAAATTCTAGCTAGTCTTTTTTCTTTCGGAGGGTCGGGCGGGGGATCCTCTGTTTGCTCTATTTAGGTCCTCCACGCCACGCAAACATTTGGGCTCTGCTTTTGAGTTGATTGTATGACACAGCTGCTCAGAACGTTCTGCTTTTTCTCCATTCTTTCGCCACGTGGCGTACAGCTGTGGTATAATTTCGCAGCTTTTGTGCATCTTGGCTGAGGGCGCATTCGAAGATTGCACACACACGCACGTACACGCTTTTTATTCGTGTATTACAAGTAGAAGCGATAAGCATCACAATGCATTGTCATTGTCTATGTTGAAAAAAACAGTCTCATCTAAATGTAACGCTTCAGAAGTCATTGCAATCTTTTTCAAATCCTTTTTTGTTTTTGGAGGGATTTTTTTTACAGTCTCAAAAAGGCATCAAACTTGGTAGGGGTGTTGATCCTGGTGAAAATCTTATCAATTGGAGCTGCTGACATTTGACAAATTTGTTTGCGAGTGCCTCTTGTAATGTTTTGAAAAATCACCCCCTGAAGCCAGTCCCCCAACAGAAGTTGTCTGCTTTGGTTTAAGTTGTGATCACTTGCCATAAAACATGGAACTGAAACTAAATACAGCTATATTTTTTTTTAGAATTCAGCCCCTGGAGCTAGTTTGACGTAGCAACATGAAATT
Source organism: Phyllopteryx taeniolatus (assembly GCF_024500385.1). Classification (NCBI taxonomy): domain Eukaryota; kingdom Metazoa; phylum Chordata; class Actinopteri; order Syngnathiformes; family Syngnathidae; genus Phyllopteryx; species Phyllopteryx taeniolatus. The sequence goes on from NC_084510.1 coordinate 31,233,678, forward strand.
TGGTAGACATGTACAGTATATCGTGAGTAGACCCACAAAAAGGTCCCAAGGAGACATGCCTAAAAAGGCACAGGAAGTAGACCAATCTGGTTTCAAGTGGACCTTTTAGCCTCATTGTGGCCATTTTCAAACATCCACCCATTTTCTGAGCCCATCCCGGCAATCATCGGGCAGGAGGCGGGGTACACCCTGAACTGGTCGCCAGCCAATCGCAGGGCACACACAAACAAACGACCAGTCGCACTCACATTCACACCTACGGGCAATTTAGAGTCGTCCATGAACCTAGCACGCATGTTTTTGGGATGTGGGAGGAAACCGGAGTGCCTGGAGAAAACCCATGCAGGCACGGGGCCGGGGATTGAACCGCGGTCCTCAGAACTGTGAGGCAGACACTCTAACCAGTGCCGCCCATTTTCAAACAATTTCTACAAATATAAAATTCAAGTGTTGAATATTTCGTCTTCATTCATCAGTGACATAGGTTTGCTCATATTCCTTATATGACACACACACACACACACACACACGCACACAAACACACACACACACACACACGAGCGCACACACTTGTCGGGTTCATTTCACAGCACATTGGCAGCATTATTTGCCATTATTTGTGGCAGCGGCCGCCATCATTTTGACTTAATAGCGAGTGGCTGAAATTGTTCCTCCTCTCGGATCAGCCTGACCTCCTTGTGTGTGCGTGTGTGAGTGAATGCAAGCATGTCCGTGTGTTTGTGTGTTTTCTGTTTGTGTGTGGTGACTGTGTGTGTGTGTGCGTGTGTGTGTATGTGCGTGCAAGCGTATTTATGACCACAATCTGAGGCTCTTTCCCTGCCAGAGAGGGGACGTTCCACGTCCCAAGAACCAGTTTCTGTAGCCGGGGATCGGACGCCAAGGTCTCCGACTTTGGCCGATGCTCCTCCGCATTGAGGGAAGTCAGATTAGGGGGGCTCGGGCATCTGGTTAGGATGCCCCCCAGATGGTCATGGCCTGGTGAGGTTTTCAGGGCACGTCCCACCGGGAGGAGAACCTGGGGGGAGCCAGGACACGCTGGAGACACTAAGTCTCTGGGCTGGCCTGGAAACGCCTCGGGAGTTCCCCAAAAGAGCTTGACGAAATGGCTGGGGAGGTCTGGGCTTCTCCGCTAAAGGTGTAGACCTTGGACAAGCGGAAGAAAATGGATAGATGGATGTGTTTGATTGTGTTTATTTGCGTATGTTTCTGTTTTGTTTGTCTCTGTTTTTGTGTGTGCGGAATATGTTGTGCATGCCGATGAGTGCGTGTTCATGTGTGCCTCAGTATATGTGTTTCTGTGTGTGTTTCTTTGTGTGTGTAGAATGTTTGAGTCTGTGCATTTTTGTGTGTGAGAGAGATACCCTGAGAAGACAAATGAGACACGTGAAGATTATGACCTCCTGAGACAGAACAACATGTGCTAAAGTGCGTGCGTGTGCATGTGAAATGAAAGCAAGCAGGCACAGCGGATGATTGCCAGCAATCATCCTCTTCAAAATGATGAGGTCATCAAGGTGTCAAGCTACACGCGCACACATGCGGAGGGAATGAGTAGTAAAGTGTGGCGACATAAAGACAATAATGATGTCATCGTTGCAGCTCATGTAGCCTCAGCATCTTCCTTGAAACACGATTTCTGAAAGCACGGCTTTAACCCACATTTCAAATGCTGACCCACGATTAAAAACCTGACTTTGAAACCTGAATTTCAAATCGCAAGCACAAATCACACAAACATCGGCTCAGAACCGTACTTTGAAAATCATAATACATTGCTTCAAACCCTACTTTGCCAGCTTCTTTCCTTCCGTCATTCCTCCCATCTTTTTTTCTTTCTTGGCCTTCCTTCCTTTTTTGACACAAGCGTAGTGAAGCACCTGTGTGCAAATCACCGAACCATCGCATTTTAATAATCAATTGAAGCGCAACTGTGACAGATCAATTAAAAGCCAGGATGCAGAGCAGTTCATGTTGCATTCGAGAGGGTCAGGCTTTGAAGATGGGGAAGTGAGCAATGTTCTGTAATCCACAGATACTGGGTCAGGAAATGTTTAGATTTCACTCTAGTCTTAATCTACGATTCACAGAGAGCAGAACCGGGGAAACTCACTCAAACTTGTTTTGTCAGAATTCCTGCCCACGGATGGAAGGCTGAGTGGATTCACAGGGTTGCATTGTAGCGTCTTGCATGTACGACCCCAATGTGTTAAACGTAAATAAAAACAGAATACAATCATTTGCAAATCATGTTCGACCTATATTTAATTGAATACAAAGACAAGCAAGAATTTGAGTAGTGTAAATGAGAGCATTTGAGTAGTTTAAATGAGCGCATTTGAGTAGTTTAAATGAGAGCATTTGAGTAGTGTAAATGAGAGCATTTGAGTAGTTTAAATGAGAGCATTTGAGTAGTGTAAATGAGAGCATTTGAGTTGTGTAAATGAGAGCATTTGAGTAGTATCAATGAGAGCATTTGAGTAGTGTCAATGAGAGCATTTGAGTAGTGTTAATGAGAGCAAGACCCGTGCGTATGAGTGTTTGAGTAGTCCTTATGAGAGCCTTTCAGTAGTTTGGGTGCATGTGAAAGCATTTGAATAGTAAGTGTGAGAGCTAATCCTGAATAATGTCCCTAACGGCCCCTCATACATATTCCTTCTTGTCAACAACATCGGGTAGTGAATTATTGCTTTTTGAGCCCCTGGCTGAGCCAGCGGCGAAATACGTGACGGAGAAGAAGAGGAAGGGAGAAGAGAAGAGAAGAGGAAGGAATGAAGGAAGGAGGAAGGAGACCTCTTTCCATCTTTTGGTGGTTACTCCTCTTTCTCCTTTGTATGTTTGGCGAACACTCCTCCGTACGTCAGGCATCAAAGTGGCCCTTGCATGCTCACCTTCAATTATTGAACCCGCGTGCTGCCTTTTGCCATGTCAGCGCAGATGCATGCGTGTGCGCGCACCCACAGACACACACACACAACATATGCAATATTGATACTGTTAATAAATATAATGATTATTTGACAGCCTGCAGCGAGGTTCAAATAACATTTGGCGCGCGTGCGTGATCATAATATTGCAATATATTGCCGCCTTGGTACATGTGAACCTTCAAAAACGGCAAACATCCATATTCAATGATGTATCAACATCAAAACATCGCACTAGCTAGATACTGCGTAGTATGCACACGAGGGTATTGAGTCGATTTGAAACTCCAACGCAGATTTCAAAGTAGGGTTGCAAGTTAAGAGTTAGGATTTCAAAGTAGGGTACGAAGCCTGGGTTAAGGTTTCAAGTCGGGTTGGGGTTAACATTTCATATTATGGTATCAACCCAGGGTTATAGGTTAGACAATAACTTGCTATATACTACATATCAAGTTGGGTTTCAAAGTAGGGTGTGAAGACAGGGTTTGGGTTTCAAATAATGGTTGAAAGTGAAGGTTAATGTATGAATTTAGGGTCAGGGTTTCAAAGTAGGGTGTGAACTCCTGACGGTGTTAGGGTTTCAAGTCAGGATTAACATAACACTAACATAACAGTAAAGCCCTTTTGGCATTAAAAGTATGAAAAATACTACCATCTTTTTCTTCATAGAAACAATTAGAACGTTTTTCATGGATAATAATTCAAAATGATTTTCAAGAGGACATTCAGTAGGTGTTTCTTTCCCGTTCTTGATCAAATGATATGAAAATGAAAATGAAAATGAGTCTGTGACTGACTGCTTGTGATGGGCTTACATGAGGAAAAAACAACAACAACAATTCAGCATTTTGGTCCCTTTATTACTTTATATCTTAATCACACTTTCCAACAAACCAAACAAGGAAATCCAAAAACACTTTGCTGGACAAATCATCTTTTTTTTAAATAATGCAAAACAAATTCATGATATTGAAAAAAAAAAAAAAAAAAAAACTAATCCACAAACAACAAAATATAAAACAAAATCAAATGGTTTGACTGGTGCACTCGAAAGCCTCACTAGCAAGCCCAAAACAAAAACGTAAAAGAAAAGCAGATTGAACACTTAAAAATTGTTTTAAATCAAGCTATTCATAATGAATGATGTTACGCGTTGCGTTTGGAGAGAGAAAAAAAATGGACACAGATTGAGCAAAAAAACCCAACAATAAATAAAATAAATAAAGCATTTGAACGCACGGCCACATGCTGCACACAGAAACAAAATCAAGAGGATGCTCGTTATCTTAAACCCCCCAAAAATCATCAAGTCACGGAGATGACGAGAATAACGTCCAACGGGTCGGGTCCGCTGGCGCCGCTATTTTGTCGCCAGACGCCAATGGGCGGATGGCTAAGTGACATTAATTAGCCTCGTCTTAAATGACATCAGTTTGTCTGCCATCAGGGGGCGCCAATCAGATCAAACCTCTCTGAGGCGATTGTCTTGGAAAGACACCTGGAAACGGTGAACGTGATCGGAAAATTGCCGCTTCAAACCAAAATAGCTGACTTCCTGTCTTTTCCGGCAAGGCTTCTTGAAACGTTTTGGTGGGTCGACTCTTGGTGGACAACAGCTATCAGATTTCATGTTGCTAAGTCAAACGGGCTTTGGGGGCTGAATTTTCCCCCAAAATTAAAGGAGCACTGGAAATGGTCCAGATAATCCTAAAATGGCCGCTTCAAACCAAAATAAGTCTTTTCGGAAAAGGCTTCTTGAGACTTTTGGTGGGTCTACTCATGATAGACAGGTCGACCAAATTTGATGTTGCTCGGTGAAAGGCTTCAGGTGCTGAATTTCAAAATAAAACTCAGTGGGCAAAATTAGCCTAAAGTGACAGATTCGAGCTAAAATGGCAGACTTCCTGTATCTTTTTTTGACATGCATTCTTGAGAATTTTTTGTGGGTCTACTCGTGGTACACGTCTGCCAAACTTCCTGTTACCGAGACAGATTGGTAGCGAATTTCCAAATTACCAGGTTGAGTTTATCTTCGAAGGAACGCTGGAAATGGTCAAATTGACCCGAGAATCCTTGCTTCAAACCAAAATGGCAGACTTCCTGTTTCTTTTCAGGCGTAGCTTCTTGAGACTTTTTTGTGGGTCTACTTGAGATAGACATGCTCGCCAAGTTTAGTTTCAGGTTGTTCGGTAAAACGGGCCTCGAGGGCTGAATTTCCAAATGCCGTTTGGGTGCACGAGCAAGGCTCGTCAAACGTGGCCTGTTGATAAGATACTAAACGGTTGCGTTAAAGGCACAGAATTGTCTGGCCTATTCATACCATGTGTGGTGAAGGGACTTGGAAAAATATTCCGACAACACAGACGAAAATAGCGTGTGCACGTGTGCTTGTCGTATCTTATTTACAGCTTGGTCGAATGCGTCGAAAATATCTGACCAACCGCTTTCACGCCGCCTTAAGAGCTGTAACGGTAGAGCCGGCGTTTGTTTCAGACAGACTGCCATTGCGGCTTCACGCATTCAGATAGTCACAGTATATTGTTATATTGTTATGTTTTCGACACCAAGCAAATTTACAGTTCGACTTCAAATCTCGCCCACTCTGCACTCTACCTTACACATACGGCAGGAAAAAAAAGCGAGGAAAAAGTTGACTTAGCCGATCGTTTTTTCGCCCGTGCCTTTCAGACATATCTCGCAACGAGATAATTTGATGTCGACTCTTTGAGACACAAAGCAAATTCAGAGGCGAACTTCAAACTCCCCCTGCATCGGTACCTTACACGCACGCAGAAAAGAGCCCGGAAAAAGTCGGCTTTGATGGTCGGCGCGACAGAACTCGCCGTTACAGCTTTGCGCATTCAGATAATTGATGTCGATCGCTGTCGACTCAAAGCAAATCGACTTCAACCCGTGCCCGTCCTGCATCGGTACCAACGACACACACGCACAGAAAAAGCCGACTTCGATGATTTTTTCACCCGCCACTTTCAGACGGAACATTCCGATAATGATTTGTCGTTTGCTTTCGACACAAAGGGGCACGGCCAGTGAGTTTGGGCAGTTGAACCTCAATATTGCGGGTCGCCGTCCCGCACGGATGGGCACCTGACGCGCACGGGACGAGCAGATGGGCAAAAGGAGCCGTCTTGGATGGCCAGCGTGTGAGAGGTTCAAAGGCAACAAGTGCCCGTAGGGGGGAGACGACATTCTAAAGTGAAAGCGACTGTACAAGAATACGTCCGACTTCTTCTTCTGCACTTTTTTCGTCCCTCAATGTGACGGAAGCCAACGCGGACCCAAAGAGGCCGGCGACGCTTCAGAAGGAGCTGAGCGCCTCCAGCGCCACCTCGTAGCAGAACTTGTATTGTTCCTGCGCACACAGATAGACCGCACGTCAAGCGTGCTAGCGGCTTTGGAGAAAAGATCGGTCGCTCACCATGGTCTCCACCATGTTGGTTTTGTTGTTGCGCAACGTCTTGACGGTGTGAAAAACGTCCACGATGTTCTGCTGCTGGATCATCTCGTTGAGGCTGCACATGGCGCAGAAGGTTCCGGAACGCCCGCCGCCCGTGCTGCGCCGGACCAGGAACACACACACACACACACACCAAAAAGATGGATTACAAGACATCAAAGACACGTTTGGCATCAATGACACATTTGACGGCTCGAGTAATTGACGCAAAACTTTATGAACACAGACTCTTGCGTAGCACATTTTGACGTCAAAGACACATTTCAAAGCTGCTTAGCTTTTGAATATCTGCCCACTGTAGTGTGGCTGAGGCATATCAAAGACGCAAACGTATACAAGAGCTTTCGAATGGTCACTTGTGTGTGTTTTTTTGAGATAAACAAATCCATCCATGCATTTTCGCAGGCGCTACCCGCCTTCTTTGCAGGCCGAGCAGAGAAAATCTCATAACGGCGTGATCTCAGGAGAGAAACAGTTTTTGTAGGCGGTCGTACAGAGCACGCTCACGATGCAAGTGCGGTCAATCGGCGAGCTGGACGAAAGGAGCTCCGCCTACACCCCAATGATCGAACAGAGCCGAGGATGACCTGAAGTTAAGCACATGCGACCAGTACCATGTTCTCACATCGGGAACATTGGTTTGGGGTCACTGACCCCAAAAGGGAGGAATATACTGGATGCTAGAAGCAACTAATGTGAACCTATAGCGAGCGAGAGCATTTTGACGGATTGACCTCGTTGTACAAAAAGGTGTTTACGCAGTGAGCTTCCTTTTAAGGGACTAGCCTCTAATTGTTTGGCTTGTCCGGAGAGTTCCAAGAATGGAACCAGGTTCCGAGCACATCTAAATACCCCGTGCCAGTAAAAAGTTCCGATCGTCACCTCCGAACGTCAGTCTGCGTCTAATTTGAGCCATCTATTTATCCACGACATGCACAGGCTCTATTTGTTGCCGCCGCCCCTGCATAAGTGTGTTCAGCAGCTGTATTGTGTGTCTGCTCTTTCTCACAAGGATTCAACTACAAAGACAACTCTTGGTGTTTCCCAGTAAACTACCGAATGTTTGGAATCTACCGCGCTCGTCCGAACACCGCAGCGGGCGTATCGCGGCGTTGCGTCGTCGTACTTACAGGCAGTGCACCACCGTGCGGCCGTCTCCGCCGTCGTACTGCTCCTGCCACTTGGCGAGTCGCCGTACCAGCTGCAGGACGGAGCGCTTGGAAAGGGGCGTGTCCCTGTAGGCCGGCCAGCCAATGAACTGGAAGTGCTGCACGAGCCGGTAGCCGTCCTGGGGCTGAGGAGAACACGATTGACGTACGAGACCGTCCGATGGGAGAGAAATGCTGGCCAACGACGGCGCAGTCAGGTGGGACATAGCTCGAAAAGTTACACTCTGGTCCCGGGTTTTCTTTCACACAGCCGTTGTTTGGATTGGGATTATGGTTTAGTGTTGGACTAGGGTGAAGATGATGTTTGCGGGTTAGGGTTAGACTATGGATTACATTGGTGTAAAGGATTTGCAATACATTAGGAATAATAGTTGTTTGGGGTGTAGATTAGGTTAGGGGTTAGTGTAAAGGGATAGGACCGTTTTAGGATTTGGTTAGGGGTTACAATTAGATCAAGATTAGGGTTGGGATTACGGTTTAGGGTTGGAGTAAACCTAGTTTAGGGGTAGTGTCAACATTAGGGTAGGGGTTATGATCTTGTAGGATCAGGGTAAGGGTAGGGATTAAGGGTTATCCTAGCCTCAAGACTAAGAGCTCAGAGTTATCGTAAATGACTATCTGGTGCTCATCGTAAACGTGTAAAAGCTGTTGTGCTGTGCTGTTGCGTGTCAGCGCACGGACTGAGAGCGAGACTCTCACAGCGGAGAAAATCATCAACATCAAGGCGGCGTCGCTCGGAGTGGAAAGCGGCCAGCGGGATTCCTACCGTCTAATCATTTTGACGGAAATGAGTCACAACGACTTTCACGTCCTTGTTCGGCGCGAAACGTCTTTTCTTTGGGAAAACCTTTCATTCAATTTCACGGCTGCGCTGGGCCCCCGAGGCGCCCTTGGCATCCGACGCCGTCTTCCTCGCGCGGGCGGCTCTGTGCCGTTTCACAAAATTCACGACATTCCATCTTGCATTTTGGGAAATCCCAATTCCCACACTGTTCATTACGCCACATGACAATAATCCCAAATCAAAAAATGAAAAGCTATTTTTCAAGAATACGTTTTCCTTCTTGTTCCTAACAGCTGAGAGCCGCTGTCCTCCGCTTCCCGGTTAACACCCCCATTCCACCTCTGTCCCCGACGGCGTGAAAGTGTGGACAAAATTGCGACTATTTCACGCTTCAGCGGCTCTGAGTGTCTGAAATGCGGAGAGCACGACGACAACCGGGCAGCGGTATCGATTGGTCAGGCGACGAACCCGGGCGGGGCGATGGAGACTCGTACCCGGGCCATGTTGCAGATCCTGAAGATGCGGTTGATGATGTCATCGTCGATGTCGGCCGAGATGAACTCCACCTGGACGGGACCATAACAGCACGAGCTCTTCTCCGGCCAGTACTGCATGCACAGCTGCCCGAGGGGGAGGAGAAGGAGTTCGGGATTATTTCCACTTGGTGCGTTGACTTCTATTGTTCAAGGCGGCCGTTGTCATGAACAACTGGCGAGAGGAGGCGCCGCATGAATCGCATCGCGCGTATATTGTGGCTGTGCGTGCCGTGGACTTCTTTCTGGAGTCTGGATTATTTCCAGTAGTTGTTCTGTTTATGTCGATTCTACACGGTAGGTTGTACATCATTAACTTCCAAAAGAAGTGACGGCATTAATGATGACAAAATGTGCATGTGCGTGCCATGGACTTTATGGCCACTTTGGATGAGTTGTTGTCATTCTAGTTTTTCCCGGCTGTGCTGTACTGTAATTCCTCGTTCATCGCGGCGGTTACGATCAAGAATATGCTTGTGTTTAATGTATTCCGTTACAGTTTGTGCAATAGTCCCTCTATCCAAACCACCTGTTGTGTATTACAGTGTGGACTAACTGGCGGTGGTAGGCTATATTAAATGAGCTAACAATGTGTTTACTAGAGACGTGAAGTTGAGTCGTTTAAGACAATTGTACTTTGTACTTACGGGGAGGCACAAGCCATTGCAGTTTAGCTTCTTTTCTTAGGTGTGAAATGATCCCAAACTTTGGACATTTGCGGTTCTTTTACGCAGTCTTCCCCCCCCCCCCCCCAAAAAAAAATCCCACAATAGCGTGAATAATCCATGATATAAATACAATAAAAAAAATCTGCGATGCACAGAACCTGTAAAAAGTGAAGTGCGACATAGCGAGGGACGACTGTATTATAAATACATTTGGAGAGGAGTGCCCCCATTATTGGTACAAAACAATTTGCACATGCAAGCCATGGACTTTTGACTGTATTATTATTATTATTCTATCTTGTTGTTCTCTTAATTTCTATCTTGCAAAGCGCGGCGAAGGAATGATTGAATGTGTTGTTGTTGTTGTTGTTGTCGTTGTCGTGTTACCTGCGCGGCGTCCATCTCGTTGAGCATGACGATGGAGGAGCAGTTGTAGTCAAACACCAGCCTCCAGAAGTCGCCCATGGTGTTTGGCAAAGGATGCTGGCTCACGATGAAGGCCGCCGGCTGCTTGTGGCTCTGCGGGTGGGACAGGACGGAGCGTGCATCAGCGAGCACGCACATACGCACTCAAATCAGAGGTGGGGGACTCGAGTCACATGACTTGACTGGAGTCGGATTTTTAGGACTTGGGACTCGCTTGGTGAAAAACTTTGGAAGAGTCCACTGGAATTACGTGAGAAGTCTTAACTGTATACAGTTGAAAATCTGCATTTTCAAGATAACAACCGTCCCTTGGGACTAGAACCTTACCTCTGGACTAGAACTTTCTCTCCGGACTGCAGCCTTCTCTTGGACTATCACCTTCTCTCGCCACTTGAAGCTTCTCTCTGAGCTAAAACCTCTTGGAATGAGAACCTTTCTAAGACTAGAACCTTGTCTCTAGACTAGAACCTTTGCTCTTAAATAGAACCTTCTCTAAAATAGAATCTTCTCTCCGGACTAATCGGAATCCGCTTTATTGGCCAAGTATGTTAAAAACACACAAGGAATTTGTCTCCAGTAGTTGGAGCCCCTCTAGTACGATAACAAAGTGCCACTATGACAAAATATACTAAAACCTCTCGAGAATGAAACTGTCTCTTGAACCTTCTCTTGGGAGTTAAAACTTTTCTCGGGCCTAAAACCTGTCTGCACGAGAACCTTGAAACTTTTTCCAGAATGAAACCTCTTGCCATTAGAACCTTCTCTAAGGACTAGAACCTTGTCTCCAGACTAGAAACTCTCGAATAGAACCTTCACTTGAAGAGAACATCCTCTCTGGACTAAAAACCTCCCTGTGGAATCAAACTGTCACTCTGGACCAAGGTTATTATAGTACATGAAAACAAACAAAATAACACAACTAAAATTGAAAAAAACATTTTCCTAAACGAAATGAAATAAAAATGAGAATCTTTTTTTAAAAAAACGCGAACTAACTCAAACGACATTTTACGTTTGCAAAACTAACTAAAGCGAACTAGAATTATAGCGAAAACATCATTTTCATTTTCATCTATTTAGTTTCATACATGAGCTCTCTGCATTGATTATAAATGTATTTATTCATGATAAATACATCGATACAGAACGGATGCAGAAGGAAGGTCGAACAGTCCTTTGGGAACTGTAGTTCACTTCGTGCGTGTCACCTAAAAATGACATCATCGGGCAGCGCCGTCGTCTCGACGGCTCGCCAGACCGAGCGCAAGTTTTGACGCAAAGCTAACTTTTACGTCCGAGCTGTTTGTGTTGCTACGTGTTGCTAACGGAAACGGCTAAGGTGGCTCCCGACGAGCTAGCGCCTTCGAGGAACCCGGGCGGCTCGTCTTTTGTCTTTTGGGGAAAACGCAGCGAAACGGACAAGTGCCAAGGGTCTCAAAATGGGCCACGAAAGGCAGATGTGAAAGCAGACAAGGAGTTTGCGTCGCTGACACAGCCGGCGATCAAACTACCGCAACAGACTGAATTTGAAAAAAGAAAAGTCAAAACGAAATCAAAACTAATGATAATGGCAAATCTAAAACTACTATAACCAGGCTCTGGACGAGGACTTTCTCTTGGGACTAGAGCCTTCTCTCTCGAGTAAAACCTTCCCTTGGGATTACAACCTTCTTTCCAGACCGTCTCTTGGGAATTGAACCTTCTCTTGGGACTAAAATCTTCTCTCTGGACAAGAACCTTTGCTCCCAAATAGAACCTTCTCTTGGCACTAGCACTTTCAGTTGAGACTAGAACCTTCTCTCTGGGGATTCTCATTTGGGATGAGAACCTTAATTTGGGAATACAACCTCCTCTTGGGAGTTTAACCTTTCTTTCTGTATTAAAACATTTGACTTGATTTGCTCGATTTGAAAAATGTTTTGGTTTTTTATTTTTTAAACTGCAGCGAGTTGAAGGTTAAGATTTGAGATTGAACACAAGACTTGCACATACAGCACGTGAGCCAAGTCCCATCTCGGATATGTTGTGACTCGGCAAGATTGTAGGACTAATAATAATAATAATAATAATAATGATATCATAATTTGCCCAACTGGAGTCACGACTTACGTCCATGAGTGCCGCATTGATGTAGTTGGAGCTCTCGCCATCCACAGAGATGAGAAACGGCAGGCAGCGGTCGGCCGAGAGGACGTCCATGCTCCGGTTCTTGTCGTGGTTCCGGGGGAGCAGACCCACGCTGCAGTCCTCCGGCCGCACTCTAGGGGTCACTATATTGAGGGTCTGGCAAAAATGTAGACGGAAAAGGCTTTCTTCAAAGCGAGGAACACAGCGTGCAATGTTCCCCCAGTGTACCGCTCGCTTTAACAGTAGACAGCTAAGTCCAAATTGAGAGTTGCACGTCTTCCTTGCAGTACCATGTTGTGCCACAACATGCCGAGCAGCACTGAGCTCTACTGGAAGAGATGCAACGAAATTAAGAGTGGGAAAACGACTGAATTATTATTATTTTTTGTTTATATGGTCTCTACATATTGCATTGTGCTAAACGGGGGTTCAGTGTATATCTGGAAAAAGGTCTCAAAGGTTCCTCACCTGGAACTCGTCTTTAATCTGACTGGAGTTGGTCTGAGGATCCAGCCTGCTGATGTTGTAGTAGATGGCTCGGAAGTCGCACACGGGGATGGCGGTGTTGCCGCAGAGACACGCCTCCAGGATGGCGTCGTGGACGAACACGTACTGCTCCTGGACGACCAGAAGACGAGCGAGCTTTAATGCCATACACGCGCGGAACCGACATTTCGCTCGTAAACCTTCCCGAAAATCACTCGGGAACGCCTCCTGGAGGTTTTGTCAAAATTCAGCCCCCAAAGCCACAAAAAAGTCTCAAGAAGCCATGCCCGAAAAGACACAGGAAGTGTGCCATTTTCTTTTGACGCGCCTAACTGGATTTAAAAACAACAACAACAACAACAACAACAACAAAACAATGCGGCCCTCAAAACCCGTTTCGCTTAAGCAACATGAAAGTTGGTCGGCATGTCTGTCATACCGTAAGTAAGGCCAGAAAAAAGTCTTTACAAGCCATGCCTGAAAAGACACAGGAAGTTTGTCGTGCTGCTTCGAAGTGGACATTTAAGCTTAATTGCGCCCAATATGAATATTTTGAAAATTCAGTCACTGAAGCACATTTGACTCAGCGACATGGAATTTGGTCGCCACGTGTATTATGAGAAGACCCACCAAAAAGTCTCAGGAAGCAATTACTAAAAAGACAGCTGGAGTCGGCTAGTCGAGGTGGACATTGGATGTTCAAGGGCTACTAACCATGATTCAACAAAATAATAATAATATTAATCACCGCTTTGGCAGACACCGCCAAAGAATCTCAAGAAGCCATGCCCGAAAAGACAGGACGTCTGCCATTTTGCTCCGGAAGTGGCCAATCGGGGCTCCTTTTGGCCACTTGCGGCGCGACTGCAAAAAGGAACTGTTGTGAGTGATTTTTGCAAGTCATTGTTGGCTCCCCTTTGCAGACTTTGCCAGTGAATGAAAATGAAGGCGCGCTGCAATGTTTCCGCGCCGGGGATCAAGCACGCTCTTTGTGCTGGACCCGGCGCGCCGCATGCTAATGTCGCCGCCCTCGCGGCCCACTTTACACCAGCGCATCTGTTGTTGTAACTTTGCTGTGCTGAATGTTGATGGTGGAGGGGAGACTTTTCAAAATCACCTCCAGGCCATTGTCTGCGCCCGTGACACTCCACACACACACACACACACACACACAGACACACACGCATATGCACACGACACGCTCCTCCACCTCTCAGCCTTTTAAAAGATGAATTGCTCTGTGCAGTTTAGACGAGGATTAGAGAAGCATCCGGCAGCCTCGACACTGACACAAATGACTCCCACTCAGTTAACACACGCACGCACACACCATTCACGAGCAATTTGTTCACGGCTGTCACGCAGCGAGTGTGTTCTGTTGTGGAGGTGACGTCAAAGGTTTCAAGCAAGTATTGATTCAAATCAAGTGCCAAAGCGACGGATTAGCTCAGCTTCTATCTGCAAAAAAAAGACGCATTTTGCTTTGAAGCAGACATTTTAGGGTCCTTTCGGCCGATTTCAGGGGTCCTTAAAAGAATTTGTACATTTGATCGCTTTGAGGGCTTTTCCATACTCCCAAAAAATCACCAAATCTTGCAAGCCAGTTCGTACAGGTGCAATTTACACGAAGCCATTTCCGCTTCGAATCTTAGGCTCAATTCAAAATAAATTCAGCCCGCAAAGCCGCTTTCACTTAGCAAGATCAAATTTGGTCGACTCGTTGATCATAGGTCGACCTACGAGAAAGTCTCAGGAAGCCATGCTCCGTTAGACAGAGCCAGTCTGGCATTTGGCATTGCTCCTTTTTGCTACTAAATCTCAGTCGGATTTCTTCATCCGTTTTGGGAAATTCTGCCCCTGATGCAAGTTTGACTTAGCAATAGGGATGGAACACATCGATATCGTCGTGGTCGAGAAAATTAAGAAGCCCTTGCCTCTAAAATTGAGCCACGCCGCTAAGTCAAGCTGCTAACGGCCAGACTACAGCGCGCCGCTTCCTCATTAAAAGTAGAAACGCACCTGATTAGAGGCGTCACAAAAAATACTGGCCCACGTGACCAAAAGGCCGCGTTGGGAGGGATGCAAAAACAACTCGCTGCCCCGAGTTCCACCCAAGGTCACGGCGTAGCCGCCACGGCGGTCCGAGCGTCGCCTCGCAATCTATCGGGCGAGAGGTGCTTGTTGTTGGCGCCGGCCTCCGTCCCAGCAAAACGCCGTCCCTCCGCCGGCCGCCACCGCCGCTCCCCCTCGAAGAGATGAGCCGCCAAATTATGTATGCATATTGTAACACCGGCGCTCGAGTTCGGGTTTAATCTCGAGTCGAAAGCCGTGAGTGAAAGAACGTCACACGGAGAGAGAATAACGATTCCGATTCCCCGTGACGACATATCCCTTCGCCGATACATTACAGCGGTCCCAAAAATGAAATAAATAGGTCCGCTCCAGATATCAAATCTGACATACTTCCCTCTTTTCAAACGAAAACATGTTACAGAGGCTGCTCAGAAAAAGAAATCATCCTAAGCGGCGGAAAAGAAAGGAAAGATTCTTCGGCCTTGAAGGGTGCTCCTGCTCCTGCGTTGATGACTTCACTTGAATTTTTGGACTCAAGCAAAGAAAAACATTTCCTGGGGTCCTTGAATATTTGGAAAATCCAGCCCCAGAAGCCTGTTTGAATTAGCAACGTGAAATTTGGTTGCCTTGTCTGTCAAGAGTAGACCCACAAAAACGCCTGAAAAGACACAGGAAGTCTTCCATTTGAGTTCAAATGGGAATTTTCAGCTCCATTTCCAGTCCTCACCTCGGTCTGCACCATGTTGACCCTTTGTGACCTGAGCTCGCGGATGCAGTTGAAGATATCGACCACGCCCTCGTTCTCTGCCATGTCCAGCATGATGTCCACAGCAATGAAGCAGCCTGTCCGGCCCGCCCCCGCGCTGACGGGGAAAAAAACAACATGAGACAACTGTACAAAGTGGCACATTGGCAACTTTTCGGGTTTTGTGCCATCGCTCGGGCGAATTATCATTTGTATCGTTAGCAAAAATGTGACTGTTGAGTGACTTTCTGACACGCGGACTTCACAACATCCGGTCACCATCAGTTCCCGTTGGCGACCTCGGAGTGAATTATGCTTTTGTGCTTGCACTTTCCGCTTTTTTCACGCAAAAAATAAAAATCTTACCAAGTAGATTTGTCTTACAACTCCAATTCCAATGAAGTTGGGACGTTGTGTTCAACATGAATAAAAACAGAATACAATGATTTGCAAATCTATATTTCGATCTATATTTAATTGAATACACGACAAAGACAAGCTATTTAATGTTCAAACTGATCAACTGGATTGTTTTTAGCCAATAATCGTTAGAATTCGATGGCTGCAACACGTTCCAAAAAAGCTGGGACAGGTGGCAAAAAAGACGGAGAAAGTTGAGGCATGCTCATCAAACACGTGTTTGGAACATCCCACAGGCGAACAAGCTCATTGGGAACAGGTGGGTGCCATGATTGGGTGGAAAAGGAGCTTCCCTGAATTGCTCACTCATTCACAAGCAAAGATGGGGCGAGTGCGTGAGAAAATAGGCACCAGTAATGTACATCCAGGTTTTGGAGAAACATATGCTGCCATCCAAGCGACGTCTTTTTCACGGACGCCCCTGCTTATTTCAGCAAAACAATGCCAAACCACATTGTGCACGTTACAACAGCTTGGCTTCCTTTGTAGTAAAAGAGTGCGGGTACTCGAGTGGCCTGCCTGCAGTCCAGACCTGTCTCCTATTGAAAATGTCTGGCTCATTATGAAGCGTAAAATACGACAACGGAGACCCCGGACTGTTGAACGGCATCCAGCAAGAATGGGAAAGAATTCCACCGACAAAGCTTCAACAATGAGCGTCCTCAGTTCCCAAACGTTTATTGAATGTTGCTAAAAGAAAAGGTGATGTAACACAGTGTCCCAACTTCATTGGAATTGGGGTCTTGTATTCCAGCTCCCCCAAAACAATTTGACAACTATTCTAATTGGATTTTGTGTTACGTACCGCGATGATTTCTTTCATCGTTGTCGTACTTTTGTTGTCGCTGTTAAACTGGAAAGCCGTCACACGCAATATCCGACATACGGACGTGCACGCAGACACACACACAAATACACACGCAATGGAGACGGCGTTTCGATGACACATCCTGAGCGATGGAGGGGCACACGAGGGAGACGGATGGATTGATTAACGGATGGACGGATAGATGGATGAGAAGGGAGGTGTGAGAAGAAGAGATGCAATGAGGACAGAACGTGGAGAAGAGGAGGAGGGAGGAAGTGAGAGCCTCTGCAGATAACCTGTCACCTGAGTGATTAATGTCGACTCGGCAACACTGTGCGTGTGTGCGTGTGTACTAAAAAAGTGGAAACAATTAGACATTTTTATGAAAGAGTGCGGGCGACTCGACAAATACTGTGTTCTTCCTTGCAGGAAAGAGGAGAGAATGTCCAGGTCAGCGTACAAGGTCTTCAGATGTCACACATTCACTCAACATTGACATCACAAACATTGAATTGTTTCCGGGGAAACACCGCAAGTTGGCGCAAGCAAGTGCAGCACGCACAATGCGATAGAAGCTGCTGCGGTAGGCAGGAGATCTTGTGGTCTGCTCTGCACAATTTCTTCACTCCTTTGCAAGGAGCAGACTCGAAAGACAACTTTCGGGTGTTTCCCAGTAAACAATTGGCGGCCGTCGTGTTAGTCGGGAGACCCCGGCGTACTGCGCTCCGGGTCCGCTCGGTACGACGTGTGCGTAGTCGCACCTGCAGTGCGCCACGATGGGGCCGGCGTCGGGCGGGTTGAGGAACTTGACCTGGCGGATGAAGCCCAGCAGCCCGGTGGCGTAGCACGGAACGCCGTGGTCGGGCCAGCTGGTGAAGTGGAACTGGCGCAGCTCCCGCAGCTCGTGGTGACCCTTCTGGAAGGAATTATTATTATTAGAAAATATGACAACAAAAATCACGTCAGGGTTACAGACAACAGAAGCTGGAATTAGTTATTCGGTGATTGCCGTTCGGCAACTGGAGTCCGAGCGCTTACTGCCACCGACGAATATTTTCGGCGAGTACGTTTTTCAACAGGAAGGCGTGGAAGAGGGTCTCGCCCAGCTTGTCTGTGAAATTCAAGTTCGTAAACCACCGGCTGCACGATATTGGGAGGAAATGACATTGCGATTTTCGTCAACCCGTGAATTGCGATATATATTGCCATGTGAAAAACATACTTGAGACATTTGAAAACCAAAAATCTCTTGTATTGTATGGAGCGTTTATAATATCATAAAAATAAACTATAATTAATGAACTAAACTGTGCTCAATAGGGCACAGAGGTGGACTGAGTCAGTTGTGAGAAGTTGACCTGTATTTAAACTACGAAAGGACGCCATTCTTGAGCCGGTAAGAGTCCACCCAGACATGAAGTTAAAATCCTTTTTTCCTCCTGCCCAGTGGTATCATACTGGCCATTAGCACATTCCTAACACTATTCATTTGTTTTGAATCAATCTCCAATTCCTGAGGAAGAACTACTTTCCTGAACGCTTGAAATGGATTCTTATGACCCGGTTATTTACAGAGTACAGCGCCAAACGATGTGATAAATGTTGCCCACTCGACATCCATCGCAGCCTGGTCATCCTGGAAATGGGATTGCTCCAGGCTCCATCTGCGGTCCCTTCTCAATGTTTCTTCTTTTCTCCCCAAATGGGGTTTTGTGTATTTCCTTGCCTGAGTTGAGGGGATGTGGTCCATCTTTGTCAACTGCGGGCCTGCGGAGCCCTTTGAGACTCTTTTGTGTTCCAGGGCGAAACAAATAAACTTGACTTGACTTGGGCAAATCTCGTCCGGTCGCTCCTATCTCAAGGTGCTACTGCACAGCTGCCAAACCCAAGGCCCCGGGGCCAGATCCGGCCCGCCACATCACTTTATGTAACCCGCGAAATCAAATCATTTGTGTTGACTTCATGTTTCTAGCTAAAATACCAAATTGCTAATTGTCTTTACTTGAAAGAATTCTGAGATATTGCAAGCATTTTTTGTTAACAATACCACTTTTAAAAGAACAGTTTTGACTGACTTCTTTTTTCAGAACTTCCATTTATTGTGTACATGCGAGGCGATCCTCCACTTATTATGGTTTCACAGGGAAAGCCATGACGACGATGTGGCCCGCGACAAAACCAAGTTTAGCACCCCTGCACTACTGTACCACGATTACTAGGTCATCTAATTCTTGTACATCCAAATCCACAGAAAAGTTTGCGGTGTAGTGGTGTCCTTCAGTGTTTTTTTGGTTTTTTTTCAAAAGTCCATTGCATTATTTTTGGTTTTCTTGCTTTTCTGCACTTGTAACCTTGCATTTGTCCTCTGCGGGGGTTGCGCCTGCTCATCGCTCCATCCTCCACCTGAGCTCGGGGGAGGGCGGGGCTACAATGACCTGAGAGACCCTGAAGTGAGAGAGGACGAGACCCTCTCCTTTGAGGACCCGCTCGCTCTACAGCTCTGCGGGTAGAATCGATCCTGGTGAATTATTGAGGAGGGAGGCGTGCAGTGGTATGGATCCACCGGGGAGGAGGAGGGGAAAAAAAAGAAAAAGAAGAAAGAAATGATGCCGGCGTCTCGCTCGTCCTCTCGCAAACGTCTCTTCGCAAATGTTGGAAAATCTATGGACCTCCCCCCCCCCCCCCTGGGGGAACTACAGGCGGTGATGAGGACGATGATGAGGAGGATGATGATGTAGGTGCAAGGAACATAAAATAAACGTGTCAGCTGCATGGAGTAATAAACACCATAACCCGAGAAAACGTGTGGCAGCTG
The DNA here is from genome assembly GCF_024500385.1 of Phyllopteryx taeniolatus. Classification (NCBI taxonomy): domain Eukaryota; kingdom Metazoa; phylum Chordata; class Actinopteri; order Syngnathiformes; family Syngnathidae; genus Phyllopteryx; species Phyllopteryx taeniolatus. The sequence goes on from NC_084510.1 coordinate 31,253,155, forward strand.
CTCTGGACTGATCTTTACATACATTTCATTATATTACTAGAAACCTTTTTCCATAACTAACCATAGGCCTAACTAGGCAACTACCTACCTACCGACCTAATTAGTAAATCATCGAAATGGCAAACTATCCACTAAGGCACTTGGTAGCTAACTTACGAGCTAATAAACTATCCAACTGAGTGAATGACTAACACACTAACTAGCTAACAAAAGATCCAATGAAATAACATTATAATAGCTCATTAAATAAATAATCACTCATCACTAATTGACCAAATGGCAAAGGAACTAACTAATCAGATACATATCAAGCTCAGAAACTAACCACCTATCGAAGAAAGCCTCTAACCAGCCAACCAACTTGCTAACTAGGGAACCGACCACCTAAAATAATCTAACCAATTAACTAACTCAGGAAGCAACTATTTAACAAGAACAACCTAACATAGCTTAGTGATAACTAACCGACGGCCAACTGACCGACTTACAAATGAACTAACTAACTGACTGACTGACTAGCTGAGGAACCTACGACTGTATCTGATCAAACAAAGCAAAATAGCATCGAACAAATAACCGACAAACATACTAACTAAGGAAATGACTGTCTGGAGTTAGCGTACTAACCAGTATTTATTTTGTTGTTGTTGCGTAGTACGAAGATATTAGTGCTTCTGTTCATAGAACAAAGTAGGTTCTTATTTGACCTTTTTGACCTTGTGACAAAGGCGGCGTGCCAATTGCAAAGATGTCCCCCCCCCCGCCGCTTCCCGAGCGAAGTCTCACTCCGCCACGTTCTCGCGCTCCTTAATCTCCCGGCGGATTAGCTTTGAATGAAAACCTTTTCGTCGGGAGCCGCGTTGCAATTAAAAGACTTCGCCAGGTGATCGACGTCACACCTCCTTCGCGGCTTTTGATGTCGCGCACACACACACGCAAAAACATATACACACACGCACAAATAAATGCATCCACACCACAAACATGCGCAAACGCAGACACAAATACACAAATGCATATACAGACACACATTTAAAAAATGCACACCTGCACACACACTCAAACAAACGCACATGCACACCAACACGCACACACAGATTCGCCACATACAACGCGCGCACACGGCCGAAAATGTGGAGGTGGTGAGGATTAGCATGGTGCTAAATGAGCTGACGTTGAGTCATCTTGGTAAGCGGCTCAAGTGCAAGTGAACGCAGCACGCGCACACACACACACACCAGCTTGACATTCTAAGCAGAAAAAATCAGAGGCGCCAGTATAGAACATATACGGTCGTGTCAAATTACAAATGACAAAAGTTGAATCTATGCGACGGCGTGTGGTGTTGTTTACCTTCTGCACGGTGAACGTTCGCACGACGTACTCGGCCAGCGGCTCCGTCTCCACCAGGGTGACTTTCACGTCGCCGTAAACTTCCGTCTCGTCGGGCCAGTAGCGGACGCACTTGACCTGAACACGCAAACGGGTTACGGCTCCAGATGAGGCTTTCAAACGAGGTCGAGATGACTCCCCCCCACCTCCCCAAGTTAAACATTGGAATACAATCTGTTCTTTCATTGTAGGATGTTCATAACGCTGTTACGACATTATCATTTTAACATTAGCATTAGTCCGAACAACTCACCCTGCCCACCTCCACCAGGTTGGTCACCATGACGATAGAGGCCGAGTTCTCCTGCCACACCATCCTCCAGAAATCCCTCACCGTCTCCTGCATGGGCCCTGATGCGCACGCACACACGAATATGAAGGACACGACATACAATAAAGACACACGCGCACAGCTAAACACATCCACTCACATGAAACACACACATGCTCAAAAACAAACACACATTTGCATGAAACACACAACTGTGCATAAACCGGCACACACACACACACACACACTCCTTTGTTTGTTTCACCAAGTAAGGCAATTGAGAACCGTTTCTCATTTCCAATGGCCACCTGGAAGCAATTTCGGGGTCAGTGTCTTGCCCGAGGGCACTTCGGGATTCCAACCGCTGACGAGCCGCTCTACCGAGAGTTGCCCACGTGAAACGAAACACACGTGCAGCACACATGCACGAACATCAGAGATGCAAACACGCAAACGTGAAAAACACACACACCTGCGCACACATGAAAAGTGCAGCTGCGCGCTAATGGGCTCTTAAATTTGTCAAGGGGATTTCCCCCCCCCCCCCCCCCCGCCCTTTTTTTTTGGGAATCAGTCCAGGAGGTTTAAATTTAGAAGGTTGCGGTACTAGCTTCCCTGTCATGAGCCATCCTTCAGTTCTGCTGCTGGAGCCTGGGTGGTGCTTTGCGCTCTCTCCCTCCCCTCTCTTTTTCCAGCACCTTCCTCGGCCGCGCACCTGCCACCAATCTGCCCTGGTTACCACCTGCATTGAAAGCTTGCCAAGTAAAGTATTAGAGCTACTCCGGCGGTACGACGGCTCCCCGGTCTCCACGTAAGCTACTCGATTCCTCGTCTCCTCTCTGACCTCCGTGCCTCTCCTTGTCCTCGGTGTTGCCTCCGCGTCGGTCGCCGAACCAGCCGCCTGCCACGCATTTCCTGCCTCCGCAGCCCGCCGGCGCACCTCAAGGACCATCGACGTTTCCCTTTTTCAAGAAACTATTCATCACAACCTCTCGGCCTCCGCCTGCTCTCGGGTCCAGTCTCCATCCGTTCATGACGGTCCCGTCCAAAAGGACGCCAACGAGCGCACACGCACGCACGCACAGACAGACGAACGGCGTGGTTGAACTGGAATTACCTTGCGTGGCGATGTAATGTCTGGGCCGGTGGTATCCCTGAGAGACGCACAAAACAAAACGCTTTAACGAGCGCTTGATGAAAGTATTTTGGATTGAAAACAGTGCTTTATGTGATGCCCTGTTTAAAAAAATAGTTTACTGTTGCTAATCATACGCGAACGAGCTCGGTTTACGCATCCTTTTCACTCTATAAACTTCGTCTTTACGTTTTTCTAGCAGCATTGATTCATAAACATACCGTTCAGGTCCATAAACATTGGGACATTTGGGCTCTAAACAGAACCACAATGGATTCAAAATGAAAAACGTTTTCAACTGTCATTTTAAGCGTATCTGCATCCAAATCGCCAAAGTGCTGTCAGAAATGCAACAGTCTTGTCTTCCACTTTTCGAATGCTAGCTCGCCGCGCGCTTGCGTCGCGTATCCTCGGGCGAAGCGAAGTTTCCGTAAAATCATTCTTTCATTCGAGCGCAGTGTGCAGTCGTTAATGCTAAGCTAGCTCAACAACATCGAGAAGTGAAATGAATTGTTTTCATATTTAAAGCTGGCGTATCCTTCCTGCATCTCAATTTCCTCTCTTAATTATCTTCAAGTCATCTTCCGCCTCCCGGCTGCACAAGTCAAGGTTGTATTCATGCATAAATATCATATTAAATAATAGCGGGCTTCGTTTTCCTCGCACGGGACACGTGGGAGTGACGAGCGCACGTCTTCCTCGCCCTCCTCATCCTCACGTCTGAGATGAGAACATTTATCACGTGCGCATTTTCATTAAAAACCTGCTCTGAGAAGGCTTTTATTATTATTATTAGTAGTGTTATTATTATCACAGTGCGCTCGGGTGGGGGGGTAGGGGGGGGGGGGCTGTATATTGTTGGGGTTTTAATTTTCTCATTTCCAAGAAGAGCACATTTGTTTGTTATCGCGGACGTCCTCCTCATATCTTTTTCCCCTGGTCACCTTCCGCCTCCTGGTCGCATTAAACATGTTATTATCCATATGTTACATTCAAGGGTAAAGCGTAAACATATTTTTAATGGAGCGTCGTCCATATGCCAAGTACGCGTGCGGAAAATGTAGAAGCAATGGAACAAAATTAGGAAAAGTTTGTCTTGGAAGGACACTGTGACAGTCCCCGGAAACCAAACTGGTAGACTTTTCTGGCAGAGCTTTTTTGTGGGTCTGCTCAAGGTAGACATGTTAAGCCAATTTCACGTTGCTAAGTCACATGGCCTTCGGGGGGCCGAATTAAAACAAAGAAATCTGTCGGAGAAATGGCCAACAAAGGCCACTTTCAACCAAAATGGCAGACTTCCTGTACATTTTCGAGCATGGCGTCTTAAGACTTTTTTGTGGATCTAATCCTAATCGACATGTCTGCCACATTTCACGTCGCTAAGTCAAATTTTCAAACAAGTAATGTCAACACTGGAACCCAAATGGCAGACTGTCTTTTCGGACTTTTTTGGCGGGTTTACTAACGTTGGCTCCATCGACCAAATATAATGCGGCTCAGTGAAAGTAGCTGGCGAGTGAACTTGAACTCACGTCAATGAAGTTGGCGTTGATGTAGTCGGAGTGAGGCTCTCCGTCCAGCAGCTGCAGTCGCACTCTGGTGTGATCGTCTGTGGGGTCAGATAACACCGCAAACAACACACAACAGGCCTAAAGTTACGCCGACCCACAAAGCGCCAACGCGTGGCGTGGGCGTGGCTCAAATGCCACCCGGTGACGTCGCCCCTCCCCCACTCAATAAGAACTTGAGCGGGCGCTTTAGAGAGCATCGTTGTCGGCCGTGAGTGCACGCTCGTCACGCAGAGAAAGGCGGACGAGAGAGAAGGAATTTATTTATTTCTTTTTTTGAAGTCCGATGTGACAGCCGGCATGTGGACCAGGGCTTCGCGCTTGCGTGGCCCCGTTAGAACGCCTCGTTGTCGCGGTGTGGACGACGCCCTGTGACGACGCGGTTCGCCGTATTCCCTTTTCCCCCCCCAAGTCATTCAAATTGGGCATGGCGGTTAACGACACTCTTCGCTGTGCTGTGTCCAATTTACAAGACATCTATTTTCACTTTGCAGGGACTTGTCGGTTTGTTTAATGGTCAAACCGGGTCGCTCTCCCTCCTCGGGTTCCTCCCTTCCTCATCGAGCTCGTCGCATCCCCGCTCCGCCGCCCCATTAGTCCGCCGCGCCGCCGACTGGTCATTTTTGCGGGGCCGGTGTCAGAGGCTGTCATAACACCGCAGCGACCTGCGCGGAGAAGCCCGGAGCGGGGCGGCGCTCCGCTCCTCTCCAGCCCAGGGAGGGCAGCCTCTAATTGGGCCGAGTTGGCAGGAGGCGCTGGCTCCAAAGCAGCAGAAGAGCTGGACCCAGTCCACAGCTTTGGTTGTGTGTGTCTTTGACGCGCGCGCATAAACTACTTCGAGTGCCTTCAAGAGTTTCACATAGTCCACTAGTTCACCTTGAGAGTCGAGACTTACGTTTCAAACTTCGACGTTTCTCCTCTCAGCCACGAGCGGCAAATCTGCCAAATTGGGCAAAGGTCCGGCGATCCGCTGGCGTTTGTAATGTTACGCGGTAACATTTCCTTTTTAAAACGATTCAATTTGATTCTTCATAGTGATGAAGTGAAACAATTCATGAATTAATCAACACCTAATGGATCATCAAAGTGACTGGCAACCATTTGGATCTTCCGTTCATCGTTTCGAGACCTTACAATTGTCCAAATCATCTGAATTTCAACAAGAAATATTCTCTGATTTCTGTCGTCCTCCATGAAAGCAAAGTGAATATCGTTGTTTCCAGACATTCGCAAACATCCGCGTTCGCTTCGGAAAAGAACCATTCGCATTTTTGTCGATTTTCTGATTGATTGACTGAATTCTTGATTTCGAACATGTGAAAAAAAATATATGCGCAAACAAAGACAATAAACAAAACAAACAAGATTTGAACCAAATCCAAAAATAAAGCGAAATGTTTGTTACTCCTAGATCGGCTTCGTTATCATCTTATACAACATCAATTTGGTACTCAAATTAAGATTGCCTATAAATAATAGACCAGGTGGGGACAGACCAATAGTATTGCTTTTGCCCCAAATATGAATTTGACCATATTCGGACATTTTCCACCCAACAGCGACAATATTCTGCTGTTTCTGAATAAAGCCGTGACTTTTTATTGCTACATACAACAGCGATATAACTGCCTCTTCCTGCTGCCGTTCACGTCCGACTTCGTACGTGTTCTATCAGCTTCCGACGTACTGCTCGTATACACGACCGCGTTTCGGTCCATGTATCGTTTTTAGCCGCATCCAACGCCGCTGACGATTCTAATCTCTTCGGGTGCAGAAGTGTTCAATGCACACAGCGTAGTTGGAAGCTGAGTTGGAGAGTCCGTTCGGTCATTAACGCGCGAGCCTCGCTCTCCTCCTCGACCTCCTCGACCTCCTCGAACTCCTCTCACCTCTTTTTTTTTTTTTTTGAAATGTTCCCTTTCGGGAAAAAGGTCTCTGGCGTCCTTACCCGACGAGTATAGCGGAGGAAAAATTGGACTGGCGCTGACCTCAGTGTTTACACGGCGAAGTGATGAAGTTTATTTGAAAAAGCTTGGAAGTGCTGAACATCACTTTTTTTTTTTTTTTTTTTTTTTGCCTCCTCGGCCCAAATCTTTAAAACACGCGCACGCGCACGCACGCATACGCTCTCCTCATCTTCTCCGTTTGCGTCCGTCATGGATCTCGCTAATCAGTTAACTCGCCGCCGAGTCGTCCAAGCCGGAGGCGTTCGCGAGTTTAATAGACTGGCTGCTGTGCGTGCGCGCACGCTTGTTTGTGTGGCGCGCGTAGCACGTATCCATCCGCCGACAACAGGCTTCCGTGCGTGTGGCGCGTGTGTGGTGAAGGGTATTAAAGTGTGTAATAGCCTATTAAGTCCACAGCTCCCTCCAGCTGATGTGTCAAACAACTCGGAATGTTGACACGCGCAAACGCACGCACGCACGCGCGCACGCAACAGTGGAATGAAGAAGAATCCTGTTCATCTTCATGTGGCCGCTTCAAACCATAAAGGTAGACTTCGGGCGTCTTTTGGGACTTTTTGGTGGGTCTACTCATGACCGACGTGCCTACCAAATTTCACATTGGTAAGTTCAAGTGGCTTTGGGGGCTGAATTTGAAAAAAAAAACACTCCAAAGAACGGCTGAAAATGACCAAAATAACCCTAAATGTCCGGGACCGAGGTTGAGGCGGCCATTTTGCATTCACAGGAAATAAATGTTGTTATTATTTCTGAGATGAGACCAAATATGTCCGAATTTGTGAAAACGATTGCATGTGTTGACCGTTATTCCGTGCAATGGCGTCAGTGAGTAGTTGGGATCAACGTTTGATTACTCTCATTATACAGTAAGGACAGTTTATCAATGGTAACCCTAACCCCAAAAGGATATATATATATATATATATATATGTGTCTTTAATGTTATGAATCAAATGACATGAAAAGGACCCATAGATTTAAAGAGCTGAAGAAAGAAATGACAATATGAGACAAATCGCTCTCCTTGGGAACTTTCCTTGGCCTTTAGCAAGCACCAGCAGATGAATACGCGGGAAAAGTTGGAATCTCACTCAACGTTTGCTCAGCTTCCACCAGAAGAAGAAGAATGAAAAGGAAAAGGTGATGCGGAGTTCAAGCCAAATGTTTTCCTGCGTCGTCTGATGGCCTCCCCCTCGGGGGGCCTCTTGACGACGTTTTCTTTAGAAAATGAGTTTTTGTGCGAGACGGACACTTTCCATTACCGGGCGGCCGGTAATTAAAACATTTGCGCTAATAGCAAATTCATCATCATTCCTGCGGGCCGTCCGGACTTTGACAGCTTATTTCATTTCATTTCTTTCATTTGAGAGCCTTCAGGTCTCCGTGTCGAGGCGCCGCGCCACGCCACGCGACACGGAGACCTTTAATTATGTACGCGCGTCGCACAACGCTGCTCCGACTTGTCAACGCGCACAATGCATTTCCACACTCTCAAATCGCATCTATTCATTATTCATTACGCCTACCTGCGTATTTCCATGACTTTATGACATGAACATGACCGTTACGCTTAAATCGTCGTCAAATTCAGGAAAACAAAAACCCAAAAAACAAGACGGGAGCGTGTGCGGCTGAGTTAAGCGAGGTTTGTGTTTTGTGGCGAGTCCGCAAAGTTTGCCACACATCTTATGTATGATGACACGTTCACAGATTTGGCGATTCGGCGTCGCCCATCTGTCCCGTGTACATGCCGCAAATTTGGTACGGATCGCAGGAAAAGACCCCTGAAAATGGCCGCTTCAAAGCAAAGTGACAGACTTTCTGTCTCTTTTTTGTTGGTCTGCTTAGTGGAAAGACATTTGCGCCAGATCTCATCTTGCTCGGTGAAGCGGGCTCCCAGGGGCCAAGTTCCCAAAACTTCCCAAAGTCAAGCCACTGAGCCGAAAATGGCGACGTGAAAGCAAAAGCACGGCTTCTCCAGACTTTTGGGGTGGCCTTACAGCACGGGTGGCAAACTCAAGGCCCGGGGGGCCAAATCTGGCCCGCCAAGTCATTTCATGGGGCCCGCAAAAGCAAATCACTTTTGTGATTCTTGCTCAAATTTCCATAAAATAATAACAATAAATAGTATCGTTGAGACATTGCAAGCTTTTTCTGTTTACAGTAACTTGAACAATAGTCGAACAAACCATTATCCATGACTTCTGATTTCAAATTCCATCAATTTGTAGTATGGATGTAATAATACAATGTGGCCCGCGACAAAAACGGGTTTCCCACACCTGCCTTACCGTATCTACCAAATTTCATGCTGAGAAGTCAAACTGGCTTTGGGGGCAGTCTTGTTATTTGAAATCCAGTCGGGCGCAACTCAGAACAACTTAGCTTAAACTGGACAATTCAAACCAAGACGGCAGACTTCTCGTGCGCTTCTGAGACTTCTTTTTTTTGGGGGGGCCCTACCAAGTTTCATGTTGACATGTCAAACTGTCAGTCACTTACACGTGATGCTAACACCAAGAAGAAAAAAGCGAGGCAGTACTCACAAGCGATGATGTTGCCATAGCGATTCTTGTTGCGGTTCTCCTCTTTTTTGGCCGTTTCCCAGGGCGCCGTCTGTCCCTCCGCCAGAGCCTGGAAGCACACGCGCGCACTAATTCCCAATTCCAGTTTGAAAAGGCGGTAGGTAGGAAAGCGCTGCATTCGGGGAGCACATACGGGCCGGGCGCCGCCGGGATGGCGGAAAGCGCGGCCTGAATATTTGCCGCGCACGACGCTAACAAATGGCACAACAAAACCTTTTGCACGTTTCTCAAAAGAAACTGAATTTTTCAATCCTGCCCTGAATCCTGCCCTCCGTCTGTGCCTCCATGGTACTTGTTGGCAAATATTATGTACTTACTTGTATTATACAGTATTTTTGTTTTTTTTAATTATTAGAATATTTCTTTTTTCCAAACAAGTTTCCTTTTGAATGCCCCAAAATACAACTTCATGCAAGATTACAACTACTGTACATTCTTTTACGATGTAAAAAGATTCAAGACAAAAATAAAATGGCTCTTTTTCCCGACGGATCGTCGACTCGCATCTCCCCAAATGCAACTCGCTCGTTGCCGTTCACCTCGTATTCCTCCTTGAATCCGTAGCCTTGGCCGCATTTCATCTGCGTGATGTGCTGCAGGAGGTCGGCCACGCGGATGGCCGGCTGGAACTGACCTGAGGGTCGGCACACGGACAAAAGTATCGGGACACGCCCGTCGCACTCAATGAACCGATCCGAGGTCGGACTGGAGGGAATCGTCATTGTTCATCTTATCATTTGACATATTGGACAATTCACCCAATTCATTTCTAACTTTGGCTCTTTAAATACAGTGGAACCTTGGTTTACAAACAATTCTCTTTACTCTCTTTAATTTTCCAAGAAGAATGACCTGAGTTGGCGGCACGCCCTATTTTTGGTTCACCGCCTTGTTATTTCTTGCAACGTGTAAACCTCATTGGCTGCATGCGTCACGCACACCGCAAGCAGAATTGTATTTTCGCCCTAAATTAGCCCCCACAAAGTGATCGGAGGATGCGGCGGAGGCCACCAAGAAACTTAAAATACATACAGATTAAAAAAAAAAAAGAGGCAAACCTAACTTTGTTCTGCGGCCGGAACGGATGAATTGCTTTTTCCATTCATTCCAATGGGAAACATTACCTGGGTTTACCAAGGAAGGCACTGAATGAATGAAATTGGTAAACAGAGGTTCTGCTGTTCTGCTGCTGATCGGTTTTGGCCAACTGAAACCCATGAAAACTCACTTTGATTCCCTTTTTACTGGATGAAATCATACAATTTGAGTAACATGGCTTTCATTCGAGACTCGACGCTCTAAAATTGATGATTGACTTCTTTTTTTTTTTTTTTAAATGTTACAGTTTTGAGGTGGGGCGCTGCGGGTCCTCCGCTTTGCCGGCCGGTTCGCGAGATCGGTGCGGGCGGCGTACCGCTTTGGTAGGCGAGCTCCACCGACTCGCGCCCGCCGTACGGGAAGCTCTGCAGCGTCAGCGAGGGCTGGGCGAGCGACGGCTGGCTGCTCTCTGTCGAGCCGGTCCGGAAAGACAAAATGGCGTCAGTGTTACCGTGACGACGACAACAACAACCGTTGGGTACACGTAGACAGTGGCACGGACGATACGCAGGCTTTTAAGGTTTTTAGCGTCGATGACATCTTAGACTTCCAAAAAAACAAAAAAAAATCACATTTATCACCGACAACACAAAAGCCTTAAGAAGTCATGTCAGAAAAGACACAGGAAATCGGCCATTTTGCTCTGAAGCGGCCATTTCAGGGTCCTTTTGGCCACTTTGAAGGACAAAGTTGTCCCGAAGATTTTGTCCGATCGCGACCACATTTGGAAGCACGTAAACTGAACAGATGCCTGAGACTCAATTGCAGGAAATCAAATTGTCACTGCGTTGGGATGGCGACGTTTGATGAGTCACCGCAAAATCAATCCAATAAAGCCGCTTTTCAAAGTTGCTGTTTGACTTAAGCGTAAGCTTTTTGTTTTTCTAACTATTCGACTGAAGCTTTTTGCCGCTCGAGTTAACAGTGCACTATTTGGCGGAAGCTTTTCACTGTTGAACCTAATGTCACACTATTTGTCTGAGGCTTTTCACTCTTTAACGTAACGCCGCACTCAAGGCTGTTGATCGGGGGTCTCCATGGCAACCGCCGGGTTATTTTGCTCCTTTTGATGAGCCGGTGTGGCGTCATTAGAGTTTTATTTTTAGGGCCAATGATGACATAGCGCTCGCTTGAATGCAGGGAGAAGCGGGTGTGGCTATTTGCAAGTTGCAGCCCGCGCGCACACACTTTGGTGCGCGTGCGCTCGGCAGGCTCGCGCGTGCATCAAGCCGGCCGTGAAATGGAGTCGGAGCAGCAGCTCCACAACACTGGCCATCTTGCAGACATCTCTCTGCCACTGTGTGTGTGCGCGCGCGCGTGTGTGAGCGGATTGCACCTGCCAGCGCTGATAGGTAGCATGTCTTTTTATGGCGCGCTATTTCCCAGAAGCTCCTCACTCTTTATGTTAATGAGCCACTATTTGACAGACACTTCTTTGAGTTTATCTTAATGGTGCAAGAATAGGCTTCTCCCCCCCCCCCACAATTTTGTGAAGGATAAAGAGCAAAAAAAGATGGAAAGAAGAAGAAGAAGAGACAGTGAAAGAAAAGGAAAGCGGTGTGAATGTAAGGCGTAATATATAATATCAAATAGTGTATAAGCTGTGTAAGCAGAGAGTTAAGATGCGTCTCCGCCGGGCGGCCGCGCATAAAGGTTAAAAATGACTCTGCCTCAAGCCCGCTCTCACCTTCAATTACCCGGCACTGACGCATTACAGCCACACAAAATGGCTGCCATTAGCTATAATCACCCTGCATTCAGCTAATGCTATGCTGAAAGAGACGGCGGGAGAATAATTGCCCATTCGGGGGGAAAAAGAAAGGGAAAAAAAAAAACAAAAAAAAACGCAGCATCTTCCAAAGGCAAAGAAATAACAAAACCACATCAGGCCTCAGTACTGCCGAGGAACCAAGTACAAATACTTGCATGTACTATAAACGCGGATTTTTCAAGTACTATTTTAATACTGTATTTATTTAGGTGTTGTTTTTTTACATTTGATCTCAGACATTTGTACAGTGAACTCATGTACTGGTCCATGTAGTAGTGTGTTCAAAACCACCACAAAACTTGACTTTCCACTAGCTTAATGCTAACACACAATGCAAAACGCCATAGACGGGCCAACGAATAGCATCGATAGTTGCGCCGTTTTAAGCGACAGATATTGGAACACAAACGGTGCCTCAATACATGTAGACTGATAATTTAACAATACTCACAGGCATATATTCTTCATCCTCTGCAAAATCTTTTTTTTTTTTAAATTCCGTTTACTGAGTCACTTACACTAGTTACAGTCTTCTTCTTACACTGCCCCCTGGTGGCCAAGTAACGCACACAGAAGAAGTCGCAATTGATCACATTCTAACATTCTCACATTAATTTACATTCTATTTATATTACTACATTACTTTATGGCGGCACGGTGGTCGACTGGTTAGAGCGTCTGCCTCACAGTTCTGAGGACCGGGGTTCAAATCCCTTCCCCGCCTGTGTGGAGTTTGCATGTTCTCCCCGTGCCTGCGTGGCTTTTCTCCGGGCGCTCCGGTTTCCTCCCACATCCCAAAAACGGAATGGTTGTTTGTTTGTATGTGCCCTGCGATTGGCTGGCAACCAGTTCAGGGTGTACCCCGCCTCCTGCCCGATGATCGCTGGGATAGGCTCCAGCACGCTCGCGTGAGGATAAAGCTTTCGCACAAAACGGCACAAAAAATTGTGTTGTTTTTTTTTTTTAGGGGGGAGGCTAGAAAGTTGCCAAAAAATACTCAAGTAAAGAACAGAAACCTGAAGAATCGACTTAAGTACAGTAACCAAGTACTTTATTTGCACTTGTTTAGTTTCCAGCACCTGTGCAAGCGGGCCTCTTGTTCTTTTCTTCTGCTCGGGTGACTTTGCGGCGCGTCGCCACAGAAAACTTGCGACGGGCCGTCCTTGCAGCGACACAAAATTCTGACGAGGCATCGAGGGAAATCAATCGCGAGCGCGAGACGTGTTCTCGCATAAAAGACGCGACACCGCGCCGGCCTTCGTCCTGATCCCCGGGATTTGCACCGCATTAGCGTTAACTCCCCCCGTGGATGCGCCAAACCCTGCGCGCGTCCTGTTTGTCGCCGCGGGAAACGCTGACGTGTCCTCGCGCTTTCCTGCCGAGGAGTTGCGCCATTGTTGTGCGGCCGAGTCGAACGCCTGAGACCGGCGCAAAGACGGCCGGGCGGTTGCTGCGCGACACACGCGCACGTCAACAAACACACGCACACACATACACACTAAACAACACAACAAATACTACAACACACATAAACTGTGCAACACACAACATAACGCATACAAAAATGCACACACCACAAAACACACAAAAGACAACAAAACACACACAGATGCAAGCACACGTGCGCACAGACAAAAGAACGCTACACAAGACATACACACAAAAGTACAACAAATACTGACACACAAACACTCTCTCACACACAATACAACACAACAGCAGGGACACACACAAAAAACACAACACACACAACAACACACCTCAAAACACAACATGACACACAAACCCACACTTATATATTCAGTAACCCCCCTCACACACACACACACACAGCTAAATCCCAGTGCGCTCGGTCGGCATGGCGGATTTAGCCGCGCCCCCCCCCCCCCCCCCCCCTCCCGACTTTGATCCCTCAATGTGCACGCGTCTTTCTCTTTCGCATATAATGACTTTCTCCTCACAGCTCATTTTCCAGCTCCAAGTACCTGAAGTGTGTCGGAAGGTCCGAGTTTTCCCTCGGAAACCAAAACCACTTCCAACGCTCCGGGATCCGTTTGGAGTTTCACGGTGACTCGTCAGTCTGCAGTCAAGTTCCGCCTACACGCAATAACCAAAACCTTGCGCCGGAAAGTGGCGCCTTGAGATACGTCTGGACAGCACGGACGTCTCAGCTCCTCGCGGAAGATAAAGAATATATGACTGCGAGTCCTGTGATATTGAAGGTCAAAATGTATTGCTGTACCGTCAAATATCCGTTGCTTATAGTGTTTCCTGTTAGCATTAGCATTAAAGGCTAAAGGCTAAGCTATGTGTTTGTTTTAAAATAAACATTTTGTAATTCTCCGTTTTCTACGCTCGTATCTCAAGTTTGCGCTCGGAAGTCAGAGCAAAACAATCAGACCGGCGAAGGCTCGTATGCCGAAAAACCGCTAAGTCGGCTCACTCGTATCTCAAAGTGCCACTGTACTCCGAATTTAGCGTCGTCCATCTGTCTCGTACACATGGTTCAAATTTGGTAATAATTGGACAAAATCTCGAGGACAAGTTTGTCTTTGAATGACGCCTGGAACTGGCCCAAATCACAGAAACAAAATGGCACCTTCCATGGTGTTTCAATTGTGGAAACACACACACACACACACACACACACAGAGCGTGACGTGAATGCTAATGCTAATGCTAAGGTGACTTTTGTCTTACCCAGAGATGCGGTGGCAGGTACCGACTCTTTGGACACTGGAAGACAACATCACAATAATCAATAAGCAAAACAACAAGGACCGACAGACACGCCACGCATAACTTTCCGCACCGTTGCCATGACGACCGAGGAGATGTGATTTCATCGAGCAGTTCAAAATTTCACCGGAACACGGTTTAGTAAAAAGAGTTAGTATGAATTATTGTTTTTACCACCAGCCTTAGCTGCTAAATTCACTTTACAGTTCACGACCATCATAAACAAAAAAGGTTTAGGGGGCCGACAGGTGAGCCTGGTGGAATCGGAAATTTGGACTTGGAATGTCTCAACACGGACGGGAAACACTTTTTATTCTTTAGTGTGGTTTTCCAGGTAGAGTGTACAGAAAGTACAATTCCATAGATAAAAAAAATATTAATTCAAATTACTTTTTATATTTTATTATGAAATATTTAAATTGGATTAGTTAGCTTTTATTTTTTTTCCAAGTACAATGTGTGTTCATAACATAATTGTTTCCAAAAACAACACAACAATTTCAACAAACAAAGAAAAGAGTCTAGTTGCCTCAAATGAATGTTTCCGGATGACCTTAACCTGTTGATGACTGGAAATCTACATTTGATTTTTTTTTATTGATAGTGTGACAGCAAGTTAAAAACGACTTGGGCAATTATGCTATGAGGCTAACAAAATACTAAAATACAGTCAAATAAAAGAAACATTTAAATACAACAAATAGAGCGTACACAACTGAGTTCGACACAGATGTGTATCGATCTGCCCACCTTTGCATAAAATTTCCTTTATAGTCAAAAACCAAAGCAAACTCCCCCCCCCAAAAAAAAAACAAAAAAAAGTTAGGGTGCTGACAGTTAATCCTGGTGGGATCCCGTCGTCCAATTTTCCAACTGGATCGATATAAAAGAAAAACACTTTTCTCCAGTGTGTGTGCGTTCATGAGTATTTTGTTTTCCCAAGTACCGAAAATGACATAAAATCTCTCCCGTCATCTGGATGTTTTTATTACATGCAATTAGCAATTTAATTCCAAGTAGAGTATGTGTTCAGAAAAAAAATTTAATGTAATTAAATATATACAGTGGATCCCATCATATTTGTGGTTCGGAATCTGCAAATGAATCTATTTGCTCGATTTAAAAAAAAAAAAAACATCTTTTTTTTTACATTTTTCGTGGCAATTATAAAGGGGCGTCGTTTAATGGCATATTTTCTATCTGTAGTTGGGGTTGGTCCCTATCTCCCCACCAATAGCGGGGCTCCACTGTATTAAAAAAAAATCCAAATACTAACATTAATTTAAAAAAAATAAAGAAAGAAAGAAACTGTACATAACTTGTGAGTGAGTTCCAATCAGCACAGAAATAAAACGCTATGGAGGCTGAAAGGTGATCCTGGTGGGATCCCATCATCCAATTTCCCACCAAGAATGTCTCAACAGGGAAGAAAAACACTTTTTTTCCCTCCAGTGTGTGTGTGTTTGTGTGTGCGTGCGTGCGTATACCTGAGTAGTACGAATTCAGCAGGGATTTGGTCTGCAGCGTTTTGCTTCCCTGCAAGGAGAAGGAGCAGGAAGAGGGGGAGGCTGAAAGAAAAAAAAAAGAGGAGGATGAGAAGAGAAGGTGAAGAGCAGGTGAGATGGAAAACAGCAGCAGCAGCAGCAGCAGCAGCAGCGGGAGGCAAGATGAGGAAGTGAGAGGATGCACAGAAAGCGGAAGGAAAGAAAATAGGCCTCGGCAAGCTCACAGGAGAAAACATCACAGAACGCCTTGAAAGGGAAAAAAATCAATCGTCCATATTCAAGACAAGGCTTGCTAACACGAATGGCTACAAATATTGAATTTCCAAAAGAAAAAGCGCAGAGAGCACTGAAACGCGTCACACGTTGATTGCGGGCATAAAGACGAGTGACGACGCAACAACAACGGCAACGGCGCTTTGATCGTTTTGTCTCCGAGGCCCGTCGCCAAAATGCTAAAAACAAGGCTAACGACAAAGCCAGCGCCGCGCTTTAGTGTGACTTCCGCTGGTCTGAAAATGCAAAAGAAAGACACACAAGTGCATACAGACATGCAACTCCCTTGGTAACAAGTTTCAAGAAGTAACACACTTCTCTTCTCGTTCTTTCTTTCCCCCCCTCTCTCTTCTCAACTAACCTTGCCTTTCCATGGCCAAGCAAGCATTCCCAAAAGGCCAGCGTGACATTTTCAGGAGAAACATGCCCGCCAAACGTTTTAGAGCGGGAAGGTCCTTTGTTTTTGTTGCATACCGAAGACATTTGGGTTTCAGATCGAAAGATGAATACGAGAGAAAAGTTCCGAATCCCGGCTTTTATTTGGAGCTGGCCTTTTATTAAACAACTGCTTGAAGCCGCCCACTTTTCAAGTCAGCCAAAGTATTGGAACACGTGACAGATGGGTGCTTGGAGTTGCTCCGGTTGACTGCTTAAGCTGTGGCGTCGGTAGATCCAAAGTATTGGGACACCTCGGAGTGACAAGTAAATGGAGTTTGGACAAATGTATTGGGACACCTTCACCAAGTGCAAACGGAAGAAAGTTTGGACAAAGGCTTTGGAAGAATTTCACAGACTGGAAAGAGAAAAGAAGATGAACATGCAGTAATGAAATGGAAGAAAAAATAATGAAATTGTTTTGGTCACACTTTCTCCTTCAACGCACATTGTGCTGCTCATTCTAGTGTATAGGCCTCGGCCACCTGGGGGCAGCATAGGACAGATGTACTGTGCACGGCGACTCGGCTCCTGTCTCGGCCTCTCTCTTTGCCGTTCTTGACTAATTAATTATATGTGCCAAACTGCTGCTTGTTTTGAAGTGAGTTCAGTTCGCTGCCACCGCACAGCGCTCAAATGGCAAGCTTGCGAGGTATTTCATGTATCGAAGTCAGACTTTTGGTATCACGACACCACGAATTGGGACGCACCTTGAATTGAAAAGTTGATGAACACAACTAGGACCGAGGACAGAACCTTGGGGGACTCTACTTTGGGACCTTTTGAGGCCATGTGTACCAATCTTCTTGTCCAAACCGATGAAACTTAATGTTCTCACAAAATACCAGGAATTAGACGGTCCTGCGGACTTACTGAATCCGTTGAGGTCCTGGCTGGAGGTGGAGAAGGGGTCGTCCTTGCGCAGCGTGCTGACTTTGGCGGCGCTCTTGTCGGCTGTGTTGACCGGCCCCATCTCCCTCTGTTGGGTGGAGCTGCTGGCCGTCTCCTTGTGCTTTTTGGCTAACTTCCTGTTGATGTAAAACACACAAAACAGGACAGTGAATGAGACCGTACTCTTTCGCAAAACATAAAATAAGAGACGCTACGTAATCCTGTATCCAAATCTAGGCGAGACTTGGCTTTCAAATTGCTAAGCAGGGAAAGGAGGGATGATGGGAACAAGAAAGAGGTGAAGATGATGAAGGGAAAGAAAAGAGCAATAGCCTGACTCTCCTTCAAAGCTCCCCTGGCAACTGACGGTAAAAAGCTTCTCGAGTGGGCAATTGTTGACCAGGTGACCACACACTGACCCCAAGAAGTGGCACTGAACAACAGCAGATTGCTTGGGAACGTAATACCTCAGTCCACACAGTGGATGCAGGTTTTGACCAACTTTCGCAGTTTTTCACCAGTGGAAATGTGCCACAATTTGCCGTTTCACGAGTAGAAAGGTTTAGAAATATGGCAGATCAAGACACTGAGAAGAGTGGATTGCTTTGAAAAGTAAAAGCACACTTTTGACCAAGTTTCCCATTTCGCCATTAAAAGGAGAGCACGTGTCGAAGTGTCCTCAAATTTGCCAGTTTATGAAGTTGAAACTCCCAGCAGACTCCCAGCAGATGTTTGGGCCTGCCACGTCGGACCGGAATCTTCCCCCACCATTGGAGCCAACTCACCACCAGGTGGTGATCAGTTGACAGCTGCGCCCCTCTCTTCACCCGAGTGTCCGAGACGTGCGGGCGCAAGTCCGATGACACGACCGCAAAGTCGATCATCGAACTGCGACCTCGGGTGTCCTGGTGCCAAGTGCACGTGTGGACATAACGAACACCATGTTCAAGCATAAGAACATGGTGTTCGTTATGGACAATCCGTGATGAGGTGATGAAGTCCAATAACAGAACACCGCTCGGTTTCTGATCGGGGCACCGTTCCTCCCAATCACGCCCTTCCAGGTCTCACTGTCATTGCCCACGTGAGCATTGAAGGCCCCCAGCAGAACGATGGAGTCCCCAGCGGGAGCGTTCTCCAGCACCTCCTCCAAAGACTCCAAAAAGGGTTGGTACTCTGAACTGCTGTTTGGTGCATAGGCACAGACAACAGTCAGGACCTGTCCCCCCACCCGAAGGCAGAGGGTGGCTACCCTCTCGTCCACCGGGGTGAATCCCAACCTACATGCGCCAAGCCGGGGAGCAATAAGTATACCCACACCTGATCGGCGCCTCTCACCGTGGGCAACTCCAGAGTGGAAGAGAGTCCAACCCCTCTCGAGAGGACTGGTACCAGAGCCCAAGTTGTGCGTGGAGGCGCATCCGACTATATCTAGTCGGAACGTCTCGATCTCGCACACCAGCTCGGGCTCCTTCCCTGCCAGAGAGGTGACATTCCACGTCCCTAGAGCCAGCTTCTGTAGCCGGGGATCGGATCGCCGAGGTCTCCGCCTTCGGCCACCGCCCAGCTCGCACTGCACCCGACCACTGTGGCCCCTCCCACAGGTGGCGAACCCACGAGAAGGGGGACCCCACATTACCCTTTCGGCCCGTGCCCGGCCGGGCCCCACGGGTCCAGGCCCGGCCACCGGGCGCTCGCCTTCGAGCCCCTCCTCCAGGCCTGGCTCCAGAGGGGGGCCCCGGTGACCTGCGTCCGGGCAAGGGAAAACTGAGTCCATCATTTGTCGTCATCATAAGGGGTCTTTGAGCCGTGCTTTGTCTGGTCCCTCACCTAGGACCTGTTTGTCATGGGAGACCCTGCCATGGGCGTGAAGCCCCAGGCAACTTAGCTCCTAGGATCATTGGGACATACAAACCCCTCCACCACGATAAGGTGACGGCTTGCAGCAGGGGCCAAGAAATGTTGTATTATTTTAAAAAGCATATACCTACAATGGGCGGCACGGTGAGCGACTGGTTAGCACATCCGCCTCACAGTTCTGAGGACCGGGGTTTCAAATCTGGCCTGGCCTGTGTGGAGTTTGCATGTTCTCCCCGTGCCTGCGTGGGTTTTCTCCGGGCACTCCGCTTTCCTCCCGCATCCCAAAAACACGCATGCTAGGTTCATTGAAGACTCTAAACTGCCCGTAGGTGTGAATGTGAGTGTGACATTTGTTATGGCCACAATTTTGATTATTATTTTTTTGTTTTAAAGAGGTGACCTTTTTACTCCTGTGGAAATTCAGAATACACATGGAAGTTCTGTTTAGTTGCCGTTTGAATTAAGAACAATTTCTTCCCAGAACGCAAAAAGTTTGTTCGGTCTTTTGGTGACTCTGTGAGCTAAAAAGAATCCTGCAGGTTCTAGAGCATTTTCTATTTGGGATCCAGGACTACAGAATGCCCTATCCGTGGAAATTAAAGTGGCTACCTCAGTAGAAATGTTTGAATGTCGACTTCAGACTTATTTCTAAACTCTGGCATTTTGCTAAACCACACGTAGTATACAAATTGCCTCTTGCCCTGCCTTACCCCCTGACATCTGGATTTTTTTTTTTGGCCTGTTTTAATGCCGTTTGTCATCTCCCCCCCCCCCCATCCCCACTCTAGGAGGCGCTGTTGCTGTGTGGATTCCACCCTGACAAGATCTGATGGCGACCACTTCCCCGGAGGCGTTGCTATGGAGGATTCCGCGTGGACCGGGCGGGTCAGGTCCAGAGGACGGAACCGAAGCGGCGCTTCATCTCTGAACTCTTATGCCGTTTGAATTCATATTGTACAGCACCGTACTATGTGAGAAACTCGAAATCCAAGGTTTCTTCTTTTTTTTTTCCCAAATGGGGTTTGGATTTTTCCTTGCCCGGGTTTAGATCAGGGGATGTCACCGATCTTTGCCAACGGTGAGCCCGTGAACCCCTTGGAGACTCTTGTGATTACGGGCAAAACAAACTTTTTCGTAAACTAAGAATGTTACAAGAAATTGCTTGCTCGTCCCAAAAATGCCGACTGATGTCATCCGCTAGAAACTGTATACAAAGCTACAATTTTCAAGTATTGGTTCTCGAAGCCAGGTTCTCAACTGGGGTTCGTTCGGCGCGGTCAAGTGTGTGCGTGTGTCCGTTCCGTTTACCGCTCCGCTTGGCTGTGTCCCGTTTATTACAACGCATCTTTGCGAGGACGGTGGACATAAAAACAAAACGAAGGAAAGCAACCAATCGTCTCCGCGAGGCAACAGCAAACGTCGCATTGTTTCGCAATTAGTAAATACTGAACGATCTTTCTGTTTTGTGTGAATTGTTTTGAGTTTGAAAAAAAATAAAATAAATCACATTTTATTTTTCCAAATACAGCGGGTTTGGTGAAGGCACATATGAAACTTGCGAGGTTCTGTTTAGGTTAGGAAGCACTCGAGAACGAAACAGATTTCCCCCAAATCATACGATTGGATTCAGTCAATAACTGGGAATTCAAATGTTCAATGAGTTTTCATACAATTAGCCAAACGTGGCCTTGATCGAGCCAAAATCTAGTCTTGTTCATTTGAGTTTTGCAAATGACCAAATGAGACAAGAATCCCCACCTTTGGGAAGCATTTGCATGAGCGCAGCTCCAAGCGAGGCGGACACAGCACGGCGCCCAGCGTGGCGCGCCTTCGGGCGCTACCGGCAAGTCGTCTCCGCCGTCCCGCCTCGCATTCGTCCCGTTAATGGACTCGTTGAAATGACAAATTCCGACGAGCGCGGCCTAATCCCTCTCCGATGAACGTCGCATGCGCGCGGCACTTCAATAAGCGGCGAGGTGAGCCGAGTGGGCGCCGACCGCTCCGGGAATCATGGACTACTTCGTGCCCCCGGAGTGTTAATTGCCGCCGTTTGATGCGTGGATAACGATGGACGTTTTAGGAGGCGACGATCCGAGCGCCGCGTTAGCCACTTGGGGGAAGGACCCAGCCAAAACATCGCCTCTTAATTGGCGCTCGTTTGCTACATTAGCTGTCCTGAAGGCTTCGTTTGGCTAACGAGCTCCGGGTTCAAATCCTCCCAACTTCGTCTTCTTCTTCTTTTGCCGTCAGAAGGATTGATGATGAAGCCTTTTCATGCTCGGAAAGCCCAAGATTGAGAGCGCGTTTCAACTGACTTGGAACATTTCTCCGACGGAAGTCCCACGTGATAAAGCGACAACATGTTTCAGCTACTAATTATTCCATTTCACACATTGCATATATCAAAGTCACATTCGATCTGTGGAGAGCTGCCAATGGTGGACGCTTGACAAAAACAGATTACAGTTGTACTACAGCAAAAAATGTGCAAGTATTTGAAAACCACAAAAAGGTTTATAATTGCCACAAAATCGCGGCAAGCACTACTTTTGTCTAAATAAACATTTGAATTGAAATGCTTGACAATTTAGTGGTGTCAAATTTGCTTCACATTTGGCTGCAATCAGACAAAATCTCTGACAAGTTGGTCATCCATCCATTTTCTGCAGCGCTTCTCCTCACGCGGGTCGCGGGCGTGCTGGGGCCTATCCCAGCCGACTCCGGGCGAGAGGCGGGGTACGCCCTGAACCTGAACCTTTGATGTTACGTTCAAATAGCGTACTTCCAACACAAAGAGATGACTTCCTGTGTCTTTTCAGGCATAGCTTCTTGAGACGTTTTAGCGGTTCTACTCATGATAGACGTGTGTACCAAAATCCAGGCCGCTGGGTCAAACTGGATTCAAGGGGCTGAATTTTCAAGGACCCCTCCAAAGGACCCTGGGAATTGGCCAAAATGACCCTCAATGGCAGCGTCAAACCAAAACGATTGAGTGCCTGTGTCTTTTCAGGCATAGCTTCTTGAGACTTTTTAGCGGTTCTGCTCCTGATAGACGTGTCTAGCAAATTTGATGATGCTAGGTCAAACTGGCTTCGGGGGCTGAATTTTGAAGACCGAAATGACTAACATGGCTGCTTCAAACCAAAATTGCAGACTTCTTGAGACTTTTTTGTGGCTTGACTCTTGATAGACGTGTCTACCAAATTTGATGATGCTAGGTCAAGTTGGGTTAAGGGGGTGAATTTTTAAATCATTCCAGGTTCCGAAGAATAACCAAGAAGAGGAAACGAAGCCTCACAATAATCCACCAGTTTCCGCAAATACCTTGTCAGTCAAAATCAATATGTTTCTTGCTTCAGCAAGAGAGAAATGAAAATCTTGAAAAAGGAGGCGGAGAGTTAAATCCTCCTTAATCTCGTCACTTTGACATTTCCCGCTCGTTGATTCATAATCTCGATGAGATGCGGGCGCTGTTCGGGATATGCACGTTTGATTGTTGGATTACGAAGTCGAGCCACGGAGCGTGCCGCAGGTTAGCCGCCGCGTTGTCTTGTTTTGATTTCAGGGAGCGTGACGGGTCGTGACGGGGGACCTCCGAACGCGGGGCCGCCTGAAAGTATCCCGACGCCGAGCCCCCCGAAACGCGAGACCCCCGTCCGGGCGGCTCGAGGCCCGGAACCAAACAAACGTTGGTGCTCCCTTCACAAGATGGAAAATGGTGACCGATAAACGAAAAAAAGCTCCCAAACGATTCTGATGCTCTGTCTTGGACAGAAGTATTGGGACGCATTCAGTCAATCAAACTGAAAAAAAAAAAAAAACTGGAGTTGCTCCCTCCTTTGTCAGAAAATATAGTTTCATGTCAAAATATCGCCTTACAACACTTTCCGAGCCAAATATATGAATATTTTCTCATTTGGAGCAACTACTCCATCCTCATTTGACATATTTTGTGAGCAAATATAACATTTGAATGGAATTCTTGCTGTATTTCCACAGCAAAATACAACTTTACCATCATCCTTTGCAAGACAATATGTAGCATTTTTGGGGAGGATTATGGCAAAATATTTGCATGTGTTTGATGATGATGCGTTTACTTACAGGTAATGAGAGTAGGAATACGCGTGTCTTGTCATGATGCGTTTACTTACAGGTAATAAGAGTAGGAATAAGCGTGTCTTGTCATGATGCGTTTACTTACAGGTAATAAGAGTAGGAATAAGCGTGTCTTGTCATGATGCGTTTACTTACAGGTAATAAGAGTAGGAATAAGCGTGTCTTGTCATGATGCGTTTACTTACAGGTGATAAGAGTAGGAATACGCGTGTCTTGTCATGATGCGTTTACTTACAGGTAATGAGAGTAGGAATACGCGTGTCTTGTCATGATGCGTTTACTTACAGGTAATAAGAGTAGGAATACGCGTGTCTTGTCATGATGCGTTTACTTACAGGTAATGAGAGTAGGAATAAGCGTGTCTTGTCATGATGCGTTTACTTACAGGTAATAAGAGTAGGAATACGCGTGTCTTCTGAAGCGTGGTGAAGGTGAAGGTCGATGATGAGCAAAGAAGAAGACAAGCGACAACCCAGAAAAAGGACAAACACAACCAATCAATTGATTAGTGCATGCTGGGAAACGCAGATTTGGGATTTCGTGATATTATAATTGTAGTTGTTAGAAGCAGTATTTCGCTCTTAGTTGTGATTTGATAATTTTCTAAGTGCTGCGAGGAAAAGATTTCGGATGAGTTAAAAAAAAATAAAACGTTATCTACAATTTCAAGGTATGTTTTTGAACTGGATGTGTCGTGACACATGGGCATGTAACGTGCCAATAATATCCAATTATTCTTTATTAAATATGAACTTGAATCCTCTTCGTTGTAGCTCATTTGCTCAAGTGTTATTTGTATTACAATTATATAATATACAATTACAGTTAATATTTTTTATGTTGTGTTTGTTTTTCCAATATTTGTATTCGTATTTTTTTAAACAACACGCATGTGGACTCAAAGAAGGTGTGATTTATGAATACATTTAGTCATAAAAAAAAGTGCTGGAATAAAAACAACGTTTATTGGAGACCTGTCTAAAATACAATTGAGTTCTTATTGAGTGTTTCTTTTTTTGGAGTGTTGTTCTTGCGTTTTCTTTCTCCAGTAGAGATTTTTTTCAGTCAAGATGTGCGGCCATAAAAAAGACAAAAAAAGGTTTTTTTCCGTCACCCGCCGAGAGCAAAGAAAGAAAAAAGAAGAAAAGAGCAGCGAGAAGAACAAAGAAAGGAGAGAAGATGAAAGGCGAAATGAACGTCTGCCGCCACGACACGTCGGGTTCCGGGATCGATACCCGCATTCCCGAGAGCCACGCGCGCGCGCGCACACGCGCTGCCGTGTCGCTCACTCTAGCGCTCTATTAACAGCAAAATAGATTTGCTTCACTTGCTTGCTGCTTGAGACAAAAAGCATGTTTTTGGGGTCGTTACACCAACAGACGAGGTTGTATTAAAAAAAGTATCACAGTTCGGGAAAGTGCTCGTCAACGCCTTTAATTTGAGGTACGACTTGCATCAAGTTGTTTGTAAGTTTCAAGCGAAAAAGTTTCGGGGGCCAATTCGTCAACACGCAACGTTACATTGGAAAAAAATATTGACAGTTTCGGAAATTGCTCATCAAGACTTAATACGAGAATTGATTTGGAAGTTTAATAGATGGTAGAAACTGGTGAACTGTTCAAGGGGGGAAAAAACGGATAAACACCTTTTTGGGCCATTATGTCAACATACAAGGTTGTTTTGAAAACAAATGACACTTTTGGAAAGCAGTTGTCAAGACCTTTAATTTAAGTTGTGACTCAAATGTTGTGTCAAGTGATTTTGGGACGATTTGGGAGTTTAATAAGCGGTAGAGGTTCGGGGACATTCTAAAGAAAAAGATCATACAAGATCCCATTTCAAGAAAAAAAAAACAATGACACTTGTTGTTAAGTTATTTGTGTTATGACTTGCATGGGTTGGGATTTGTGAGCTTTTTCAAGCAAAAACACACTTTTTTTCCGATGATGGTGTCGTCAGGCGAGGTTGGATCGGAAAAAAATGATGACACTTTTGGAATGTGTTGGTCGCGCCGTTTCATTTGCGTTGAAAAAGCGGTACAAGTCGGTGACATTTTGAAGCAAAGCGGAAAGCACGTTTTTAGGTGACAAAAAAAAAAACGACACATCGAGCGCTTCGATTTGAGGTGTGACTCCGTATCGTACCGATTTGTCAGTTTAAGAAGCAAGCAAAAAACAAGCAGTTCACAGAAGAATTACAGTTCTGGAAAGTCCTCGGCAAGGCTTTGAATGGGGATGTGTCGCTTAAAGGCGTTTGTCACAAATGGAATTTTGACCTTGTTACTGACGAATGACGACTTCAGAAGACATCCCGCACTTTCAGATCAATTGCCACCAAAGACGGTCGACTCACTTCATGTCCGCCAAGTTCGGAGACGACCCGATAAAGATTGTGTGAGAACGTGTGTGTGTGTGTGTGTGTGTGTGACACATTTAACCTTGCTATGACCTTGCCCTACACGTTTCCATTCGGACCCGTCCAAAGCTAATAAACCCAAAAACCCACGTGGGGAATATACGTCGCGTTTGGGCGCTGATTGGTGCGCGCGAGAGAGAGAGTGAGCCGCGCGTGGTATCGCGCCTTCGCACTTCGCGACGCTCGCCGGCACAATTGGCTTCGCCGGCGTTACTTTGCCAGCCCGACCGCCGCCGCCGCTCCTCTTCGCTGACATTCGGCGGGAAGCTTTTTAACGCACCTCCTCCTCGTGATGTTAATCAAGTGCAGAGCGCCCCGAGCGCCGCCGTAAAAGCTGCACATGTTAAAAGTGGCCATCAATATTAATACGGAGCAGGAAAAACACTCCGCCGGCGTGTGCGAAACAAAGACAAAGAGGCAAATTGGATGGCGCCGGCAGGGAGCGCTTGCTGAGCTCGTCCTCAACGCACACGACACCCAAAATCCTTTTACAAGATCGGAACGAAGCAGTACAGAATGCAATTAGAATACAGAAGAATAAAACAAAAAACGGCAACGCTGACTGGAATGAAGCCAATTGCTGAAATGTCTCCGTTGTTTGCACATCACAAAAATGATTTTTTCCCATATCACAAAAATGTGAAGAATACTTTCCAATGGATCGGGATTGAGCTGAACATTTTCAAGCGGTTGAGAAATCGGGAAAGGCGGTCAAATTGGAAAAGATTTACAAGGATTTGTCCAATTTTGAAATGGGAGGGCGAAAAATGCAATTCTGTGGAAATGGGGAACTTTTTAAAATACGATTGCGAAATTTGCAGAGACAGTACATTTGTAAAACGTCTTTATTGAACATGGACGGGTTGAAATA
Source organism: Phyllopteryx taeniolatus (assembly GCF_024500385.1). NCBI lineage: Eukaryota > Metazoa > Chordata > Actinopteri > Syngnathiformes > Syngnathidae > Phyllopteryx > Phyllopteryx taeniolatus. The sequence continues at coordinate 31,280,047 of NC_084510.1, forward strand.
AGTCGAGAGATGTGGAAGGGTACGTTGAACCGGTCAAGTTTCTTGATTCATTGGGGAAGGTTGTCTTGGAAAATGTGAAATTCTGCACATTTGGGGAAATGCAAAACACCCCCCCCCAAATTCCCACCCGGCGGTGGAAATCGGCCTGGACCAGTGAAAAACGGCAGCGGTGTGTTTTGTTTGATTTGAATGACAGCAGCAGCGTAGGAGGGAATGTTGCATTTGGCGAGATATTAGCGCATATTAATGTGACCATTTTTTGAAAACATCCATTGGAGCGGCTTTTTCCTCAACATAGCAGGCATCGGGCCCATTTTGTTTCATATCAATATGAGCATATCGAATGCATCTTTACTCGTGCAGAGCCGCTGACTATTGTTGCTGACTTGCGTGACATAACAGGATTACACATCGGATTACTCGCGGCGTGCAGTTGGCAAGCGCGACCTCAAATACGGTTTTGGGAATCTTGAATCAATGCTGCAGATTATCGTCGCCAACTTTTTCATGAACTTTTGTTGGGGGGGGGGGATTTGGTGCGTGTCCGCCACGTCACCGCTGTAAAACTGGAACTTCTTTATGGCGTTCCCAATAAAGGCTGATTTCTCTTCTATTGTGTTCTATGCTTTTTCTCGTGTGCGGGCAGAAAGGCCCGACACCGACATGTTGTCTCTCAGGCGACGATGCGGTAGGGTCACGCTGTGATCGGATCAGAAGGAGCGCTCGGAAGCGAGGGGGTGCGTTGGGCACAAAAGGTCCGACGGAAGGGAACTTTTGTTCTCAGATTCATCGGCCCGGTTTGTCATCGGACGTCGCTTCGTCTGGCGCCACGATGGCGACCGGGCGCCCGACTTGAGACTTTTTTGTGGATGGACTCATGAGAGATATGTCGGCCAAATGTCATGTTGCTAAGTGGGTTCAGGGGCTTAATACTCAAAAACAATAAGCTCAAAATCAAGCCTGCTTCAAACCAAAATGAGGGCGCCATCACTATCCACGGTCACGCTATTCATTCATTCATTCATTCATTCATTCATCTTCCGTTCCGCTTCTCCTCGCGCGGGTCGCGGGCGCGCTGCAGCCTATCCCGGCTATCTTCGGGCGAGAGGCGGGGCGCACCCCGAACCGGTCGCCGGCCAATCGCAGGGCACGTACAAACAAAGAACCATTCCCACCTGCGGGCAATTTAGAGTCTTTAATGAACCCGCGTGCATGTTTTTGCGATGTGGGAGGAAACTGGACTACCCGGAGAAAAGCCACGCAGGCACGGGGAGAACATGCAAACTCCACACAAGCGGGGCCGGGATTCGAACCCCGGTCCTCACAACTGTGAGGCAGATGTGCTCACCAGTCGGCCACCGCTATTTCGTGCTTTTTCATTAGAGCGCAATACCAATTCTTATCATTATTCTTATTATTTGTATTTTAACAAGTTAAAGAAATGGAAAATAAAGGTAGTCTCTCTGGGATGCAAACGGCGTATTATTATTGGACTGTATTTGTGCATTTCTCTTTCTCTCAAGATATTCAGTGTTTAAAAGCGTGTTGGAAGACAATTTTAAGTTAAAAAAAAAATATAATAATCCATATTTCTATCGGAATGTCTGCATCTCGGATTTATTCACTTCTGGTGGAACGTAACCCCCGCGATGGAGAAATGAATTGGTGGGCTCTTCACGGGGAAGTTAAATATGGCGGAATTGGGGAAAATAGCCAAATCCTGTCAAAAACAAGCACATTTCATGTTGGAATTGTGAAGGGAACACAAGCGTGCTTTCTGAGGGCAAGATGAATTCAGGGCAAACGAGACAACGAAAGGAAAGCGAAGAAAGGGAGGAGGAAGATGAAGAGGAGGAGAAGCAAACATACGATACCCCACGCTCAGCGTTCTCCACGTGTGAATCTCTCTATCGGAGCAACAAGTGCCAGAAGGCAGGGACGGGAAGGGGCGGAGCCAAAACCAGGAAGCAGGGTGGAGAGAGACATAAAAGGGCGAGAGAGGTCAATCACAGTTGGCGGACGTTTTTTGGGGAACAATTATTATTCATGAAATAAAAGCCACTTCATGTGCTCACATTGACTTATCGGAATATGTAGCGTTGATTGCTTTTGCGTACAGTAGCTGCGTATTGGGCATTTAATACAAAACTGACGACTATTTGGCAAAGTTGACATCTGTATATTTATGTTTCTTTTCATGGATCGATTGCTTTCGCCATCTGCATGTAGTATTTACGATTTATGTACGGTCGCCATATTTAGCACCGCTGGCTTACATCTGTATGGATTTTCCTACATATGATGATTTGATTTTATTATTACAGATGATTTGTTTTTTGGGTTCAGCTGCTTCTCATGTCCGGTTGAGCTTTCGTTTTTTTACAGTACGCAAACGAGTCCGAGTTTCCAGTTGTGCGGCCTCATTGTAGCACCGCGTTGTGCCGGGGCCGGGGATTGAACCCGGGTCCTCAGAACGGCGAGGCAGACGCTCTAACCAGTCGTCCGACGTGCCGCCGCCGCAGCGTGTCACATTAAGTTGAAATGTGTTTAAAAACGATTTGGCGACGCGTCGCCGCATTGTGTGCATTTACAGTATTTTTCGGAGCCTCAGGGTCGGAAAGGTTGAAATAAGTGTTTTCCATCACAGAGCACATGTCACATCGATCATGTTTTTCAGGCAGCGTGTATTATTTATAGACGGAGGTCTCCGGACCCTCAGGCGCAGCTTCCCGGACCCCCCACCTGCTCGCGGGAACAACACATTCCCATTAAGAGCGAACTGCCGTCTTTATTAGCGACGTCCGCCGCCTTCTCGGGGAAGATAAATGTCTCTCTGAAAGATTAATTGGACAGTTGCCGTGCTCGGATCAGGGAGTTTTGGGTTTTTTTTTCCCTCTCTCTCTTTTAACCCGGAAATTATTGATGGGCTCGGAGAGGCTTGCGAGACATTTTTTGACGGAGGCCAAAACACTTTTAGTGGCGTCAGGCTTAAGCGTGACGGATGAAAAACGCATGAAGCCGAAAAGAGGGCGGACGTTCGCAGGCATGACGACTTTCTCGGTCGGCGTGACGCACCGAAGACGGAAATACGATCCCGGCGGGAGCTTAAGTACATTTTTGAATGAATATTCGCTCCCGGGACGAGTCGGGTGAGGTTAGCTTGACTTAGCAACATGAAATTTGGTAGACACGTCTATCATAAGGAAACAGACAAAAGAAAAGTCTCAAGACGCCGTAACTTGAAAATACACAGAATTTCTGCCGTCTTGATTTGAAGTGGACATTTCACAGTTGTCATTTCTGGGAATCCTCGTCCTGGAATTGACGTTGGAAATTCAACCCGAGAAGCTGCTTCGATTTAGCGGCAAATCTACCGTGAGCAGAGCCACAAAAAAGTCTTGAAAAAGCACCAGTCTACCATGTTGGATTCCAAGCGGACATCTCAGGTGTCCGAGCCCCCCGGAAAATTGATGAAAATCCAGCCCGCGAAGACAGGTCCATTTTTTAGCTATCATGTTTACACCAACAAAAAGTCTCACGAGAAAGAGAAAAAGATGGTTTGAAGGGATGATTTTGCGCATTTCTAGGAATTGTGGGAAAATTCAGCCCCGGCAAGTCAACATAAAACGTGCTTCACGTGTTTATCGTGAGTAGAGCCACAAAAATGTCTACAGTAAAGTCCGTCTTTTTGGTTTGAAGCCGACATTTTGGGGCCTAGCAAGAGCCGCCAATGCCAGTTTCCCTGAGACGTATCTGATGTCTGGAGACCCACGAAAAAAGGGCACATGGAGTCTACCATTTTGGTTTGAAGCCGACATTTTACCGATCATTTCTTGGGCTCTCAGCCCCCATGGAATTGTTTTCGAAAATGCAGCTCGTTTTCAGCAATCTAGTTTGACTTAGCAACGTGAATTTTGGTAGACGTGTCTATCATGGGCAGACCTCCAAATAAGCCTCAGAAAGTATGCACAAAAATAGACAGAAACCTCATTTTGGTTGAACGTTTCCACGCGTCATTCAAAGAACACAAACTCCTCCCCCGATTTTTTTATCCGACTGGATTCACGAATACTCGATGAATGGACGACACTAATGTGCAAAGAATTTGCGTTTCGGTCATCGTGTGTGTTTCGAGCACGGCGGCAAAATGGGATGACTTCGTATCGGAGTTACGGCGGCAGCGGTCCAAGCGATCGCGGCACTCCAATCGGCTTCGACGAAGCTTCCGCCGCCCCTCGAGACTTTCGCATATTTACACATATCGCTCCCACGCAATCGCAACAAACGAGCGCTGATTGCATTAGCATATTTGTCGGATGCTCGACAATCACGAGTCCGGAACGTTCCGCTGCGGCGAGCCGCTCGGCTCCGCTTGGCGCTTTTCATGCCATCACAAAATGTTACGTTGGCAAAATAGCGTGGGAGGCGGCGCTGTGTCACGCTCTGAAAAGAAAGAAACAAGAGGCCAAAGCAATCAGCGAGCGCAAATTACTGCCTGTTTGTGGCTCATAATAGCCGCAATATTGGAAAATATTTAAGATGGGGAGTTGTTTTGGAAAGACGCCCGCCGCCATTTCGACGCAGCGAAGTCAATAAATCAATCCAAAATGTATTTCCTGCTAAAATGCAGCAGAATACCTTTCAATATTGGCTTCGATAAAAATCGACAAAATTCCGGCATAGTTTTATTTGTGCATTTCAAGACTTTGTGAAGTCGTTTTCTACAGAAAGTTCAATTTGATGGCTTTTTTGAAATATGATTTTGAAATATTTTTAAAGTACGTTCAATCGACATTTGCGCCGATTTTAAGAGTTACAAAACGATACAGTGAATGTGAAGGATCACGCCAATCTTATATTTTTCTAAACTTACGTAAAATACATAAACCTTCAGCGCAAATAGGAAACTTAATTAACCTTAAATGTAATACATCCAATTTGACAGAATACCTTGCCATAACTAATCATTTTCATACATTTGAAAAAAACAGCCTGTCGTTTTCTTTTAATTTGTAAAGATCAAGACAATTCCTTGAATATAAGCTTTGCGCATGATGGCATTTTGATCCAATAAAATCCGTCACGTCTTAAGAAATCTTTCGCTGAGATTTTATACTGAATAAGTATGACGCATTGTTCTCGAGACGAATCATTTACAAAAAGCTTTACAATGAAAATATGTTGACTTCATTTGTGGCATTTTATTTTGTGGCAGAGAAAAGAAAGAAGAAAAAGAGAAAAACAAATGTGCTCGCCCATTTTTGGATATTCAGAAACGGATTTGAGGTGCTTCGATTTCACTTTGATTTTTATCGATCAGACTTCTGCGCAATGGCGGCGTAGAGCGGACGCCCCGCAACCGGACGGTCGGCGGTTCGTATCCTGAGCGCATGTCGCCGTCGTGGAGACACTTCACCCGCATTCCCTACCAACGAACTGCTCGGATGTTGAGCGGCGGTCGGAGGGGCCGTACATTTTCATTCATGACTTAAGTCATTTTGATTTTCCTGCATTTAAGGGCCGTGTGTCATCGTTCAAACTGCGCAGTAGATCATTTGAATATAAAAAAAATGTACATTTTGCATGAATTCAATTCAATTGTATTATATACAATATATATATATATATATATTTGTTTTTGTTTTTTTTCCCGTGTGTGGAGGCGGACCAACCTGCGCTTGAAGGTGAGCACGAGGCCGAGGAAGATGACGATGAACATGAGGATGCCGGTGATCACGCCCGCCAACTTCACCGTGCCGTCCACGGGTTTTTCCGGCTCCACGGCGTCCGAGTCCTGGGTGGAGGCGCCTATGCGGGAAACACACACACACACGCGCACGCACACACAGTCAGGGGGGGGGGGGGGGGGGTGGAATCAAAAGTCAGGTGGCTCACACATAAACGTCAAACACGCATGGTGGAGAAGATGCTGTCCAACACATTCGTATGAAAGCATGCAGGGAGGTGAACGTCATGCAACACGACTTGCATTCAGCAACATGAAATTTGCGAGAAGTGTATCATGAGTGGACCTCCCAAAAAGTCTGGAGGAGTCATGCCCAAACAGGCACAGGAAGTCTTCCATTTTGGCTAGCAAGCGGACATTTGACGTCCATTTGCAGGGTGCCTTGGAATTGTTCTGAAAATGTAACTTTGCGCCATGAAATTCAGCAGACCCACAAAAATGTTTCAAGAATCACGCAGGAAGTCTGCCATTTTTGTTTGGAGCACACACACATACACATTCCAGGGGTATGTGTTTTTGGAAAGGTTTTGAAAAAGCCAGTTCCGCTTAGCAATCTATCATCTGTCTATCATCAGTAGATCCACGAAAAAGTCCCAAGGAACGGAACATCTCCCATTGCACTACAAAAGGGCCGCTTCAGGCGTATGCGCCGTGTCATCAATGTCGAGCCGCTCGCTCATGTTATTGAATGAGGAGGTGTTTCTAAACTTTTGACTCAAGATAAACGGCGCAACGGAGATTTGTGATTGACAGGCGATTTCCCCCGGAGCGGTAAATGGACTCCTGTTTCCGAGCGACCGCGAGCGGGAAAAGCGAGATGGAAAATAGATGTTGGCATAAATGGAAAGAATGGAAAAGCTTTTCGCATTTTTACTGCCGTCCAAATCAATCGAATGCCTTAAAGCGTTTGATGACATTGGCGGCGCGATAAAAAGCAGCCCGCGTGGCCTCGTGACCCTGCGTTCGGGAACGCTACAAATTCAATCAGAACAACTAGAAAATAATGATCATCCGCCAACAACCACATTTAAAGAGAAACATGTTGTCAATGGCGTGCGAGGGGGGGGGGGGGCGGGGGGCAAACGGGGCATCCGCCTGGGTGGGCATCTGGCTAGTGCTAGTGCTAACGGTCGGACGTAAACACGCCGCCGTTCCGTCGAATCATGCTGTAAAGATTCGGTGCGGGTGAAGTCATTTAATTACAGGAAGTTAGCACCCGGCCGACTGGTTAGCACATCTGCCTCACAATTCTGAGGACCGGGGTTCGAATCCCGACCCCGCTTGTGTGGAGTTTGCATGTTCTCCCGTGCCTCGGTGGCTTTTCTCCGGGTACTCCGGGTTCCTCCCACATCCCAAAAACATGCACGGTAGGTTCATTGAAGACTCTAAATTGCCCGTAGGTGTGAACTGTTGTTTGTTTCTGTGTGCCCTGCGATTGGCTGGCGACCAGTTCGGAGTGTACCCCGCCTCTCGCCCGAAGATAGCTGGCATCGGCTCCAGCACGCCCGCGACCCGCGTGAGGATAAAGCGGTACAGTGACTCGCTGATCTGTGATCGGCCCCAAAAATCCTGATCGTGTAAAGCCTAGGTGGATGTAGATTTTGTTGTCGTGGAGTTACTGTTGTGTATACGAATTTGGCTTTTGTGCGTCCTTTTTGCTGTTGTATTTGCTTTTTTCTATACTGTTTTATTCATTTATGTTTTGCTGGTAACGGCAAGACGTGACGAGCGGCGCGTTTGTCATTACGGGAGCGCCCGCGGTGAGTTCCCGCACTTCCGTGTGGTCCCTGCCCGCCTAATCGCGGCGAGAGCTTCATCAAAACGCCATCATCGTGCCCCATCGTGCCCCTGTAGTTTCATCATGTCGTGTAGTTTCATCATCCTCCCCGCAGGCGTCCGCCGCTGCGAGCGCGAGCTGACACATTAGCGCCCGACCTCCATTTGTCCACACTTGACCGCGTTGGGCAGTTCAACGCGTCAGGCGGTGGAAGGAGAGCATCTGCTAACCACTTCATTGGACCACTGGAGTTGATATTTTGCTATATGTTAGCATAGCAATGGTTAGCATGATAGCATTTTATCCATTCTAATTATATATAATATGTCAAATCCTAATTGAACTTAATTTAGGTCTGGTATTCACATAAGGATTTTTCCAATTCTTATTTTTTTATGTGGCGCAGAACTTATCCACCCATCCATTTTCCGAGCCGCTTCTCCTCACGCGGGTCGCGGGCGTGCTGGAGCCTATCCCAGCTATCATCGGGCAGGAGGCGGGGTTACACCCTGAACCTGTTGCCAGCCAATTGCAGGGCACACAGAAACAAACAACCATTCGCACTCGCAGTCACACCTATGGGCAATTTACATGAGTAGCTTATCACCACTAGGGTGTGACTGTGGAGTGAATGAATAATACGTGAAAATGTAAAGCATCTTTCAGTCCCTTGAAAGGAGCTATATGTCAAATTCATTATCAGGATTATTATTCTTGTGTGTGGTGTGCGCTGATAATCTCAACACAGAACACCACACACATAAGGATTCTGTTCCACCACTGATCTAGAATCCAGTCCTCAAAGAAACACGAAGAACAAACACAACGGCCGTAGCGTTATGTTGCGCCGGGCAGGAGGGTTGACGATTGGTTGATGTCATCACTAAAAAGACGTCAAATCCTAATTGATTCTAATTTAGCACTTTTGGTTCTCAGGTTGCTTTCTGTTGCTTTGTTAGCATAGCCACTAATATAATCTTAGCATCACAAAGGTTAGCATGTTAGCATTTTATCTAGTTTCATTTGAAAAAGGGCAAGGTGTCAAATCCTTATCAACATGTCTTGTCATTTTTTAGTGTCATGTTGGCTGTTTTTTCTTTACATTAGCAGGCCCTCTGTTAGCATGTTAGCATTTGCCAATTCTCATTAGATATACTACCCCACTGAAGGGCAAGATTTCACCTCCTCATCCTCCTGCCCTAGCTCGTTTTGTACTCAGGTTGCTATCTTGCGACATGTTAGCATAGCAACTGTTAGCATGTTACCATTCGGGGCTTCTGAGGCGCGGGATGTTTCAGAACGGACTGTACACGAGGAGTACACGCAGGTCGTTAGCATAATAGCTGTTAGCATGCTACTGTAGCTGTTAGCACGGTGACAACTTCGGTTTTGGCTGGACTTTTGTTCAAGTTTATTGTTATCTATTATTTATGATGAAAAAGAATTAGGTTTTTAAAATAATTTCATAATAATATTTCATATTTGTCTACATTCTGAATACATGATAGATTGTACCGAGTAAAAACATGAACGCATGACTTAATAGTGTTTTTGCATCTGTAACCACGACAACAACCACAAGCGTTGAATTCATCATCCGGAGTGTAGGTGTTGTTCCTGCGCATATTTATTTTTATACATTTGCGGACTTTCCTTTTTATTTTCCCCTCTCTTTGTTTATCCCGCTCTCTCAGACTGCATGATGAAGCGATCCGGGGGGAATTAAACCTAAAACCGCAGATATTAAAAAGTTAATCTCATCCAAACACACAAGATTGATTCTTCTTGCACTGGCCTCGAATGAGATATTAGGTGCATCTTTATTTGACGCGAGTGCGTGTGAGTGTGTGTGTGCGTGTGTGCGTGCGTGCGTGCGTGTGTTTGTTTGTTGACTATGCTGAACATGTTTGTAATATCCCGCCAGAAGAATGCCTGTATAAACACAACGGGTCATATATTATTGAGTATTTATTCAAACATATGTTGACTGTACATACATAAATTGCTTCCAATTTAATGCAACTCAAGTGTGTGCGTGTGTGTGTGTGTGTGTGTTATACAAGTGAAATGCTGTGTGTTTATTTTACATGGGCGTGGGGGGTGCCTCCTGTATGGTTTAGCGTTAGCATGACCGAGTGTGTTTAACAGGATTACTAATCTGAACGATGCTCCGTGTGTGTGTGTGTGTGCGTGCGTGCATGCTTGCGTGTGTGTACTTCAAGGATTCCGACATGTATTGTGCGCCTGTATACATTTGTAAGCACCGAATATTTGGTGAGTCTCTCATCCGTCTTTGTGAGTCGGCTGTGTGAGCGTGAATTGTAGCTTTAGTAAAGTTCAAAAATGTCTGTTACACAAATGAATCGCATCGCATTCACGCTAAACATAATTAGCGGTACAGAAAATGAATGGATAATTAGTCAACCCTATTGCATCGTAATTGGAGTGAATCGTATTGTAACGTTACCCTAATAGCAAAATTACCCGTTATTTTTGACTTACTGTCACAATATTGATAAAAATACTAAAATGCTTGCTAAAAATTGTGCTTTTTTTTTTTTTTTTTAGATGCGAGTGGATTGTCAGTCCTCTCGGCCATGGTCATCTCCAAATGTTCAATCAAGGCAACTGGACTCTTCTTACTTGTTGAATTTGTTGTTTTTTTGCTTCTATTCTGAAAATATTCAAAAATGACTTGAGCAATAATGTTATTAGGCACGTTATCATAATTGGAGTGAGTTGTATCATATTGTAATTGGAGTGAATCATATCACTCTGTGATTGGATGAATCGAACTATGAATCATATTGTAATTGGGTTGTATCGTATCGCATCGTAATTACAGTCAATCCTATCGCAATGTAGTTGGAGTGAATCGTAATGGATCATAATAGTGAATTCTATTTTATTGTCTATGGAGTGAATCATATGACACCGTATTTAGAGTAAATCACTATGTATCTTAACTTGAGTGAATCATATTGTAATCGGAGTGAATCATATTGTATGATACGATAATTGGAGTGAATCGTGTATCATATCGTATATGGAGTGAATCATATCTTTATCACAGTGAGTCATATTGCCTTATAATTGGAGTGAATCATATTGTATTAAATGATTTGTGAAGTGACTTGTATGGTTTTATAATTGGAGTGAATCGTACTGTATAATGGTAAGTGAATCACATTGCCTTGTGATGGGAATTGTAGTCAATTATTTTACATTGAAATTGGTGTGAATCATTTTTCATCATAATTGGAGTGAATCATATTGTAATCGGAGTGGGTTCTTTGACCTCATAATAGGAATATATACTGCATTGCTATTGGAGGAATCATTGGAGTGAATCGTAATGTATTTACATTATACAGTATTTGGAATCAATCATATTGTAATTGGTTTGAATCATTTTCCTTTGTATTTGGAGTGAATCAGTTTACTTTGGAAATGGAGTGAATCATATTTGTAACTGGAGTGAATCTTTTCACATCATAATTAGAGTCAATTGTGTCACGTTGTAACTGGAGTGAATCCTTTCACCTCGTAATTGGGAGTAAATCGTATTGCAATTGGAGTGAATATTACATGATAGTTGGAGTGAATTATTTCACATCGGTGTTGAAGTAAATCGTATCGTATCATGTTTTGGGTTAATCTTGTTGTATCCATCATATCGCATTCTAAATATAGCGAATCACATGGTATCGTCATTTTGGTGAATTTTATGACAATGGTATCTATCGTATGCGTCGTCATTTTCAGTTTGTCCTGCGTTTTGTCTTAACGTCCAGGTTTTGTTTGTGTGCGTTTGACACAGATGGAGCTTCAGCGATGCTTCGGATGTCTCGGCTCTTTGACTCGTCTTGTATTTTCGTCACGACGGCTCACATAACCGCCGGCACCTTATTGCATCAGCGCCTCCGACCGCAACAATTACGGGCAACCTCGCCTCTAATGGAAATGTGCATTGAAAGTGACATCTCACACGCACTCAGACACACACATTCACTCACACGCACACACTTTTCTTTCATGAAGAATCTACAACCAGTCATTTCCAATTACGATTGAGCAGTGCTAGCGTCATTAACTGCAGCGAGAACCCTATTGATTTCTCGACTAACAACAGACAAATGTCAAATTGCAATGTAACTGGTCCCTTTCGGGTCACTGGTCGCATGATAATCGGACTGAATCCATTTTAGTTGCATAGTATTTGTAGCGAATCATATCACATTGTAATTGAAGTGAATCCTGTCAAATCAGAATCACAATAAATGATATCGTATTGCATCGTAATCGGAGTGAATCCAATTGTATCACATTGGAGTATATCGTACCACATTGGAATCTGAACGATTGAATCTGCTAATATGAGTTGAGTGACTCAAATGAAATTGTATTGAAGTGAGTTGTTTCAGATGCTAATTGGAGTGAATCGAATCACATTAGGATCGCAATATAGTAATATCGTACTGAAATTGTAATTGAAGTGAATCCTATTGCATCACACTATCATTGGAGTATATCATCACATTAGAATCAGAGTGAATCGTATCAATTTGTAATTGGATTGAATTGCATGACATTGGAATCTTAACGAATAAAATAGTATTGCATAAAAACTGGAGTGAATCCAGTTCCATGAATTGAGTGTCTCAAATCAAATCGTTTTGAAGTGAGTTGTGTCACATCGTAATTGGAGTCAATCATATCATGATAGAATAATAACTTTAATAACTATTTATATATACACCTCGAAGAATGGGAATGAATTATATCATATTGCATCGCAATTTCAGTGACTCATGTTTTTAGAATCCAAATGAATCATACGGCATTGCATCCTAAGTGGAGTCAATCGTATCGCATTGAAATCAGAATTGTATTGTATCGTTGTGGGAACAAGTCAAATTCAGTCGTAATTGCCATCAATTCTATTATGTAACGTTATTTTGTTTTATCGCATTGTCAGTGGTGTGAATAGCATCAATTTGGAAATTTGACTTGTATCACTGTGGCAGTGAATCGAATCCAATCGTAATTGTCGTCAATCGTATCGGATCGTTATTGCTGTGAATCTTATTGTATCACATTGTCAGTCGTGTGAATTTGACCAATTTGTAAATGGAGTGAATCATATCTTGTGGAAATTGCACTCGTATCGTATCGTATCGTATCGTTGTGGGAATGAATCAAATCCAATCGTAATTGGCGTCAATTGTATCATAAATGGAGAGAATCATATTGTATCACACTTGCAGTAGAGTCAATCCTAACAACTTAAATCGGAGTGGATTGTATTTTTTCACATCAGAACATTGAAATCCAATCGGATAATAAGATTTTTCATCACGAGTGAATCGTTTTGCATATTTGCAATCAGACTGACTCTTATTGTAATTGGAGTAAATCGTATCAATTTGTAATTGGACCGACTCACGTCACATTACATCGTAATTAGAGTCAATCATATTCTGCGATAGTGTATTTGGAGTCATCCGTGAAGTGCGTGTGCATTCACATATGCAATACAAATATTAGATTGAAAAAAAATAATCATACAGCCAGCCACACTGAAAGCAGACAAGTATGGAAAACCCATTTGAGCATTTTCTGCACTAGTCTAGATCCTTGATATCCAGCTTCAGCTCCATGTACTAGTATACTCTTTGTCCTCATTAGGAAGACAATTCAGCACCCTAGTCCAGGGGTGTCCAAAGTCTGCCCCGGGGCCATTTGTGGTCAGCTGCACATTTGTCATTGGCCTACCGCAATGGCATAAAAGCATGGCGTATGGCACAAAAGCTCAGGCGGATTTCCGTCGACAAGCACACGAATGCAGCATGACGGCCATGGCCGGGAAACAGCACACGTGCACCAAACCAAATCAAAGTCAACGATGAGGTCATGAAGATGAGGGAGGAGGGGTGCCAGGTGGGTGCGAGGGGGTTTGTCAAACATGAGTCAGGGTTTTTGGGGGTTTTTTTCATGTGTTGACGACGACGGTGATTGTGTGATGATACGGGAAGCAAATACTCTGCCTGTAAAGCAATAATCACCTTCGCTTGGGATGACTAGAATGTACGGCGTGGTTATTTGTCCCCTACCTATCACCACTAAGGACCACCAGGGCCGCACGTCCCACCGCCGGCGAGCGTGAGAGGGGGGAGAAAGAAAAAAAAAAACAACACAAACAAACAAAAAAAAGGAAAGAGGAAGAAAGAAGAAAAATCGTCTAAGAAAAAAGGCGCATTGGACAACATTGAGATCAACAAACGTGGAGAAGGAAGAGAAAGGCCAAAAGGTGCGTCGGGCGGGTGCCGGGATGTTTGCCGCTTGATGGAGGCTTGGGAAACACATTCATTGAAGGAAAAAGCATGAACAAGGACAAGATGGTGGTGGTGGTGGGGGGGGGGGGGATCGAATAAAACTTTGTGGCTCGTTGCTACACCATCAAATTGAACGTAAAAGCAAATGGTAACCTCGACATTGAACGCCTCACGAAGGCAGACTACAACTATAAATACGAAAGTCGCTAAATTCGATCATTAGCGCCTTCCGTCATTTTTTCGTGAAAATTCAGCCCTCGAAGCTAGTTTGACTTGGCAACATAAAATTTGGTAGAAATATCAATCATGAGAAGTCTTGCTACAAAAAACACAAGGCATCTGCTCTTTTGCTTTGACGATACCGTTTTAGCCGTCATTTTTGGGGATCCTAGCCTCCTGGAATTGTTGTTGAAAAGTTTTGCACGTGAAGCCAGTTTGACTTAGCATCACAAACTTTGACCCACAAAAAACGTCTTAAGAAGCCAAGGCCCGAAAGACATAGCAAGTCTGCCGTTTTAGATTGGGTTAGAGAACCGCCGTCATTGAAGGATATTGAGGGGGTCCTTGGTGAAAATTTCCCCCAATAATGTAATAACCTATAACGCTATTGGCTGGTTACTATGTTATTGGCCTGGTAAAAAAAAAAAAAAAAAAAAAAATCTTCGTAAATGTAACAACTGAGCCCGTAACGTAATAATATACTAATATCACTGTATTGAATGTTTTATTTTTCGATATGAGAAGTGTGACAATGTATACTCTCTCTCTGTCTGTGTCTGTCTCTCGCTCTCCATGGATTTGCCCTCTTGAACTCGATGTCTACTCGTCCTGTGTGCTGCTCCTCAGCCTTTCAAACGATCTCCAAAGGTAGTGGACATTATCGGTTCAAGACTTTGATTACGTTATGGGCCCGTTACATTTTTTAAAAGGGCAAATGTATTACGTTATGGGTTCTACAAGGCGTTTATATGGAGCATTTCTTTTTTTCTTCGGTTGGGGCTTGTAACCCGATTCTAATCGGTGTCATTGACGTCACCATCGACATCGTTATCGACATCATCTCTAATCAGCTCCGTCGCTGTCATTTTTCTAATCGTTGTCCTCATCGTCACTGTCATCATCATCATCATCATCATTGTTGTCGTTACTGGGGTCGTCATCATCATTATCGTCATCTTCGTCGTAATCGTCAGTCAGCTTCATCGTCGTCACCATCGTCATCATTTGTCATTTGAAGAGTTGCACAATGTGATGCATTGCACAGCCAGCCACAGAGTTGAACGTAACACACGCACGCACGCACACGCACACAAAGACAAGAAACAACAAAATCCTGTTTGATTGACAGGTCGGAGCAGGTGGTGCAAGGAGAGTAAAATAACGCTGAGTCATCAAATCATGCAGGATAGGGTTGATCAAGGTGGGTGGGCGGTAGGAGAGATTGGTGTGTGCGTGTGTGTGTGTGCGCGCGTGTTTGAATTAGCACCTGAGAAGCACAATGTCCACCTGTGGCCAAAAGTATTTGGACAAGACTTTTTTGCCTTCATTCATCGTTCTGGATTTCAAATAGTACAACCTGAATGTGACCTTAAAACCTTAACCTTGGCTTGCAACCCTGCCCCCTTGTTTGGAACGCTAAGCCTGGCTTGGACTCCAATTTTGAAATCACTACTTGAAACCCTAAGCCTTCATTTTCAACTCTAGCTTGCAACTTGAACCCTGACTTGGAACTCGGGCTGCATGATTATGGCCAAAATAATCATCACGGTTATTTTGATCAATATTGTTGATCACCATTATTAATCCCAATTATTCCTCGTGTTAGAGAACATTTTTTTATTTTTATTGCACTACTTTTTAACAAACAATATGGAACCGCTTTCAGTTCAAAATGAAACTTTAAATAAGAATAAATGATAGATAATAATACAAAATAAATGTACTCCCAAAAATTGCCTTAATCCAGGCTTGAAACCCTAATGCTGTCAAGAAATTTGAATTTAAAACCTGCAATTTGCAACCCCAAATTTTGTTTAAAACTCCAACCTTGTTTTAAAGCCCTAATTTGAAACCCTGAAGCCTATTTTGAAACCCTAATTCAAAACCTTACCTTGAAACCCTAACAGCAATGTAAAACACAACCCCTGCTTTAAACCCAACTTTGAAACTGTAATTTGAAACCCTTAATTTTGCCTTAAACTCTAACGCTGCCTTGGAACCTTCATTTGAAATCCAGTCTCGAAACCCTAATCCTAGTTTGAAAGCCGTGAAACTAAAACTCGCCAAATGTTGACAATTAGCATTCTGGAATGACAAGGAGAATAGCTCAATTTTCCAGTGACATAACAATTGAACAAATTAAACAGTATAAATTTTTTTTTTTATACATTTAATACACAGTAAATGTAAGAAAATGTTCTTTCAAAAAAATCCTTTGGCGTCACTCAAGTGTGGAGTTGATGAATGTCACTCAATTGTTTGGATTGTGAAGGCATCGAGAGGTGCAAATTCGATGAACGTCAGCATCCAAATACTGTTGGACACAAGTGTACATGCTACGCTAGCATTACTAGCATTAGCACCGCAGCCTTTTTGAACAAAACGAAAACA
Organism: Phyllopteryx taeniolatus; assembly: GCF_024500385.1. Classification (NCBI taxonomy): domain Eukaryota; kingdom Metazoa; phylum Chordata; class Actinopteri; order Syngnathiformes; family Syngnathidae; genus Phyllopteryx; species Phyllopteryx taeniolatus. The sequence continues at coordinate 31,296,515 of NC_084510.1, forward strand.
AAAGCAAAAAAATCAAGACGTGGAAGGACGCTCGTACCTTTGTTAGCCAGGCACACGCAGTTGATTTTGGTTTCCTGCAACCGAAAGACAGCAGAGTCAGCGTTGAGGTCACATTTCGATCATAATAAAAAATAATAATACAAAAACATTCTAGAGAGAAAATCATTAATGATGCAAAAATGGCAACGAAGGAGGGCGATGGATAGCAGCGGCACACTTCTACTTTCCTCACTCTAGTATGTTCCGTTAGGGCTGTTTTATATTGAATACAGAGTCAGCTGTCTGCTTTTATTCCCAAGTAACTTCCTGATGCGTTTGTGCTCCCAACCATCCCTGGTTTGCGCCTCCTGGAAAGTTCGGAAAATGCAGCCCTCGAAATAAAGTTGGACTTAGCATGATGAGATTTGGTAGACATGTTCATCATGAGCAGACCCACAAAAAAGTCTCAAGAAGCCACGGCCCAAAGGACACAGGAAGTCGGTCGTTGCCGTTTGAAACCGACATCTTATGCCTAATTTGCTCCACTACACCCAAAAAAAAATGTCGTTTAATTGAGCATGATGAAATTTGGTAGACATGTTCATCATGAGTACACCCACCATAAGGTCCCCAGAAGCCATGGCTGAAAAGAAAGAAGAAGTCTGCCATCTTGGTTTGAAGTGGCCATTTTATGGTTGACGTACTTAAGAAAGTGGCCGCCGAGTACATTGCAGACAGGACTTACCCCATTGGCTCTGCTGAGGGCCTGGAAGTAGATGCTGTAGCTCTTGGCGGGGGACAGCGGCGGGTTGGAGAAGCCTCCGTAGCTCTTGTTGTCGCCCACCGTGAACGGCTGGGCCGCCGGCAGATTGGAAGGCGGCAGCTCGGCCGCCATGTAGTACGGCGAGTTGGAGGCGGAGGCGTTGCGGAAGCTGAAGGGCGCGGCGAAGCACTCGGGCTTGTCGGAGGCGGCCCGCCGGGACTTGGACTTGCGCTCCTCCTTGACCACCAGCTGGTAGGAACTAAGCACATCACACGCCAGGGGATTACGCCACTTTTCAACAAGTTCAATTGAAAATGGTGCTTTCCAGTTCAAACCTGTTCTGTTCACTTTCACTGAAATCAAATCCAATCAAAAGTTTTACTTCAATAACATTTTCACCCCAAACTATGATTTTATTTTATGGTAGTTACCTCAGTCACTGATGGTGGAGCGGTGCACTCGCCTGACTTTGGTGCGGGCAGCGTGGGATCAGTTCCCACTCAGTGACGGTGGGAATGTGAGTGCGAATGGTCGTCCGTGTCTATATGTGCCCTGCGACTGACTGGCGACCAGTTCGGGGCGTAGTCCGCCTTTCGCCCGAAGTCAGCTGGGATAGGCAAAGGGAGTGAATCGCAACCCTGACTCGTATCCCAGCGCAACGGAAGTCAATCGCGTCCACTCGTAATCACAGTGAATGGAGGGAATTGTATCTAATCGTAATCGGAGTGAATCGAATCCAGGATCCGCGCGACCTACTTCAAAACGGCATGCGGCAAAACGGGTCGAAAGCGCTTCCTCCCGCTTCGGGTGAACGGAAAAGGGAGCCGTGACAAAGCCGCTGTGGGAACTTGTTTACATTTAAATGTTTACAATGTTCTTTTTAACACCACATAGCCACCGTAGACGATAATATTCGATGTTTAGGCTTCCTTCCTGTTTACATACATCATATCATATTTGTATGAATAAATGCTATTCGCGTATTTAACTTTTGTCCGAGGGCACCAACCATAAAGAAAACACAATTTGAGCAAGGTCGGCTTCAAGCAATCGTATCATCAACCCCAGTCGTGCGCCTTAGCATAGCATACACAGGAAGTCAGCTATCCCGTTTTCCGGTTTGGGTCGCATGACGTTCCGCATATGGCGGCTTGAATCAAATCGAAAATCCATTCCGTCTTCTCGGAACATAATTGGAGTGAAGTTAATTGAAGTAAATCATAAATGAAGTGAGTCGTATCGGATCGTAGTCGGACTGAATCTAGTAGAATCAAATTACGAATCTTATCTTTCCGTAATCGCCGTGTATTTGAAACTAAGTCACTTAACGACGTTACATGATAATAGGAGAGACTTCGATCAAATCGCATTGGAGTGAATCACATCGTACATCACATCTTTATACCTAAATGTCTGCTATTGCGAGATGTATGCACATCCCCCACTTTGCTGCCTCCCGATTGGCTGAGGGCTCTTAAGAGGCGTCCCTCCGCAATTACCTCCCTCACAAAGCCATCACGCATTACAAGCAATTAGGCAAATGTGCGTTTGCGTGGACCAATCCCGTCCGGCCCGCTTTCATTAAGACGTAAATTGCTGATGACCAGAACATGAGGCGGGTCGGCCTTCTTCGCTTTTGCTCTTTTGTTGCTGAAAGATCCGTTTTCAAAGCCCCTCCGCTCCCTCCGCCGGGGAGCGTGGTTGCCTCCCCGACTAAATCAAAGCTGGGAAAATCCAATGAAAGGAAATGAGCGGCGCCGCGCCGCGCCCGCACCCCTTCTGTCTTTGCTGGAATTTATCTGAGTAATTAGAGCGCAGGTCTCCTCCACGTTACAAAGACTCAAAATCGTATTTCAGGTAAACCGGGAGGGTTAGCAAGAGGGATTTACACAAATAAGTCAGAAAAACTACAAGATGAGTACTGGGCAAAGTTGCAAGTGAGCTTGTGCTTTGGCCTTTCAAAGTGAGTGAACTGAAGAGCTCCCTGCTGACGATTCCCCGTCACCACTTAATGGATTCAATGTTAAGGTCATCCGTTCATTCAAATATAACAACACGCTGGTGAAAATGGGTTGAGTTATCAGACGTGTGTGAAGAAAAAAGCAACCAACCAACCTAGCCCAACCCTACTAATGTAAACCTAACCCTTAATAGTAAGACACTAACCCAATCAATCTAAACCTAAAGCCCTAACCCTGTTCACTTAACCATAAAACCCTAACCCTACAAACCCAACCCAAAGCCAAACCCCTAAACCTAACCACTCGCACAAGCCCTAACGCTAACATCTAACCCTGTCCCTTGTATTAAAGGGGGAAGGGTGTGCGTGAAAGAGGACGCTAAAGACACGCCCCCAGTAGGTATATAGTTCCGGTATGTGCATCGGTTCGGCTAAGGACCCCCGAAAATGGCACCTACGAAGAGATACGCTTACGAAGCGCAGTTGGAACTGCGAGCTATCAGTTACGCGGAGGAACACGGGAATCGAGCAGCCGCGAGAGAATTCGAGATCAACGAATCCACGGTTCGCAAGCGGAGGAAGCAGGAAAACGCCGGCGACGAGACCGACTCCGACAATGACGAGAGGGAACCCGGCGTGTTTGATGGAGAACTTGCCCAGCTGTTCATTTGGGATACAGAAGATGAGGACTTTGATGGATTGGTGGATGAGGATTGATCCCAAAAATAACGTGAGTACATTGTTAAATACTTCAATAAAGTACAACCGAACTCAGTTTTGCTCCCGCTGGCTTTTTAATAGCGTATGTTTTAGCGTGCCTGCGCCCAATAATGCGGTGCGCCTTACGTATGTGTTAAATACAGAAATAATCCACGACTAAACTCACAGATCATACCCTCGCAAAAACATAGCTCTCCAAGTACCACCATCATAACCGACATCGGAATGCCGTACGTAGAATTCATTTCTAAGGCAGGACATGAAAACTGCTACGATTCATTCCAATGTTTTGCCAAAAAAACAGTTTACTGATTAAATGCAAATGAATTGGACTTGAAAGTGAAATACAACTGAACTGCACCATTCTTAGCCCACGTAGCACTAGTAGGACGTCGACCACACCTCGAGAATCGCTGCTCTAACCCTGCTAAAATAACCTATCCCTAACCCCAAAATAACTCCTAACCCAAGCCTACAATTGAACTCAAAGCATCAATCACAAAGACACTAACTGCCTACGCTAATCCTAAGAGTACTAACCAAACCTGAAACCTAAGCTGACCCTAACCCAACTCACTTGACCCTCAACCCAAACCGCCATCTTCTGATTCTATCCCCCCATCTCACTAGCCTGAGTCCAAAACTACAAGAAAAAGAAAAGGTTTGATTTGAAATTACCTGATGGGCGCCCCCCGCGACTTGGCGGGCTTAAGGAGCACCGTAATGGTGGACTCGGTCTCGTTGAGAGGCGCTTCGGACTCGTACTCGGGCATCACGGGGGCTGAGGGCGAAGACAACAACAGGGGCGTCACAATTCTGCAAAGCTAACCGCTAATAATCTTATGTGACACTGACGGAAGACCCGTGGCTCGCAACACTTTTGGTTTTGAAGGTCGCAAAAACATCAACATTTGCTGTGGCATTTAAGTGATTAACACCCTACCCCCAACCTGCGTCGCTCCAACAGCTTTAATTGAAACCTCTTTATCTTCACGCTCCCGAGGGAGATCAACAAGACGGGCGACGGCGTGACATTTGAAGCCAGCTGTCGCCGGCCGTCAGTATGAAAAAAAGAAGCATTTTGGTCCCTGCTTCTTTTGTCGCTTGCTGCCCCTTGGCAACGCGTCGCAGGGGATGACGGACGACCGGAAAGGTCTTGAGCTAAAGTGAAAGCCCAGGCTGCTACATGTGAGCAATAAGGTGATTAGACCGGCTGTAGCAGTATGTGGCTTAACCCCGCAGTCCTAACTCACTAAGGCCTGGTACACACACACGCACATCTTTCAAGACGGTTTATCTGTTACAGACCACACACATGAAGATACAAAATGGGGCATGTAACAGTTTTGGTCAGATTGCGTGTCGTGCGCGCCATAATCTCAACACGGAGCACCAGAACACATCAAGACGCCGATGTTACGCCGTTAATCTAGAATCCAGCGAGAGGCGGGGCACACCCTGAACTGGTCGCCGGGCCAATCGCAGGGCACACACAAACAAACAACCATTCCCACTTACGGGCAATTTAGAGTCTCCAATCAACCTAGCACGCAAAGCGGAGTGCCCGGAGAAAAGCCACGCAGGCACGGGGAGAACATGCAAACTCCACACAGGCGGGGCCGGGGATTGAACACCGGTCCTCAGAACTGCGAGGCAGACGCTCTAACCGGTCGTCCACCGTGCCGCTGCAAAATAAGGATATTTTGGTTCTTATTTACGGCAGAAGTGAAGTCGCTTTTTGGTTGGGGAGGGGGCAACATCGGAACAAATGATCTTTATGTGTGTACCAGGCCGCAAGTCTGTCATGAGCGTAAGCCCTAAATCGCTGTCGCCTTAACCTTTGAACCCAGATGATGTCTCCAAATGGCGGACCGAGGCACGGTCTCATGCCAACGCAGTCAACTGCCGTGAAATCAAGATCCTGGTATTTGAAGTGTTGTCCTTAAGTAGGACGCTGCCACAGACTGCAGACGACGCAGCTACGAAGCCCAAGTCGTGACCGCGTGGCCATAATGAGCCAATCAAAACGTTTGTTTAGCCAAAGACAACCTTTGCAACCTGGATCACGCACGAGGCCACAATGCGGCGCCTATTTCCTGCGAAGCAAAGCAAACCTCGACCATTTGTGTTGGGCTTCAAGCGCCACAATGGAGTTTGTTTTTTTTCTTCTTCAGCTGGCATAGAAAAGTTACCGCGTTGCTTTTATTGCGCTGACATTTGTGAGGTGGCTGACAATCACACAATAAAAGTCAGGATAAAAATGGAACAGGATAGAGAACACACAGAAAGAAAGAAACAAACAAAAGCAATAATAATAAAAAAAAAACAAAAACAAAAAAAAACAATATCACAAGATGAGGTCAGCCCACAATTTGGACAACAACAAAAAGTCACAGTCAAAATCTACCTACTAAAAATGCTCTTTTTTTTTTTTTTTTTGTCTTGAGAGTTTGTTGTCACATTTCTGTGGGGCCAATTCAATATCACTCGTGCACTCACTGTAGTCGTCTCGCCACGCTGCACCATTTGCATATCTGTTATATCATGCCAGATTAGCATCTGCCCCATTTGCACACTGCACTGACTGAGGAGTATCTGCAACATTTGCACAATCGACATTGTCCCAGATGATCGCGCTACTCGTCGCTTTAAACCGCATGCACCCGTTGAAGTCTCGGCGCCCTGTGCACGATGGTCATTGCGAGATTAGTCATTCGAACTGCTCGAAGTGCTAGAGGACTCTGCATCTTTTTGCACAATTGTCACAGGAAAAAACAAATGTACCGCCATTACCAGATAACTAGCAACCCTTTATTGCTCAGTGACTGTTTTTGTTTTTGTTGTTGTTGTTGTCAATGTCTTTATGTCTCCAAAGTGTTCTCTGTCAATTGTCGTACTCGAGCGGCTCCAACTACCGGAGACAAATTCCTTGTGTGTTTTTTTGGACATACTTGGCAAAATAAAGATGATACGGATGCGCAGAAGTTGGGAGTTTCTTGCATAACGACTTGAGTCATCAGTTCCATATTTTGTGCCAAGTCATTAAACTGCACCAACATGCTCCACCCACGCGCAATGACAAAAACTTTTTTTTTGCATCACCCAGTTGTCTAGTAGACGTGCTTCAAATTTGATGGCAACCAGAACAAATCTCAAGATTCAAGTTTGTCTTTGCACGACAGCTGGAAATGGCCAAAGTCAACGTAAAACGGACCCAAATGGCAGCATTCTTGTGTCTTTTCAGGCATGGCTTCCTGACAACCTTCTGCGGGTTAACTCACGGCAATTTCAAACTGGCTTTGGCGGCTGAATGAAAACAACAAAAATCCAGGAGGAGTTTGCCTTGGAAGGATTTGGAAATAGCCAAATTGAGCCTCACATGGCCGCTTGGAATCCAAACGGCTGACTTTGCAGGCACGGCTTCTTGAGACTTTTTCTCCTGTCGTGAAAGCCATGCCGACCAAATATCGTGTCATCATCCACTGATACTGTTGTCAAGGGCTTAAGTCTTCACACACAAAACAAAACAAAAATGTAGAAGTCTGTCTTTGAAAGACTCGTGGAAATAGCCAAAATCAGCATCAAATGGACACTTGAAACTCTTTTGGCGTCTCCTCATGATGGACATGTCTACCAAATTAGGCATGTGCCGAAGTCAAACTGGTTTGGGGAGCCGAATTTTCGAAAACGACTCATGACGCACGGCGGTGGTCTTACCTGCTATCTTGGTGGTGATGCGGGTGGTGACGGGTGGGCCGGCCCCCTTGCTGGTGGAGGCTTTGAGGCTGAAGAAATAGGTGGTGCCCGGGTGGAGGGCCACAAACAGGTGGTGGGTCTCATTGGTGGGCTTGGTCACCTTTCCCCACTGGGTGGTCAGGTCGGCGCTGGGGTCCAGAGAGCTCAGGCCCTTGTAAGTAATCTGGAGGTGGACAACAATGGAAACTCAAGTCAAACATTTGATTGGGATTGCGACCAACTTTTTGGCTCACTTGCATCACAGTGCTACGCTAGAAAAATGGTAGAGCACCTGACATGCAGCGCCGGGAATTTTCCATCTTTTTCATCTTGTTGTTTTGTGGGAATTTACTTTGGTGGACTTGAAGTTGAGTGTAGTATCAGAGGCAGAAGAATGGCGACATTACTTTAACCTGAATCCTACCCCAAACTGCTAAGGTTTCTTTATTCTAACCTTTGTTTCTCCTGGTAAGGCAATTGAGAACAGATAATCCGTTGCAATGCTGACCTGGCAGAGGTTTAGATTTGGATAGGAGTTAGGGCAGGGTTTATGTTTTGAGGATTAGGATTACCCTATCCCGATCTCTAATCCTACCCCCAATTTAAAACCCTAACACTGTAACCCTAACTCTGTTCCGCAACCCTATCCCAAACCCCAATCTCTAACACCCAACCCCTTGCATTCTAACCTTCGCCACCTCTCACCCAAACCTCAAATCCTAAACCTCACTCATAAACCCTCACCCTTATTTCTAACCCCTAACCATAATCTAACCTAGTCCCAACCCCTAACCCTAATCCCCAATCGATATCCCTACCCCAAACCTACTTTCTAATTCTTACCCAAAACAAGAAACTCCCTACCTTTACTCCTAAACAAATATCTGATTCTGGTCTGATCACCTGTGTGGTAGCACCCCGTGGCAGACTGACACAGCCACAAAAGCGGCAGATGTGCTTCACTAAAGCTCCTGTCAAAAAAGAACTGGCAGAGTGCAGCCGCCTCTACCGACACCGCGTAGCGTGCGCGGGCAGTTCAATGTCAGCCTCCAAGTCGGTCGGGTACAAAGTGAGTGCGGAGGCAAGGTGGGAACAACAAGCACAACAAAAGACACACACGTGACTCATCCGAAACATTTCCGCACACCAGCGCACACCTACACGGCGGGCGGTCAGCAGAAAAATCAGGTCTTGGTGAAGCAGCATGCGGCTACAAGCAAACAAGTGTAAATCTGTCATCACCGGAGGGTGCAAAGACATCGAAGAAAGTGACAAAGGCCTAGAGAGACGCACAACTCACTTTGTAACGACTCAAAACAACGAGGCGCTCTAGGCGGCCACGGCAGTACGAAGCCCGTGTCCAAAAACTGGACTTTTGAAAGTGTTTTTTGTTTTTTTACCTCTCTCTTCCGCCTACTCTCTATCATGTGCAAGCACTTATGGCCAACAACAAGGCGATCTAAAGCGGGCAAACCAGCACAAAGCCCCTGTCACCTTTGACTTAAAAAAAAATGTTCTTCTGCCTCGTCTCCGTGACGTGCGTGCGCTCCCACGGCCAACAGTCTTTTCTACCTTCGCTCCGTGATGTCACGGCCGACAACGAGGCGCTCGGAAACGGCCGTGCTAGCGCAAAGCCCTGCTCCGAAGGCTGGCTGTGACATTGGACTTTTAAAAATCCATGACGTGCGTGCACTCATGGCCAACAACGAGGCGCTCTAAACGGCCACAAGATCGTCCCAAAGCTCGCCGTCATGTCTGACTTTACATTAAAAGAATTGACCTCTCTCTCCCGCCTTCTCCCCGTGACGTGTGCGCAGTGACGGTTGACAACGAGGCGCTCTAGAGCTGGCAAGCTAGCTGACTACACACAAGTTTAAAAGAGACACAGGCGCATCTCCACTCCCGGTTTGAGGTTATTTCTGGCGTTCCTAATGTTGCGGCCGCTACCTTCCCCTGCGATCGGCCGTGGCCATCGCTCGCTCGCGTGTAAAATAATCGCAGTCAGTACAGATGACATTTTCAAAAGTCATCCGCCAGGCCTTGGCGGAGGTCATCCTGGCTCTGAATCGATGCACCCCTGCTGCTTTCTATTCTTACACATAAAAACAATACGCTTTCATCTCCTTTTCTTGGCATTTAACTCCCGCTCCGCTAAACAAGTCGACGCCTCTCGGGATAAAACCTTTCGCTGATAAAAAGCCAGGAAGCGGCGCTACGCACACCGGGCCGAGCCAAAGGGGTCGATACGCATTTACGTCGCCGAAAGGCCGGCGCAATCAAACATCATCTGCCGCGTCTTTCGCAATTTTGGATTGCTTTTTCTTCGGCTTTTCACCCACGACGGCGAGCAGAGAGACGAAAATGGCACTTAACGGCGGCGGGGCGCGGCACTTCTACGCCAACGTCCGAGCGCACTGCAGTGACGTGCCAAACACAATTAGGCTTGACACGATCAGGATTTTTGGGGCCCATCACCGATCAGCAAGTTTTAAAAATCTGATCACAAGATGGAGCAACGTGTCCATTTACATGACTTTTTATTGTATATACAGTGGCTACGGAAAGTATTCAGACCCCCTTAAATGTTTCCCTCTTTTTTATATTGCAGCCATTTTTCTAAAATCATTGAAGTACATTTTTTTCCTCATCAATGTACACACAGCAGCCCATATTGACAGAAAAAAAACGGAATTGTTGAAATTTTTGCAGATTTATTAAAAAAGAAAAATTGAAATATCACACATCCCTAAAATAGCGCTCCTTCTTCAGCTTGACGGCATCCCTCGCCGTTGGTGTCCACCAACCGGTTCGGGGATTGCCTTACGGCCACAGCTCCGGTCGGCCGCCTCGGCAATGGAGGCGCGGAACACGGTCTGCTCGGACTCGATGTCCCTCGCCTCCCCCGGAACGTGAGCGAAGTTCTGTGGGAGGTGGGAGTCGAAACTCCTTCTGCCAGGCGTTTCCAGAAGACCCTCGCAATACGTCCGGGCCTGCCACGTCGGACCGGCGTCTTCCCCCACCTTCGGAGCTAACTCACCACCAGGTGGTGATCGGTTGACAGCCCCGCCCCTCTCTTCACCCGAGTGTGACACGACCTCGAACGGCGACCTAGGGTGTCCCGGTGCCAAGCGCGCGTGTGGACACCCTTGTGCTTGAACACGGTGTTCGTTATGGACAATCCGTGACGAGCGCAGAAGTCCAATAACAGAACACCGCTCGGGTTCTGATCGGGGGGGACGTCCACCCAAAGTAAAGGCGCCGACCCGGGGGGCAATAAGTATACCCGCACCTGCTCGGCGCCTCTCACCGTGGGCAACTCCAGAGTGGAAGAGCCAGCTTCTGTAGCCGGGGATCGGATCGCCAAGGTCCCTGCCTTCGGCCACCGTCCAGCTCGCACTGCACCCGACCCCTATGGCCCCTCCCACAGGTGGTGTGCCATGGGTGCAGGCCCAACCACCAGGCGCTCGCCTTCCAGCCCGCCTCCAGGGTGAAGGAAGTTGTGCGTCTAGTTGCGCCTGTGTCTCTTTCCATGATATTTAAATTACTTTTGCGGAGGAAGTTGGGCGTCTAAATGCGCCTGTGTCTCTTTCCTTGATTTTTCAATGACTATTGTGGTAGTTGTGCGTCGATTTGCGCGTCGATTTGCGCTGGTCTTCTGAATTTTTCAATGACTTTGAGTGTGCGTCTAGTTGCCTTGAATTTTTCAATGACTTTTGCGAAGGAAGTTGTGCGTCTAAATGCGCCTGTGTCTCTTTCCTTGATTTTTCAATGACTATTGTGGTAGTTGTGTGTCTATTTGCGCGTCGATTTTCGCCTGTGTCTCTTTCCTTGAATTTTTCAATGACTTTTGTGGAAGTTGTGCGTCTAGTTGCGCCTGTGTCTCTTTGCTTGATTTTTCAATGACTTTTGCGAAGGAAGTTGTGCGTCTAAATGCGCCTGTGTCTCTTTCCTTGATTTTTCAATGACTATTGTGGTAGTTGTGCGTCGATTTGCGCCTGTGTCTCTTTCCTTGAATTTGAAATGACTTTTGCGGAAGTTGTGCGTCCCTTTGCGCCTGTGTCTCTTTCCTTGCCTTTCAAGTCCCGTTATGCAGCGAGTCGCCGCGTGGCCGCACGCTAACCCTCCCCTCTCGAAGTCCTGACCTGCCTGTGGTGAGTTCATGGAGGGGAAATAATGAAGTATTGACATTTATGAGCACGTGCTAGTTGTCTTTTTAATAAGCTGTCCGAGCCAGCGTCGTTTCCTATGATCTACTGTCCGTCATTATTGAGCCTAATGACGACAAAGGCGACGGCGCTCGGACCCCTCGAAATCGAAGCTATTGCTCAGTGTGATGTGTGTGTGTGTGTGTGTGCGTGGAATAAACAATGTTTACGAGGCTGTGCCGCGGGATGCGTATACAGCGGCAGCAGCAACCTTATTTCACTGGGCTTTTATTTCATTTTCCATCTTTTATGCTCGCCGGTGTTTGTTTTGATGAGGAAAAACACAGCAACTCGCACCGCGCGCTTTTGCTCGTCGTGTTGTTTCCTCGAGAGCAATTGATCTTTTTTACTGTGTACTTTTTTTTTTTTAAATGAATATACATCTGCTGTTAGCAGAGGCGCCCATCATCAGAATCCAATAAAATATGGAACAAGGCAGCGTATGCACGCTTGACTAAATCAGCCCGACCTGCTCCTCCCCCGCTATTGATTACGAATGAGAATGCGAAGAACGAAAACTCAGCCGTAACGTGATCTTCTTTGGCCAAACGTATCGTTTGGCGTACTTGTTTTTCTTACTTTGTGAGTTTTTGAAGCCTCTACCGCAGTATCTTCGTTTTTCTTGAAAAGCCACGTTTGTGTCACGTGGTACGGCGTCCCATTCATCTGCCGTGTAACTGGCTTGCGACTGTCATGTAACTGATGTGTAACTACCCCCTAATGGTTAATTACCCGCCGCCCATCCGTCACGTACTGCCATTCACAGCAAATGCCGTCTAAGTGCCCCCAATCTGTCATTGATCAGCCACGCACGCAGCTTTCACCGAACTGACGTGAACCTGTCACGCAACTGACACCCAGCTGCCGCGTATCCGTTCTGCAACTGGCACGTAATCGCGACGCAACTGCCACGTCACTGCCACCCCCGCGCCACGTAAACGCAATCAGACTGCCGTGTAACTGGCATGTTCTTGTCGTGTATCATTATTTGCCACATATACAAAGAGAAAGTCACATACGCAAATTGATTTGGGAATGTTTGATTTTGTTTTGTGCGGAAGGAACAATAAAGGCTTCAGTGTGAAATTATTATTTCATAGTTCTGCTTTACAAAATCAGAAGTAATAAGCCGCTATGAGCAAAAGAGAAAAAAAGCAAAAAAGGCCTTGTTAGCAAATTGACGGCGTGCAGCCGAGCTGGCAGGAAGGAAGCCTCGGTGGGCTCGCTGGGCAGCGTCCCTCCGGCGCGACGCCCACGCTTCGCAGCTAAATTGGTGGCGAAACACCGCCTCCTCGGTCCTGCAGTTGCGTAACGCCGCGCCAAAAGAAAAACAAAAACAAAAAGGAAAGGGTTTGATAATACGCCTCGCGACGCGTGATGCCGCCACCGAAGCGGACAAATGACAAATGTGTGCTCAACACGCTTATGCCGGTTGTTTTATTTGCACTAGCCTGAATGCTAACGTCAAATCAATCGATACTTGGATCAATTTATCATGGATTGATTGTTGTTAAAGTCTTCTCCAAATGACCGTATCTGCCAAATAGCCATCGTGTGACTGCCGAGTGTCTGTTTTTAACCACGTGTTTTTCTGACGCGTGCGCCATCCGACCGCCGTCCGGACCGAAGAATGGCATAAAGCAAAGTGAGCGAGAGCGGCCGGCGAACGTAGCCTAGCCGTAGAAGATTTTGGAAACGGTTGCTGTGGCTCAGATAAGCAAAACGCAAGAGAGCGGCGCAGAGACAGCGAGCGCTCGAGTAAAGCTCCTGAAACGCCGGGAGCAGCCGGGACGCTAATCTCCGCGTCATCCGCCGGTCGGATCGGCAGAGGCGGGCCGCCGGGGTTTCTGGGAAAGCTGATCCAAATGATGATCTAGTGATGATGCTTTTGATTTTTCCAATGGCAAGTGGACTTCTCAGAGCCCCAATTGGCTATTGAACAGTGTCTGTCTACATGACGTCCGTTTGTTCGGCTACAAGTACCGACCATCTAGCCGTCGTACCGCACATCTGCCATGTAATCGACGTGTGTCCGTCACGTCGCTGAAATGTCTTTGCCACGCAACTGGCACTCAGCCTCACCTTGGAAATGACACTCATCCGGCGTTTAACCGACATTGTATCGGCACGCGACCGTCATTTGTCTGCCGTGCGACTCACGCGTGAACGACATTTAACCGACATGTAACTGCCATTTGCCTGATGTGCGACTGTCATGTGACCGACCCGCGCCTGACATTTCCCTGCCATTTATCCACCCGGAGCTATTTAAGCCGCGTCGCCTTCGTGACGTCCGATTGGCCGGGCTGATTCGGGAAGGTCCGTCCGGGCGCTCCTGATGAATGAGCGCACAGTGGCTAATTGCCTGCGGCGGAATGGAGACGGATGCGTTGGTACGGCACCGACGCGCCCTTAATGGTACTTAAAGAGCAGCCGTTCGGCGACGCACACGCCGGTGCGAAGGTCTTCATCGGGGCCATTAAAGTGTCTTGCTCAAGGACACTTAGACACGGTCTCCGAGGGAGCGCCGTTGAAGATCCTCCTTCAAGCGTGTTCGTGAGCCGCTCCGGTGCACAGTTCCCTTCTTCTCTCAGAGCCCACACCAGCGCGATACTCGTTTTATTCTTTTTTACTAGTCTGTGACATTTACATGCGATAGAACACGGTCAGCATCTTTTGTGCAATTGCCTGTTGGAACGAGAGCTGGAATAGAACCGTTCGTTCCGTTACGCTTCTGGAAATGTCTTCTTTTAATTAGATTGTAATGAGAATTTAGCATCGCGCGCTGCGACGTGCGGCCGGGCAATTCATGTCTTACGCGTGGGAAATACGGGATCTCACGCACCCGTGGGGACTCTTCGGACCCCGGAGCCAGTTGGACCGAGCAACAAGAAATCTGGTCGGCGTTCGTATTATGCGCCGACCTACAAAAAAGCCTCAAGGCGTCATGCCCCAAAACACACAGAAAGTCTGCCATCTCGGTTTGAAAGCCACAATTTGGCTATTTGCAGGGGTCCTTTCAATTGTTTGGAAAATTCAGCCCCAAAAGCCAGTTTGACATAGAAACATGACATTTGGCAGAAGAAAAGTCGGAAGGAGCCACAGGACATCTGCCATTTTACTGTCTCTTCCAGGGGCCCTTGGCGCCATTGTGTCCGATTGCTAGCAAATCTCACGCACGTCCACTAGACCGACGGAGCGTTTTGGTCATCAGGCGTGGGCAGAGCGTGGCGGCAACGTTTGATGAATCTTGGGAATTCTTTGGGAAATTCAGCCCCTGAAGCCAGAAGCGTTTCGCAAACCGTGAAATTGAAGGTGTTGACAAGCCGTGCCCAAAGGTGAACGGCAAGTCTGCCAGTTTGGTTCAAAGCCACTACTTTAGGAGGATCTTGGCCATTTCCAGAGGTCCTTCAAAGACAAACTCCTCCTCGGGATTTTGTCCGATCACTTTCAAATTCGAAGCACGTCTTCGAGACAGATGGACGACGGACTCATTGTAAAACATTTGTGCCTTCGCCATTGAGCGTGGGAAGAGAATGGCGACACGTTTTGAACGTTCTGGAAATTCAGTTGGACTTTGCAATCGTGAGGCGTCGATATTGTACGTCTAAAAACGATACTATGACACCCGATAGCACTTTACGACCGCGTCCCCTCTGACCGTGTGGCAGATGGCGATCGGCCAAAGTGTGCTTTCTTCCAGCTCTTTCAAACAAAAGATCCAGCGTAACTTAGCAACATGCAATTTGGTAGGCGGGTCTGTAATCAGGAGACCGACCGACTTGGAGTCTCTCGAGAATCCAAGCACACAAGACACAGGAAGTCTGCCATGTCGGATCAATTTAAGAGTCATTTTGCCATTTGTGTTCGCTTGACTAAACGCGTCGTGCGCGACAAACGTGCCGTTCTGTCGAGATTCATCGGCGCCCCCTGCTGCCAGAAACGTGAACGTGCTGGAGCGGAGGGCTCATTCCCTTTTTCTTTTTTTTTGTTTTCTCCTTCCTGCCGCTTTGCCACGTTCGGAATTGCGGCGGTGCAGAAACCCGAACCATGTTCCAGCCCGGGTTCCGCGACGAATACGCCAGACGGGCCCGGACGGAGGCGCCGCCGAGAGTCGACGCACGTGTAAGCGATAGCGCGCCGTTGCCCCTGAAGGCCAAAACGGGCGGCGTGACCGACAAAACGAGGTCAGCGGCTCGAGCGCTCGAAAGCCTCGCGAAATCCAATCCGTCGCTGACAATGGACCGACGCAATAAGGAAGGAAGGAAGGAAGGAAGGAAGGAAGGACCATTTCCTATCCCGGGAAATCGGATACCTTGAAGAGGACGCGGCCTTCGATTGTGTTCTCTAACAAACATTATCGAGATTTCTTGCATTCATTTTGGCCTTTTGGCTTTTTTTCTTCAATGAATTCATCTTACTCAAGAATTGGTTACTTGATTGGAATAATATCACAATAAACATGAGTTAACTGAAAAGATGTACATGATTATGTGTGCTTGTACTCTATTTTGTCATTTTGAATTTGTACTAAATTGCTTCATCAAAATAATATTTTATTTATTCATTTCAATAAGAGGTTAACTGAGTGAATATAAATGTTAACATAAAACATCAGTCAAACCCCAAAAAGTGTACGGAATTAAGGATGTGTGCACTATCGAGCCGTAATATTTGTTGCGTTCATTTTGCGTTTTTTTTTTTTTTTTTTTTTTTTTAATCGGTGGGTGATTTAAAATGTTTTTTTAAATTCATTGATCTTGTTCAATAATTGGTTAATTGATTTCTTGTAAATAATAACATACAAATACATTTATGTAATAAATCATAATAATATATTAATTATTATTCAATTATACATTTAAATCATACATTGAAATGTTTTTAATTGTTGAATAATGGTTTGATTGATTTCTAAAAATAAAAACATGGGGCCGCTTCGCTCCTTCAGGGCCCGGACGATTGGCGGATTGACGGAACCGTGAATTCTGCTCTTTTCCAGCAAATGTTCGGCGACCTCGAGCCGCAGCGCACTTGGGTTCTGCAGCAACGTAACGATCCAAAACACACCAGCAAGTCCGCTTCTGAAGGACTTAAAAACCAAACAAAAAATGAAGGATTTGAAGCGGCATAGTCAAAAGTCCTTTGGACTATGAATCCGACTGAATTGCGGTGGAAAAGCCTCCAGTGTTGCTGAATTCAAAGAATTGTACAAGGAGGAGTGGGCCTCTCCTTTGCTCGCTCTTTGTTGTTGCTTTTTCTTTGCGCACTACGAGCGGCGGGCCCCGACCCGCTCTTATTTGGGGAGGGGGCGCCCGCGACAAATCAAGAGCACAAAGGGCAAATCAAAGCGGCACGCGTCACATCAAGCTAATTGAAGCCACGCGACTTTCGTCCCGCCGATCCGCGTCGGATCCCGGAATAACGGCGGCGGGGCGGGTATCGGAGTCGTCGCGCTGAGATCGAAATCGCGATTGAGAAAGTCGTGACGCCATGTGCCAATGTCGGATGCTAAAATGGAGTCCAAAGTGGGCCGCGACTCAAGAGGCTTCAACCCCTTGGGAAGCGGACGGCGGGAGAAACGCCTTCCAAATCCAAACATCATTTTCATATCATTGCATCAATAATGTCTCCAACCGATTCATTTGACTGATATGAGGATTGGAATTTTGTTGCCATTTAAATGGTGACAATCGTCTCAAAGAAAGCATTGTAATTATTATATTATATTATATTAAGCAATAGGAGAAAAATCCAAAATGTATTCCAAAATGAAATTATCATCTCCAGAAAACATTTTGCAAATCACGAAACGGTCAAAACGTGTTGGAAAATATTTCTCGTCTTCCAAACAATGACGACCTTTTGACGGATATCAAGCGCCAATCATTCCAATCTTCCTCTTTTTGAAGCTCACATTTGCGTGGCCTCGGGCCTGCTTTTTGTGGGCAAATCTCGCTTTCGCACGGCAAACAGGACTATAACGAACTGTGAATATTTGCCCTTTTGCGAGTGCGGGCGACTCGACCCGCCGCCCTTCAAACTCTCATCTCCGCCGTCTTTCATGTGCGGACCCCCATTAGACCCCCGACACACTCGCTTTAATCCCGTAATTAGCCCTAATTATCTGAACACGCAGAAAAGAGGCGACGGATTTGCATTCAGGTGGAGATCGTGTCTCTCCCCACGCGAGCCCAAATATTGCTTTTTCCTGACGAAATCTTGTTGAGCAAAGTATCGTGACAACTCCACGTGGCTTTTTGTGAGCAAATGAGACTTTTTACTGGCAAAATGCTGCATTTCAATGATTTCTGATTTTAAAGGCAACATTTAGTATGGAAAGTCCAAATATAATGCAGAAGGTTACAAAAGTTGACAAATTGCACACACACGCACAATTGCCTTTTGGAAGCAAATAGTGTTTTCATGCAAACATTTGAAGGCATTTGATCCTGGGGGAAATGTGTCCATTTTCTTCAATATTTCATCCTATTTATTTATGATTCTATAATATTCGGGCATTTTGGGTCATCAACTTCGGCATTGTTGTGCACAAATGAGCATTTTTTGGGGGTGAGAAAAAGCACGAAATCAAGTGTGTGAAATTGAATGGCAAAATACTGCATACATATTTTAGTAACAAAACACACTTTTGGGGAGCATTTTTTGTAAAGGCATTTTTTTTTTGCCGTCAAAGAAGACTTTCTATAAGACGGAGAATTCTCAAACAATCACGTCATCAAGGCTACTCGAGTTACGCAGGAGCTCCGATATTTCCGTGTTGCACGTTGGTCACGTCGCATGCCGCATAACGCACATTGCCGTTTTTGTGGCAAAAGCATATTTCCGCCGCCTCGAGAAGCCTTTTTGTGAGCAAATCTGGTGTTGGAATGGCAAAATATTTCTTTTTCCCGGCCAAATAGACTGGGGGAAAAAAAACGACAAGAAATGTTGTCCCTAAATGAATGGAAAAAAATATGCCAATGGAACTTGGAATTCTTAATGTAAGCTCTTTTATCTTGGGATTTTGGTCTTGGTGAAAATGTAGAGAAAAAGTCACGAGAAAGGTGATCAATTCAAAAGCTTTTGGACTTTTATCTGCAAACTTTGTGGCTAAATAAAACCTATTGCGCACCAATGCTGCTCTTTTGTGGCGCACTAGAAACGAAATCCAGTCATTAGCTGCAATTATCTCAGCGCATTCAAGAGAGCCGATGGATTTGCATTCCCTCTTCTTCTTTTTACGCTGGCTTATCTCTCCTCACCGTTCTCCACCTGCACTCTTCTACCATCCGCCCCCCCCCCCCGGCCCCCCCGGGCCCCCCCGGCCCATTGTCCGATGGTCCTCAAAAGCGGTGAGCGGCGGGTTAAAAGGAGCGCACACGACAGACAACAGAAGCCTTCAGATGTAGCAGATGATGCCTTTAATCCCACAATAGGCGCAATTATCCTCATTATCTCTAATGGGGAGCATTGTGCCCGGGGGGGGGCGACGGCGACCATTCAAAGGCGATTCAAAGGCGCAGAAAACGAGTTGGCGGGAGAAAAAAAAAAAAAAAAAAAAAGGGCCAAAATCCTGCAAAAGATGCGAGGGGGGGGGGACGTCGCGCAAACTTTGGGCGGACGTCGCTACCCACCCGCCTGGCGACGTACTGCGTCGTTAACTCAACGCACACGACTATCGTAGCGACCTTCGACCCGCCCAACCGTCGCGACCTAATTCTCGAGTCGCTTACATAACTGTACGTGTATGCGTAGTTTTGATGTGCTCGGCCACGCCGCCGTTGTACTGCCGCTCGCCGTCATTCACGAAACGCTCCAAAGGAGACAGAAACCCTCCTCATTTCCCCCCCCGATCATTTCTTTGTCATGTTCGCCACAAAGAAGAATTCAAGAATTCAACACTCGGCGGAAGGTGCGCGCAAGACGCGCCTGTCAGACGCTTTCCCGCGCCGATGTGACAGCGATGACGATATCGGTCGAATATTCGCGTTCCGTACTTTTGCGGTGCGGTCCTGCTGACTTTCCCGTTGCCGCGACAACCGTCTGCGTGTAAAACTAGTCAAGCATCGGATGTTAACGAGTACAATTTGATGATGTCGCTCGTACTAGTAGTTGACAATGAGTGCACTTAATTGTATCATGTGGTACTACGGCGCCTACGTTGTAGATATCCAGCTTAAGGTCTGTGGACTAGTACGCTCTTTTTAGCCTCACTAGCAGGACAATTCAGTGCATTAGTAGACAGCTGTGCACTGTACTAGTAAAGCACTAGGTGTCACTGAAAAACTAGAAGTAACGTGTAGTATTACTCGTAAAGCACTAGATGCCACTAGGAGTACTAATAGTTGTTCACTACTACACAGCTTTGAAGTGAACTCGTAGAATGTTTTGATGTCACGAGCAGTGCTAGTAGCATGCAATTGTCAACTAGCGTCGATAGGCTCCAGCGGCCCGCGACCCTAGTGAGGATAAGCGGTAGAGAAAATGGATGGATGGGTGGATGGAGTTAGTAGTTTTGTAGTACAAGTATATCAACGTTGGAGCTATCCAGACGATGGTCCGTGTAGTGTACTAGTACGCTCTTTGTCCTCACTTGTAAGACAATTCAGTGCATTAGTCGACAACTGCGCACTGCTAGTACTACTACCGAAGCGCTAGATGATAATGATGATGTCACTAGTAGTACTGGTAGCACACAGTTGTCCACTAGTGCAGTTATGCTTTACTAGTAACACGCAGTTGTCCTACTAGTGTGCAGAAATGACAAACCCGTTGGAGGAAGGCGCTACGAGTTGCGTCTGCCCTCAACATCGCTTTCTTGCGAGAAATAAAAGAGCACATTTTTCTCCCGTTTTCATTCAATTTTGAAACGTTTGTCGCCCGACGTTTCGTTTCCGTGTCGGCCAGACGAGCCCGTCCGCCCGCACTTTCGTTGGCGCGCGCGCGCGCGGCATCGACTTTTTCGTCTCGCGTGGCACCGACCTCGTACTGGGTGATGACCCCGTTGGTCTCGTTGGGCGCTTTCCACTGCAGGAAGATCTTGTCGTCGTACGGCGTGTTGCGGAGGGACTCCGTGGGCACCGAGCCGGGCACTGCACGCACAAAGACACACAAAAGCGGCGTTACAGTCTGCCGAGCAACACGCGTGTTTCTCCGTCGTTGTCGTTGGGGGCGGAACCCCGGCAAGGGCGAGCACGCCACTTTGCCCCGACCGTCCATGACCGTCTCTGCCCGCCGACCGTACTCGACCTCCTGACCTTCCGACATCCTTCCTACCGTCCTTTCTTCCTATTTCCTACTTTTCCTACAAATTTACTGTTGATTTCTAACATGCATAAAGTCAAAGAACCAACATGTCGTTATTGGCGAACAAACAACAACAAACAAACAAAACGATCACCGACGCAAACGACAAAGAGAGAAGAAAACCTCGACCTCCCGAGCGGCCGCCGTAGCGACTTATTAAGCCGCCAAGCAAAGCGAAAGGATGCCGAGTTGACGATTTTTTTTTTTGGGAGGGGGGGGGGGGGGGGGGGCAAAGTGAGATGAAATTTGGTGGCAATTTCCAGCTTTTTAAAGGGCGTAACGAGCGCCATCCATCACGCGCGGCGACGGATGTTTTTGCGCGGTCGGACGCATTAGCAAATAGGCCGCGAGGCGCCGCGCCGACAATTTCCATTCGGTAATTAAAACGTGTTGATGAGGCCGCCCGGCAAATGGAATCGGCCGCACAAAGGAACGCAATTAGATGGCGTCCCGTCCCGTTTGCGGCTCATCATTCACAAGCGCGCGTGTGCGCGCGTGGCTCGAAGGGAGTGTGTGTATTTCTGTGTTGAAGGCTGTGTACGCGTGTGTGTGTTCAAGGGTGTAAATGGCGTGCGTGTGCATGTTGGTGCGCGCTTGTGTGCTTGTGTGTGCCTTTAACACACCAACCTAAACTTGATTAACTTTCAGCTCGGCAATCAAGGACCTGCTTGCTTTGTTTTTTTTTTTTTTGGGGGGAATTGTTATCAAGTGGGACTTTTGCGTTGATCCAAATTGTCTTTTTTTGCGGGCGTGAAATCAATTTGCTTTGCTTTTCTTCGCCGGCGCCGCCGTCAGACGCGAATGTCCGGCGATGGCCTTTCGCGCGCTCTTCGGCTCGGAAAATAGGAAAAAAGCATTTTCTTGCGGTCTTCTTCCAACATTTGCCGTTTGAGAGGGAAAAGCGGATCATCATCATCGTCACGAGGCAAAATTTGGGATCGAGCAATTGCAAAGAACGTTCATTTGTTATTCTTTAATAGGTCACGAATGCTAGAATGCCCTTTTTTTCATGAATGCCTCATTCTTGTGAATTGAAGAAATCCAAACTGTTGATCATCCCCAAAATGTGCACATTATGATATTATACGTACATACATGCATATTATACACGTTATATCTCTTTTGTACTTGAATTGCTCTTTAACTGAGCAAAAATCGATTCGATCCAAATACTCGATCGTTCGATCGATTGCCCGTCGGGTACTTGAGAACGAAAATATCGGTTATATATGCGATTGATTGCATTTCCTTTCACGCAAATGGGATTATTCATATTGGGACACGGGCCTGGACAAAAGTCTTGGGACACCTACTCGGACGTAGGAAGTGAAAAGTGAAGTTTGCACGAAAGTATTGGGACACCTTCGGGAAGCCAACACAAGAAAAAATGTGGGATTTCGAACAAAAGTATTAGGACACAAACAGAAGGCAAAATGGACTTGGGCAAAAGTATTGGGACACTTTGAGGAAAGTTGGAGAAAAGGCGGAGTTTGACCAACTCGAAGACGGACGATTGCGCGGCGCGGCGCGGCTCTCTCACCGTCTTCCTCGGTCTGCTCGACGATCTCCTCGCTCTCCTTGCTGCCCTCGGCGTTGGCCAGGACCAGCCGCAGTCTGACGGCGACGGACGGCCGCAGGTCCCTCAGGGTGTAGCGAGAAGACGTCTGGATCAGCTCCTCGGACGCAAACTCCCGCTGGTTGAACACGTACTGGTACTGCACCTGCAGGGGGGGGGTTGGGGGGGGGGGCACGGGGGGGGGGGGGGCACGGTCCACGTTTTCTTAACTTTCCGCCGCCGACGGAAAGTTAAGAAAACGTGGACCGTCAGACAAAAGCGCGGCGTACCGTGAGGTTGTAGCTGTGGCATCGCGTGACGGCGTAGCCGAACGTTTCCCACTGGATGGTCAAGAGTCGCGCCCGCACGTCCACCACGTTGACGTTCTGCGGACCGTGGACGGGATCTGCAGCGGACAGCGACCGGACCGTGAATAGTACTTCGACGATCAGCTCAGGAAATCGCACAGGAATGCGGTAAACGGGCTCTTCCGACACGTCGAGCCGCTCGCTCGGCACGAACACGCAATTGTCGGAACATACGGTAGACCGCACGCTGCTTCGCCAATCCCAGCAGAATCACATCCAAGTCGCGGTCTGCTCGGCTCTGCTCGTTATTTGCCATCCCAGCTCCAATCGGTCACAGTAAAGCGCTTACGCACACGCACGTTTGCACCGCGGTTGCCGAGCATATGTTGCACGCTCCCCCCCGTCGCGCCGCTTTGTCAAGCCGGCTTGCTGCTAATTAGTATCGGCCGGTTAACAACAATGCAAACGGGTCACGGGTCACGCAACGCGCGCACACACACACACACACACACACACACACACACACACAGACACACGCACGCAACAAATGCACTCATTAGCTCCAAGCAATTAGCCGCGTTGCACTAATGGCCGAACAAATGAGTGAAAGCGCTTGTTTTTGTCCACAATTGAAAAGTCTTTGCGGCTAACCAGCAATCAGGTTGTAATTCCATTCCACTCGGGAAATAGACGGAGCCGCCGTCACAATGATGATATTGCTTCAAAAAATAATTCAAATAAAACCAAATTGAAATGCAATTCAGCAGCCAGTCCTTTCAATCATCCACGGACACTTTTGAATGCAACATTCCAAATGGGCAACGTTCCCTTTGGAGATGGTCACAAAAATTCAACTCATATCTGGATATGATTTCATTCTTGAAATTCTTCAAAGTGTCATTTTATTCTCGTTACATTTCATCTTTTTTTTGTCCTGAAAGAAAACAACTAACTTCTCGTTATGATTTAAATTTTTCATTTTTACATTTTTTGGGGGGGTAAATTTGACTCTCATAAGATGACACAGTATTTCTCCAAAACAAATTCTGTTGGCCGTTTGACAAAAGTTGTCGAAATACGAAGAAAGCAGCTCGTGCTTGGAACGAGTTTCGCTTTATATCATTAACAGCGTCAACTGCACAAAGCATTATGCGCTAACGTCATCAATATTCATTCATATCCTATTTCCGGCCTTACCCTGCAAAAGATTCATTTCAAATGAGGGTTTCTATATTTTGGTGTTTTGAAAATGGGTTGATCCCCACGACCACACAAATTCATCCGATGAACGTCAACAGCGTTGCCGCGCTGCGTTCGAGTGTTTGTTTGAACGTGGGATTTAGCGTCCGAGGCAGATTAGGCCGGAGAGAGACGGGATTAGACGCCGATCGAAGCCATCTGACGGGGATTGCGCTGGAAATTCGGGAATATCGGGCGGCGGGGGGTTAAGCGGAGGACGGCAAACTCGGAGATATGGCGAGGCGTGTTTGTGGACCCCCGCCGAGCTTTAAGGAGACCGCAAATCCCGTCACGTAATCTACCGAGCGTCGCCGCCGTCTCAGATAGCGTTCCGGCTTGAGAGCCAAAAAAGATTTGGGAAAACGTTTGGGAGCGAATGCGACGCGCCGGGTCTTCGGACTAACGCGCCCTTTCGGCTCATTTGAACGGCGAAGACCACGGTAAAATCGGAAACTTTGGAATTGAGCATTTTGAATGCTAATCTTTCCGTGGGTGAATTTCTCTCACGCTGAAACTGCCACGCTTTAAATCCGACATTTTTCGGCATTCCCAGTAAAGGCAATCCGGGATTGACGGCGCAAAACATAACGGCAAAGACAAAAGTGCTTAACAGGAAAGACATAAACAGCTTCATAAATGATGCCAAATATTCTTTCAAGCCGCTAACGCAAAATCTGAAACCAAAAAAGGACTCGCTCCCGCCGAGCGGCCCGTTGCGGCGCCATTCCTCAATCCCGCGCGAGACGGAGCCAAATAATCAGATTGGGCGGGATTAGCCGTCCCCAAAACTCAAACGCTCCGCAAAGTCCCTGGGCCGCCATCTTTTAATCCGTAAAGGAGCTAATCTGGCCGGATTATCTGGCCGCTCGCAGCCCGGCGGGAGACCGACCGAAAATTCCGGAAAGGTATCGAGAGAACGAGCGCGCGCGGTTTCGGTCGACATCCGACACGTTCGACATTTAACGGAAGGATGCGTGAAAAAAAAAAAAAGCACTCATTCATTCGTGGACGGAGGGACGGAAGGACGGATGGACAGGTAGATGGAGCTCCTGAGGTGCGTTCACGTACAGGTTGGAAAATTGGAGAAAAGCTCGTTTTGTGTTTGCTTTTTGGGCTCCCTGTTGAGTTGCAACTAAACACCAACAGTTCCACATCACGCGCGCTCACAGGCTTTCCCAAGGTCTCGTTATTTTCTCAGTTTGTCTTTTATCGCCGTCTCGTCGGAGTGCGTCTTTTGTATTCGCGCGACGTCTTTGTAGTTGCGCACACGTGACGTCTGCTTTTGCGGCAAGATAAGGGGCTATGTGGACCCCTCGTGCGTGCGTGCGTGCGTGTGCGCGCGCGTGTGTGTGTGTGTGTGTGTGGTAGCCAACGGGCTGACAGCATGAAAGGCAATAAAGAGCACACAGGTTGGGCTTTAATTGGTACGCTTTCATAATTGGCCCGTCGGGGCAGATTTGTTTCCCGGGCAACGAGCTAGTTTTGCTAAAGTTAGCGTACACGGGGGAGGGTCTGTGATGCCGACAAGAGAAGCGCGACGAGGCGCAAAGGGAAAGTCGCCGCGAGCTCGCCGTTTCCCACTAAAAACTCAAACGGGCAAACAAACAAAAAAAAACGATTGTCGAGAATGTCGGAGAACGCCGAAGAACTTTGCAAATGCTAACCGTTGCGCAACAATCTCGGAGGATTTGGGAAAACGTCGGAAACAATGCGGAATTTTGTACAATGGGGGGAGGTTGGAGAACCCGTGAAAATGTTTGAGGTGCTTGGAATGGAGAACGTTGCAAAATCCTTTCTTCTGTTAGAACACGGCGACGGGCTCGATCCCAGCGTGCGATTTTGGGGGACAAATGGACCTCGTCCTCCTCGCACATTTTTCAGTGAATTCAAACCTTTCCAATTGTCGCTCCACAGTCAAACGTTCCAATTTGGAGCGCTTTCCACACGTTGGCCTCCTCCTCGCGCATTTCTCGGGAACGACAATTCCCAAATTTCGACGCGTTTTCAGCGCCCTGCCACACTTCGAACCCGTTGCGCATGGTTTTCCCCTTTCCACCCAAATTGAAATTCCCACATGAAAGACATTCGCCACCTCCGAGCGCCATCTCTCGCAAACGCAAATCTCAATTCTTTTTCCATCCACTGACATGTATTTGTATTTATTATTTTTGCGTCAAAGCGCCGCAACTCCCCAAAAAGGTTTGCAGCCTGATTTGGAAGGTCGGCTTCCCGTAATCTTCTGACTGACGCGATCGCTATTAGGATGATGATGACATTTGCGGAAAATGGATTCAAAGCGCCTCTCGTCGCTCTTCATTGCTATCGTTACTATTACGAGTTACCATGACGAGTATTGATATGTTTTGCTATATTTCCTGTCTTGTTTCCGCATGGTTTGTCTCCGTGTGCCCTGAATTTGAGATTGACGAGTGCGCGCTCGGTCGCCAGGCTTTTTTGGCTTTTGTTTGTTTTCGTATGTCGCCTTTACGGCACATGGAAACTTCCGCTTTTATGAATCCTTTTGCTTTTTACAGCTTCTTTTTTTTTTTTATGGAACGTTTGAGCGGAGCCGGCGGGTTGAAAATCTTCTGGCCGGCTGGAAAAAGAAGAAGGAAAGAGATTTTCTCCTTTTCTCATTGCGGCCGTCTGTAATTGGCTGAAGAACATTAGCCTAACGAGGCGGCTCGGTAAGTTTTCCCTGACATTTGCCGCCGCCCCCCTCCGGGTCGGCGCCCGGCGGGCGGGCGCGTCGCTCTTCCTTTGTCAGCCAATTAGACGGCGCCTTCGGTGCTCGACCTCCGCGACCTCGGCGTCGACCGGCTCGTTATTGCGCTTTTTACTGCTCGGGATTGTTTCCCGCCTGCCTCGCCGCCTCGTCCGAGCACCGTTTGGATTTTTCTAACAGAATAATCGTGTAGCTTTGAGAAAGTCATCGTTTTCATCGTATTTTGGCGCCAGGAAAAAAGCGGAAATCCGTCAAAAGGTCCCAAATTCAAAAGAACTTTCGAGGAGAAAGTCATACTCTTATGAGCATTTTGACTTTTGAAAAGGTTTTCATTTCGCTAGAATGAATTCTTCTTTTTTTCGTGGCAGAAGAAAATCATCATCGAATGAGAATCAACTGCAACCCATTTATCATAATAAAGTCTTCTTTTGATCCTGATGAATCCTACTTTTAAGAGGAATCGCAATTTTTCAAGTGATAGTTTTTGCAATTTCCAATCATCATCCATCAAGCAATGTTACAAAAAGAAGTCCTAATTGTTGACTGAGTTTGATTTGAATGCAACTTTTCTGGTTCTGTTTTCTGTTGATTTGATCTTGTATCGCGTCCACGTTCAGAATCATGAGGTCATCGCTTACTTTCCGATCATTAACTCATGAAGTCAAAAACAATCCAATCTGAATTGATCGGGACGAAACCTTCGGATGGCCGTAAGATGGCAAAGGAGGCCGCCTCCCACTTCGCCGGCCGCGAGGAGCCAGAAGGTCGCTCGCGAAGCGAACGACGGCGGCCAAACGGCAAACGGAGACGAGGAGGACGAGGGGGACGAGGGGGACGAGGGGGCGCGGCCAGGGCGGCGAGATTGATTTCCTCGGCCTTTTGGATTAATGGCGGCGCGTCCATCACAGAGCGTTCCGGCGTAGGCGGGAAGAGGCGCTCGGTGGCAAAACGGCTACAGGCGACCCCCGTTAATTCCGCTGTTGCAGACCCGCTGCGCAATTCTGCAATATATAGAAAAGAATTGCTTCTTGTACTCTTTCGCTGTCAACATATGGAGCAGCGCGCAAAGCGAGTTTGCAATGACCACCAAAAAGTCTCCAGGACCGATGCCACAAAAGACACGAGAAAGAAGTCGGCCGTGTTGGACATTTGGGCTCGGCGGCACCCAACCGGAGTCCAAAGAAAACGCGGTTTTGAGACCATCGATCACATCACGTGCCTGCGCATTTGGTTCTGGTGACCAGCGGCGGTCCCGGGGGTCCCGTGCCCCCCTCGCCGGGCCTGGACAGCAGCACCTTGATCTCGTACTCCACATCGGGGTCCAGGTGCCACAGCTTGTAGGTGGGCGCGTCCACCACGTGGGTCTCGGCCCAGTTGCCCGAAGTGGTGCGGTACTCCACCTCCTTCAGGACGATGGGCCCGTCGCCGATGATGCTGTTGGCGTTGGGTTTGATCCACAGGTAGGTGGCGCCCACGGCCAGGAGCTCGGGTGGGGCGATGGGGGTGGGCGGGGCTGTGAACGGGAACAAAAACAACATTAGCTGCAAAGGCCCTCTCGGGAAAGCGTCATCGCCTTGTCGTCGTTTATAAAATCGACATTTGCGCTCGTTCTCCTCCTCGTGAATCGGCCGCGTTGGCCCGCTAAGACGCTTTGGAAAACTCACCTGCAGAAACCGGTCGGACTTAGCGACGCGGAATTCGGTACAAATGTTTATCACGAGTCAAGCCGCAAAGTCCGCCGTGTCGGCTTGACGCGCGCGGCACGGCGGCAAAGTCCGATGCCTCCGGGTGGCGCCCTGCGGAATTTCAAACAAATTCCGACCCCAAAGCCAAAATGGCTGAGCAACCTGAAATTTGGTTGGCATGCACATCATGGGTAAAGCCATCAAAAAGTCTCAAGAAGCCACGCCCGAAAAGACACGAGACAACGAGTTTTGACGCTAGCGGCTAGCGTCCTGTGGAATTGCAGCCAGTTGGACTCAACGACATGAAATTTGGGCATGGATGACACGTTTGTCCTCAAAACAGTCTCGAAAAAGAAACAGAAATATTTTGCCATTTTGCAGCGTCGGCCGCTCTTCCGTACGAAGACGCGACCGCGCCGACAAAACGCGTCGCGACGGTTCCCGCTGCCCGAGCTGTCCGTCCGTCAAAGGCCGGGCCGCCGCGGGCTCCGTGCTAAGTGACGCTAATGCGAAGTGAGGTTTGCGCAAAAGTGAGAAGTGGAAGCGCTTGGCTGGAAAGCTCATTTGTCGCTGAAAAGCAGCCTGTCACGTCTAAAAGCTTTTGGCTGCTTTACGACTTCAAATTCAAGCACACAAACATATTTATATATTTATATGCCTCGTTATACTTATATTTAGATTTATACACTGACTGGCTTTATTAACATGCGGGAGAAGGTGCGCTGACCCGAATATTTGGCTTCCCTCAAGGCCGCTTCGGAATATTTATGAATACAATTTACGGACGCGCTCTGCGGGCCCGGCCGGCCGGCCGGCTGTCAATCACTGACACGCGCACGCAAACGCACGCACACTCTCGAAACACAGCGGTGCTTTGAGATACGAGTGACGACTTTTTGGAGATACAAATGCGCTTCGGCAAGATGGCCGCAGCTTCCGTTCGCATTGGTGTCCTTGCAGCGGAAGGACACCATCGGTTGGGGGCGCTAGCGAGCCATTGGGCTGCTTTGCCAACCGCCACTGAAGAAAAACAAAAGCCCGGGACAGTAGATTAGGTACAGCCGTGTTTTGTGCACAGGTGTTCCTTTTTGCAGGTGATTTGGACAACAAATCTGACCGATTAAGCGGCTGGATATAGATAGATATAGATATATATATATCAAATTCTTTTTAGCTTGGAGCACTAAATGTCATTCTTCTTCTTCTTCTTCCTAATTCTTTATATTTAATTTAAAAAGATGTAAATGAAGTAATCCCGTTGAATCGGCTGACGATTTCAATTGGCAAAAAGAGAACGAAAAACGGCAATTGGCAATTTTTGTTTTTCCACACTAACGCATGACAACATGAGACGAAGGCAATGCAAATATTTGAAAAGACACATCAGATGTTTCTCTCAGTTGAACTGTTAAATACTAAAGGACAAAGCATTGCGACACTGACAAATATTTTTCTCGTTGTAAGTGTTGAGGGACCAAAAAAGAAGTTATTTTATTCATTGAATTGTGTTTATTAATCGGTGAACGGAATTTTATTCTGTGCGCGCGCGTGTTAAAATGCAGCATAATAGTGTTAAGTGCGATTTTTTTAATGAAATGTGTTTTGGAAACAGATGAGTTGCGTCTTCCTTCTTGTCAATGGGGAACAATTGGACTTGCGTAGAAATCTCAAAAGCAAACACATTTTTTTTTACGGAGCAGCAGAAAGCCTGCAAGCGCGCTTGATTGACAGCCGCTGGCAAGCGGCGCAGGCTGCGCTGTATTCTCAAGTGCTCGAGTCAAACTCACCAAAGTCGCTCAAGTGTCAACACTGGCAGCGTGCGTGCGTGACTGAGCTTAACTCTCGTCTTTAAACCCTAATTTGAAACCCCGAGCCGGTCCCGAAACGCTTCCCTTTGTCCAAATTGAAAACGCGACTCGGCCTCGAAAGCTTCAAACCTCGTCCGAAAGCCCAGCTCGACAAAACCAAACTTCCGTTGCATCCATCCCCAGTCACGGCTTGAAACCTGACCCGGGCTCGAAACCCCACCACGTCTCCAAGTCCTAGTGCTGTTCTTCATCCTCATCTTGGTCTTCGTCAGCAGCTCATACCTGCTCATGCATTACTTATCTTCCGCCTCAGAAATTCTTTAAGAAGTGTTCCATCGCGCAGACACACAGCGTGTGATGCGCACGAAAGAAAACCAAAGGACTTCCGCGGAATACCGACGTCGCCGCTGACTTTCGAACTTCCCGAGCTGGAAAAAATTTTCACGTTGTCGTGTGAACCGCCATTTCCCATTTTTTTTCCATTTCATTTCTCACATTCTGGCTTGAAACCTTTCCGCTAATTCGAGATCCGGATTTCCCGACATTCCGCACAGCGTCCCAAAGCGAACGCTGATTAGCATTTACGCTGCGGCGCTCGAACCTCTTTAAGCAACAGAGTGAACGCTAACGATGCAGCGGCAACACGTAGACGGACAATATAGCGGTACTCGCCGTCATATAGTCTTTATCCTCTGCAGAGAAGGGCTAATATTAGCGCCGCACTGATGATAAGGCGGGAGAGGACGCAATAGAGACATTTTCTAAAATACCAATCCAACCATTCCAACTTTAAACTTATTCACGACACAAATTTTCACGTCCCCTAATTGCGACATTTTACAAGACAACATTCAACATTCACATCTGAGCAAGCTTCCCACATTCCTCACACTCGTTCAAATCAATCCAACTGACGATCTCGCTCAAATTCAGAATGATGTATTACACTGGCAGAATTCCCGCATCGTCACAGCAAAATGAGCAAATTCAGACATCTTTGACATCTTGACCTCTTCCATTTGAAAATTGGGCATACTTGGCAAATAAAGAGGATTCCGATTCCGATTCCGATTCCACGAAGTCCCACACTTTTCACACTGAAATTCCCAAACTCAGAGATAGTTTGCATCCGCCTTCCACAATTCAAACCATTCCAACTTCAACGTGTTCCGCCCACTCCAGACAACTGCTGATCACATTCCCACATTTTCCTCATAAGATTCCCAAAAGGAAGAGATATTGTTCACATTGACTTCCTCCCGAAGGCTCAACAATGCAATTCATTCGACAGCATTTGTTGTTGCTAAAGGTGGACACGTGGTGGCGCCGCCGTGCGGGCTTCCAATGGAGGACCGTGGGCGGACTGCGGAGGCCCCACCGCGAATGTCCACACGTTTATTGATCTTCATGATGTGGAAAAATATATAGAAGACGTGCAGTATGTGGGCAAAGCTACACACACACACACACACACGAAGACACACAACTGCGCTGGTTTTGATTGGCAGTCGTGCAGCTAAGCTCCACCCCACTGAGTCTTATCTCTGACGGACAGACCGTGCGCACGCGACAAAAGCGGGGCGACACGAGCTACACACAGTGATGCATCGACACAACGCTGGCAAAGATCGGAAAATGTCGCCTCCCCCCGCAGCACCGAACGCAGACCGAAAAGTCTCAAAAGGCCTCGCCCCGCAAGCAGCGGGGAAGGCGGACGTTGTGCTCCGAAGCGGACATGTCAACTTCCATTGCTTTGTTGTGCCTAACGGGAAGAAGAAAGGGAAAAAAAAGCCCCAAAGCCAGTTTGCGTTAGCAAAACGCAATTGCGTAGACATGTTCATTACGGGTAGACACAGGAAGGCAGCCATTTGCCCTCAACCCGAATGAGGAGAAGCGCCCGAGAAAAATGCATGCGTGGATGGATGTCTGCTCAAAAGAAGTCATGCTTCAAAAAGTCTCCATTTTGGGGTCCTTTTCCGATTTGGGTTAGGCTTTTGCAAAAACACAAAAAAGAAAAAGAGAAAGCGATCACGCTCCAGATATTAGCGAGGTTGGCACACGCAACTCCCATGTGCGCACACGCGCAGCCTCTTTGGCACGGTCACACCTGAGTGCACCAAACGCTAATTAACCCCGATTTCACTTAGCCACCCGGGAGGACGAACAATCACACGCACACGCGCGCGCGTGGAAGGGAAACGTGCACACAGCAAATTGAACGCACACGCAGGTGCACGGTGCCTCAAAAAAAAAAAAAATACACAAATGTAGCCAGAGGGATGATAACAGTGGAGCCAGATTTAGCAACATGTGTGCGCACACACACATTTACAAATACACAAAAGGCTTTAATGGTGTGTGTGTGCGTGTGTGTGTGTGCGCATCATGGACTATTTCCCCTGGCATGATGCATGGCGTACAACACCTGAGCTTCACGTGCACACACGCGCAGTGCATGAGTGGGTATCGTGCTAACAGATGGTAATGACAGTTTGGGTCCCTGAACTCATCGGAACGTGACTCGCTTGCGGGTACGCGCACGCACACGCAGACGCACACACACGCGCGCTCCAGCTTGCCTGCAAATTCCAACATGCTTTGTGAGCAATAAAGGGTTAAAGTCATCATTCCTGGCAAATATGCGCGGAGAGGGAACACAATTGATTTTCAATCGACGGGCGCCGCCGTGCCCCGCCCACACCCGACGGCCAAAGCGCAAATGCGTCACGATTTGCCGTTGTCCGTCTTGTTGCTTTCCTCGAGACTTCTTTGCGGGTCTACTCACGATAGACATCCATCCATCCATTTTCCGTGGCGGGCGGGCTCCGGGTGAGAGGCGGGGTACGCCCTGAACCGGTCGCCGGCCAATCGCGGGGCACATCGAGGCAAACAACCGTTCGCACCTACGGACAATTTAGAGTCTTCGATCGAACTCGCGTGCGTGGTTTTTGGGATGTGGGAGGAAAGCGGAGTACCCGGAGAAAAGCCACGCGGGCACGGGGAGAACATGCAGACTCCACGCAGGCGGGGGCACGCGATGTCATTACGGCCGACAGCGAGCGATCGCCGCGCCGGCGTAATTGTATCAGCGAGCGAGCTCCGCGCCGCCGCGTCGATAAGTCGCTCGGCAGGACGCTTCCTGTCGGAGGGATTCGCTTCCCCTTTTATTGAGCGGCGAGCACGGATGACATTTGAGGCTTTCCTATTGGACTACCGGATGTCTGCGTGCGTTGAAGGGAACTTACGATGGTAAACCGGTGACTGTTTGGCGTGTTGAACACGTGTGGAGTGCCCGCCCACCCGTCAGCTGCAAAATCAAACAACTGAGTCCATCTTTTCTTGTCTACTTTGTAAAACGTGTCCGCTTCGGGGTGCAAAAGGTCAAGGTGGGGATCAAACAAGTCCTGGCCAAAAGGTACACCGTACACAATTCGATCCTGAGATGAGATCGCGGGCAACGAGAAAACGGAGACCGCGGAGGAGGATGAGGGTCCCGCGTATCCGAGGCCGATTTCATCCCGAGACGAGATCGAGCGCAACGAGAAACGGCTCACCGCGGACCCGGTCTTACCTTTGACGATGAGGTCGGCGTAGTTGGACACGCCGGAGCCGCCGTCGGTGCGGATGACGCAGCGGTAGCGGCTGGTGCTGCGCTGCGACGTGTCGCCCACGCTGACGGTGGACGAGAAGCGCCGGTGGTTGACCACCCGCGTCACCATCGGCGCCGTGTCCCGCCCGTTCCGCTGCTGAGCAAACGCACACGTTAGCCACGTTAGCTTCTTTTTCAGGGTTATGCGTTGTCACCGTGCTTCCTTTGCAGGCTTTTTTGAACCGCGTGCTGACGTCACCCTTTGTCACTTCTTTCCCAGACTTTTTGGTATGCGGACATCACACGCGGCTCTCACGCTGTGTGCCACAATCGCTCGCTGCTTCTTTTTCAGGCTTTTCGTAGCGCACCGATCTCGCACTTTTCCTCACTCTGTGCTTCTTTTTCAGACGTTGGCACAACACGTGGCTATCCCGCATTGCGTCACAATCACTCGGTGCTTCTTTTTCGAAAAGAAGATAACATGCCAGTGTTTAGACACGCTGTACAGAAACAGAAACAAATGTTCCAGCCCCAATGAAGCTGAAATCTACAAATTGTTTGTATGAGTCTTCTTCGGTTTTTCTAGCCCTAGGGGGCGCCCTCCCGCCTCCATTGCAGACATCATTAGCGGTGCACTTTGCACGCGAGCTTTTAATCAGCTCCGCGCTACAGCTGGGGTCTCCGAGGCGGCACGCCGCGTGAAATCTTTCTGCAATTAGCAGAAAATGAATCGCGCTGCGCTTTTGCCGCTCGGCTCCGGCCCGACGCGGATGCCCGTCCGTACATGCCGTGTGATAACGCCGCAATATTCTCCATCGCCATGACGACGACGACGACGGCGATGATGATGATGATGCTGGTTTGGAATTATCAGTGAAACAACATAAAGGGTCTTTACTGCTTGTTTTTGTTTTTTTCAATCAATTGACAGTATTTCCCTTCTGTTTGACTCTATTGCTTGTACGTCAATACTTATTTACTCGTTTTACTGTACTTCTTTACTGCACTATTTGACTTCTTTACACGACTGCTTTACTCCTTTATTTCAATTCTTCTTTACTGTATTCCTGCTTCACTTTACCAATGTAAGTATTTACCGTAATTTCTCGTGTATAATACGCAGCCCCGAGGTTGCCCTCAAAATTCTGGAAAACCCTTCTACCTATGTATAATGCATTTTTACAATGCATGATTTTGCTTGTACCCATATGATCCAAACATGAAGTATTATCTGTATTTTGTTTTTCAAATAATTATGATGAAGTTAAGCGCTTTATTTGAACACGTAATACTTTTATTTACCTGCTCTTATTTTGAAATTCACAGCTCCAGTTTGATTTAGTAAATGAGAAAACACACAATTGTGCTCACCCAGGCAGAATTTGCAAGATGGGTTCCGTTCTTTAGCGGGAACATGAAGGAGCGTTTGATTTTAATGGGATTCAAACTCAACGGTCGAGCATTTCAGAAAAGCATTATCATGAAACAAAACATAACCATAAAGAAATTCCTTATCAATAATAGAGAGGGTTTTAAAAGGACAAAATGCACGTTAAATAATGAAATGAATATGGTGTCTCTACTTGTCGCGCCGTCCTGGAAGCTAACTCCAACTCCCGCGACAAACGAGGGTTCACTGTACGGCCTTCTTTAGTTCTTTATTTGCATTCTTCTTGGCTGTGTGACTGTTTGACTTCACTGTTCTTTAATTTGTCCATTACAGGTTGAACTTTTTTTTTTTTTTTTTTTACCTTTTTATAACTTTCCCTTTCTACTTCTTTCCCTCGTGACTTCCAATTCTTCTTGGCTGTATGACTGTTTGACTTCACTGTTCTTTAATTTGTCCATTACAGGTTTGACTTTTTTTTTTTTTTTTTTTTTACCTTTTTATAACTTTCCCTTTCTACTTCTTTCCCTCGTGACTTCCAATTCTTCTTGACTGTATTACTCCGTAACTTTACCGGTGCAACTACTTGTTACTTGTTACGACGACGTTGCCTCATTACTGCTTTCATACTTGATGCCTCGCTTCTTTCCATTTTATTCCGTTCCTACTTTCCCTTTTTCATGCGCAGCTTTACCGCTTTCATTTGTTCTTCTTTCCTTCTTCGCTGCCCGACTCCTTGACTATTTAAATTCTTTCCTGCTTGGTCACCACGTTCACGTTTTGCGTGGGTTCTTCACAGTACTCCTTTTGCTCCCTTTTTTATTTCGATTCTTCTCGACTGCTATTGACTTCATTTCTTTACTTTGTGGTCATTGACAGGCGTACTTCTTTTTCATTTCTTTTTGACTTTACTTTACTGCTTGAGTTACTTCTTATTTGACGCTTTGCTTCTTTACACTCCATTTTATTGCTTTACTGATTTATTATCTTTAACGTACAGCGTTAATATGTTCGTCTTGACTTTTGACTTCTTCGCCGCTGTTCTTTTTTTTTTTTTTTTAACTGTTAAATGCGTGGCGCATCGGTCAGTATTGTGACTTTACGGTGACGTATGAAAGTCGACTTTGTCAAACAATAACGCACACGTTCCGACCCACGCTGGCGCAGCGTTGCCAAACGTAATTGGGCCGTACGGACCTGCAGCCAGAGTTTGTCGCGCTGAGACCACTTGCCGCCCGCCGTGCACTGGAAGGACGCGTTCTGACCCACGTTGACCTCCACGTTCTGAAGGCGCAGGAAGTGCGGCGCTTTTCCTGGAACGGCAAATGCAAATACGCAGAATGACACGAAACAGGATGTGCATATTACCGTAGCCGCCCCGCGCGTTGAACGACCGGTTGGCGGTCGCGCAATGTCTGAGCTTGGCGCAGGGCGCATGATTGCGGGTCTCGGCGCATGGCACAGGGCGCCATTGGGTCCAGGACCGCCACTCTCCGTCCATTGAAATGATTGGAAAAGTGGAACGTTTGCGCTAACTACGGTAATTAATTAACGCTACATTAGAAGTGTACGGATATTACAAATATGCTACAATTGATGAAATATTCATCAATGGAATGTGAATTTGCGACAATAAATATCATGTCGATGCAAAATTTGAGTACATCCGCTACAGTACAGATGTATAAATATTAAATATGATGTCCCTATTAGACATGTATAAACATTAAAAATGATATACATGTGCAACATTAGAGGTGTTCACATCAAATACGATCACATATGGTTCATTAGAAGTGTACAAATCATAAATAGGATCTACGTGACGGAAGATTAGCTGTATATAAATATTAAATGGGATCAAATGATGCCACATGAGAGGCGTATACGACGGGAATTAGAGGAGGGTGCATGAATTAGGATGAACATATGGATGGCGGTGTGGAGCTATTAACGATCAGATGACAATGAACTTGTCGGATTGGAGCGATGAAGACGCCGAGGTAGGCCTTCTTCATGTCTCTGTGCGTGTGCGTGGGAACGGAGGACGCTGGGCGGGGCATTATGACACGCCCAGCGCACTTACGGCAGGGATGAGCCAGAACTCGAACGTCGTCGACGGCGATGACGCCCGGGTGGCCCTGGACTGAAACGGCTTCAAATATGACCTGGGGAGGAAGAGAGGGGGATGAGGGTGAAGGCGAGAGAGAGAGAGAGAGAACGGGGGAGAAGAAGAAGCAGTGCAAGACACACAGCGGATGAGATGGCTCCCCTTCATTCTCATTTTTGACCTCAGTGACGCTTGGAAGGATTGTGATTCCTCGCTTTTTGGACGCCCCACTTCAAGATTTCGAGTTTTGGACAAAAGTGCAGCTTGCGCCACGAAAGCGCTCTCCTCCGTCTCTGTACGATCGGAATCACGCTAACGACGTGCAACGACAAATTCCTACATATTCGCTCCGAAGTCGCGGAAAAAAGAACTGAATTGATTTTGCTGTCTGCCATTGTGTGATTGCAAAATGGCCGCCACGTCGCAGATCCCTCTCTCTCTCCGGTGGAATTTATTTCTTGATTTCGTGAATCGTTTTTTCCCTCCGAAACAATTCTTAGCTTTTGACGGACGCCAACTTTCAATCAATGAAATATTCCGATCAGGCAAATGAATCGATCTTCGAGCTGAAATTCAGTTCTTGATCCAACGATATGAAAACGTTGTCATTTTTCATTTGCTCGCCGGTCTCCTGACTCCTCTTCATCTTCCTCCTCCTCCTCCTCATTTGTCTTCTTTTCGTGTTTCACCATTCCCATCTTCATCCTCATTTGTCCTCTTCCTCGTCACGGCCCTCCTCTTCCTTTTCGCGCCGTTCCTCACGCTTGACGTGCGTTTTAACATTCAGCGGCCGGGCCGCGCGCCACTGACCCGCCCGCCCGCCTGCACTTGTCAGTGTTGTGACCGCTCGGCGTGAATACCAACAACTTGTGGGGGATTTCACAATCCAACCTGGAAAGTTCCGTGCGTTTCTGTGCACATTGCGTTGCAGTTTTTCCCCTCCATTGGTTTGGCTGACATTCTCAAAACAACACGGACAAATCTCCAAAGGACCTCTCGCAAATGCTCCCAACAGAAATGCCCCTTTTCCTTCTTTTCATCAAATGTTGACCGTCGCAGTCATTTCACGTCTCGGTCCGTCTTTGGAAATGAAGACGTGCGTTCGTTCGTTCGTTTCGTTTCGAGCGCTTCGCGATGGTCAGCGTCGTTTCATTGTCGCCGCCGTCGCTTCGCCGTCCACAGCATCCATTTATTTCTCCGTATACGGCTGGAGAGCGTCCGTCTCCGCACTCGGTCAATTTCCCGTTTTGGTGAACAAAGTCAGTTGTTGATCGAGTGGGTCTTGATGTTCTGCCCGATTATCGACCCAATCAAATGGCTCGGTCTCCCGACGATGCAACGTGACACGAACCTTATTTGGGTTTGTTTTTTTTTCCCCCTTTTGGAGATGCCAGCAATGCAATATACATACCCTCAATGCACATATGCGGATATTATTGACCTGATAGGAGTTGGGCCAGAAGGTGGAGACGGCCAGCTCGGCCTTGAGCCAGCCGTCCGTCACGGTGTCGCTCACGTTCCACACCGGGTTGCTCTGAGCGCCGCCGTTCACCTGAGCAAAAAGTTCACAACGCCACACGTTGACTCGACGTCCGCCGCTAGGTCAGCTTGCGTCGCGCGCACGCCACCGACCTTGATGTAGACGTTGAGGGCGCCCGGGCCGGCGCCGTCCGGCCCCGTTACGGAGTAGAGGAAGTCGATGCAGTGGGTGTCGTTTTCCTTGAGTTTGGGCATGCAGAGGTGCGCGCGCTGACCTGACGCCCGGCCCGACGCGTTCACCGCCATCATGCCGCCTGCGTGACCTAACGCACATGCGCAAAAACAAATTGGAAGAGAAGAAATGACGCCACAACAACAACAACAACAAGAAGAAGAAGAACAAGCGCAAGAGCGAGAGCGCACACGTTGCGCCTTCAAACACATTCTGCGACTTTTGCTTTTGTTAGCAACAAGACTGATTTTGCTACTTTATATAATCTGTAGCACATTGCTGATTTACGGATGTACTCTTGATTATCGCTTTACAGTTTTACCTCTTAACTCGTATGAACACGTCACTGTTTTCGTCATGAACTAATTGATGGCTTTATTTCTTGGCAACTTTCTTCCTTCATTTGTGTCCATATTTTATCGCTTACTGCTTTAGCGCTTTACGGTGATTATTTATGACTTTAGTTATTGACTACTTGATCGCTTGACGCTCGACTCATTTGATCCTTCACAGCTTGACGACACTTCCCTTTTTTACGTTAAATTGCTCCTACTTTACTGCTTTCACTTACAGCGTCACCTCTTTCTTCTTTTCATTACTTTTCTGTTTTAGTTATTTATTAGTGTACTGCTCTATTTGACATAATGGAATGTATTAGTGTGTTGACACTTGACAGTTTGACTTCTTTCGCACGGATTTCCGACTCTGCGCGTTTACACGTGTACCTATTCCCGGCCTTACAGAAAAGCAACTGCCCTTCTTTGGTACTTTGGTGCGTCACTCACTGACTACTTTATTGTGCGTGTGTTTAATGTGCCCCTCGACTCCTTTGCTCCGCTACCGCAGCGCTCGATGTTCTTTCTTGATGCGATTTGATTTCCGTCTTTCTTCCCTCCTTACTGTTTGCCGCACTGTTGTTTTCCCGGCCGCCTGTTCTCGCGCTTTGCTGCCGCTTGTGTGCGCGTCTCCTGATTGGAAGTATACGCTGTTAATATACAAAATACAATACAGTAAATATATACCGTATGACATAAAGGAGCAAATGTGATTCTTTGCATTAGAATGTGAACATGACGCATGGATCATCAGGTTTTTTTTGTCTCGGATCAGAACACATTGGAGATTGTCACGGTCACTGCGGTGTGCGAGTGCGTGCGGTAATAATGTATGTGTATTGCCCCTCCCCGAGGGCCGGCAGCCGCCACATAAAAAAACCTTCTGCCCGTCGAGTGTGTTTGAAGGTGTTTTACGACACGGGTCCCCTCTCTGGAACACCGCCACGGGCCGGCGCCAGATTTACACGCTACGCCAGACGCGGCACATCCTCAATCACTAAGGTGTGTGTGCACGTCTGCGCGCTTGGGTGTGTGTGTGAGCGAGAGAAGATAAAAACGGATTCAAGAATTAAAGCCATTGGAATGAAAGACACACAAACAATCAAAATATATTACAGTGGAAAATGAAAAGGTTTCTACAACAAATAAAACTCCGAATAAATACAAATACACAAAACAAAAAGAAAAAGAGAAAATACCAATAGCATGTAATATATGTGAATAAAAAGAAACAAAATTAAAAGAAAATGGACGTACAACAAACTGAAATACAGAGCATACAATACATCAATCAATAAATACATCAATTTTAAAAAGATTGATAAAAAACAAAACAAAGCAATAAATAAAGTAAACAAAAAACAAATAGACCAAAGAAATTAAGAAATAAAGAAACAAGTTCACAAAAATACAAATGGAAAATATATATGTACCAAGGAAAAATAGATAAAATTACACCCAAAAAAAAGAATAAAACTATAAAAGACCAAATGTAAATTAAAAAACAAATAAACAAACAATATATAAAAAAATGAAAAGAATACCAATAAACAATAACAAATATAGAAATTAAAGAAATGTCCAAATAAAAAGTCACAAAAAGCTAATGTGATGCTATTAATTGGCTTTGAATTTGTACTTTGAGTTTCACGTTTGAGGTCAACGGCACGAAAAAACAAATCAAATGGGCCAAAAACAACGGTTCCTCAGCGCCGCTTTAATGAGCCGTGCGAGAGGTCAACGAGCGTTGTTGTTGTTGTTGTTGTTGTTGTTGCGACATTTTCCCTTTCCAAAGGCCCGCAGGCAGCACGTGCTGACTTTGAGCCACGACGACCTGGAGGCAAAAAGTCATCCGTCCCGTCCTGGAGGTTCGCCGCCTTTTAACCCACAACGGCAGCAACGCGTATTCTTTCTACACGTTTGGATTTTTCACTCACCCATACGCACGCACGCACACACACACACACACACACGTTTTATGTATATGTTTCTATTTTGTTCATTTCTCCAAAGCGTTCTCCGTCAATTGACCGTCTGTTGCCGCACTCGAGCGGCTCCGACTACCGGTGACAAATTCTTTGTGTGTTTTTTGGACATACTTGGCAAATAAAGATGATTCTGATTCTGATTCTAAATCGGATTCTGATTCGAATTCTGATTTGCTCATTTTTTTTTCTGGATGAATTTGATTTGTTTGTATTTGTTACTTTTTTTTCCATTCTTTCTTCCCACACCCACATGCATGTTTTAGTTGTATTTCGGTGTATTTTTCAAAGTTTTGTTGACTAATTTATTTTGGAGCTTTTTTTCTTATCATCATACATCATACACACCCGCATGCTTATGCTTGATTATTATTATTTCTGTCTATCCATTTGTTTAGCTCACACACACACACACTCCCTAAAGGCCCGATCGTTCATTTTCATGTGGTCAGACTTCAGGACGCACACGCGATTGCTGTTGGAAATTTGGGTTTCAAGCCGAAGTAGGGTTGCGAGGCTGGGTTAGTATTCCAAATGACGGTTTGGAGCCAGGCTGAGTGTTTCAATTTCGGGTTTCAAATTTAGGTAAGGCTTTCAAGTCCGGATTAGGGTTTTAAACCAGGGTGAGGTTGACAAATGAGTGCTTCAAACCAACGTTGGGGCTTTAAATTCAGGTTTGAAGCCATGCATTCATTTTTCAAACCTTGCCATTTCAAAATGGCAGCCTTCCTTTCTCATGACTTCAAGCTATTAACATTTCAAAAGAGAAAAAAGACTCAATGTGTGTGTGTGTGTGTGTGTGCATGCTTCCTGCTTAGGGTACAAAAAAATCAACATATTTGATTTATTTTCATATTTTTTGCGTAATGTTCATTCTTGTCATGCACTTTAAATGAAAACGAAAACACTTCAAAGGCAACAATAATCTTAAAGAAACTTAGAAAATAGATTTAATCTTCATCTTTGTGTGCGACTTTTATTTTAAATGATTTATGAACACACACTCACTCACACGCATGTAAATATTTACATACAGATACACACTTATGTATATGTGTGGGTTCACGAGTGTTTTCCCTGAGGCAGCGATTCTGGGAGTTATTGCCTTTTCGATGCCTCGCCGCCTTTCAACACTTTTCGATGCCTCGCCGCATTTCAACACTTTTCGATGCTTCGCCGCATTTCAACGCTTTTCGATGCCTCGCCGCCTTTCAACACTTTTTGATGCCTCGCCGCATTTCAACACTTTTCGATGCCTCACCGCATTTCAACACTTTTCGATGCCTCGCCGCCTTTCAACACTTTTCGATGCCTCGCCGCATTTCAACACTTTTCGATGCCTCGCCGCATTTCAACACTTTTCGATGCTTCGCCGCCTTTCAACACTTTTCAATGCCTCGCCGCATTTCAACACTTTTCGATGCTTCGCCGCATTTCAACGCTTTTCGATGCCTCGCCGCATTTCAACGCTTTTCGATGCCTCGCCGCCTTTCAACACTTTTCGATGCCTCGCCGCATTTCAACACTTTTCGATGCCTCGCCGCATTTCAACACTTTTCGATGCTTCGCCGCCTTTCAACACTTTTCAATGCCTCGCCGCATTTCAACACTTTTCGATGCTTCGCCGCATTTCAACGCTTTTCGATGCCTCGCCGCCTTTCAACACTTTTCGATGCTTCGCCGCATTTCAACACTTTTCGATGCCTCACCGCCTTGCAACACTTTTCGATGCCTCGCCACATTTCAACACTTTTCGATGCTTCGCCGCACTTCAACACTTTTCGATGCCTCGCCGCATTTCAACACTTTTCGATGCCTCGCCGCATTTCAACACTTTTCTTTGCCTCGCCGCACTTCAACACTTTTCGATGCCTCGCCGCATTTCAACACTTTTCGATGCCTCGCCGCATTTCAACACTTTTCTTTGCCTCGCCGCACTTCAACACTTTTCGATGCCTCGCCGCATTTCAACACTTTTCGATGCCTCGCCGCATTTCAACACTTTTCTTTGCCTCGCCGCACTTCAACACTTTTCGATGCCTCGCTGCATTTCAACACTTTTCGATGCTTCGCCGCATTTCAACACTTTTCGATGCCTCACCGCCTTGCAACACTTTTCGATGCCTCGCCGCACAAAGTAACTGACAGTGATGATGATGATGATAATAATGATGAAGATTGATATCAATGAAAACATATTTAGAGCCCAAGAAGCAGGGAGTGCAAAGGCTTTCTTGTAATTGCTGTACCCTATTTATGATCGTTATTGCTACGACGAATAAATGCCCTTTTGAGGGTCTCAACGTGCCTGGAGACTCAGTTGCCTGAATCCTGCTGTAAGTTTTTGTATTTTGGGGGGACTCAACATGACCCCCCCCCAACAGTCACTCAGTGGCACCGCCTGGACAAAAAATTTGCCCATGACAGCAGTTGAATCAATTGACATGAAATTGGATGGACATGTCAATTATAACAGAACGTATGAAAAAGTCTCAAGGACCCACGTCTGAATATGAAAAAGAAATCAGCCGTTTTGGTTTGAAGCAACCAATTTGCACTCAGTCCCGCCCCCTGGAATTTCAGAGAAAGAAGCCATTTCAGCCGTCAATATGAAATTGGATGGAAATGTCTATCATAACAAGACAGCCAAAAAAAGTTGCAAAGACCCATGCACGGAATTGAACACGAAGACCGCCATTGTGGTTTGAGGCCGCCATTTCACGCTAAGACTGGCATCTCCTATAAAGTTTGTAAAAAAAATAATCACCTCCGACACCAGTTTCAGCGATCAATGTGAAATTGGGAGGACGTCAATCGCAACAAGACGTATGAAAACGTCTCAAGGACCCATGCCTCAAAGGGAACAGGAAGTCCGCCATTTTGGTTTGAAGCCGCCATTTGGAGCCAATTTCAACATCCGTCGTACAGAGCAGACGCGGGCTGAACAACGAGCCACCTGCTGCTTCACCCAAACACATCAAACAAATGAAAAAAAAGATATATATTTATATACTTCCAATCGCTGTGACTCTTTGAAGGAACCAGGTCAAACTTGGCAAAGTTTAGCAGCATTTTTACATTCCTTCTAACTTGAGCGTCAAAAATGAGCGAGTGAGCGACACCTTCTTCTTCTTTTTTGTCTTCTCCGTTTTCCTGACGTTCTCCTTCTTCTTCTTTTTCTGAGATGTAAAACGCGTCTTTAAAACCCGCAGGAATCGGCGGCGGCGGCGGCGGGCAACGCAAGATTTTCACTTTGTGCTTCTTGCGCTTGTGATGGAAAGACGGCGCATGGATAATTTATGCGTTTCGGTGCCGGCTGTCAGCAGACGAGAGAAA
The DNA here is from genome assembly GCF_024500385.1 of Phyllopteryx taeniolatus. NCBI lineage: Eukaryota > Metazoa > Chordata > Actinopteri > Syngnathiformes > Syngnathidae > Phyllopteryx > Phyllopteryx taeniolatus. Next base: position 31,340,959 of record NC_084510.1, read on the forward strand.
AAAAAGAAAAAAACACCTTCAGCACCCTGACGCAACAAAATTCAACAATTTGCGTCCGAGATGACAACAACAAGAAAAGCGCTGCGACTGTCAAAAAAGAAGTGGAGCACTTGCGTCAGAAAAAAAAAACCAAAGAAAAAAAATGACAGAGAAACAGCAGAAAGGAAAGACGTCCATCGAAGACGACATCCTTTGGATCAACTTGCACTGACGGGATGCTAACGCTAAGAGGCTAACTGACAGGATGCTAAGGCTAAGCGCTAACTGAAAGAATGCTAATGCTAACAGCTAACTGACAAGATGCTGACGCTAACAGCTAACTGGTAGATGCTAATGCTAACAGCTTTCACTGACAGGATGTTAATGCTAAGTGACAGGATGTATCTCGGGTTCAGTGACGAGTAATTGCCTTTTTTGTTGAAAATGACGCGCGTTAAGGGCGTTGGCGTCAAAATTGTCTTTGATGTTTCACAAAGTTGACGACTTGATTGTTTTTGATGTTTATTTTTAGAACAGATTTTCTCAGGTTCCTTGAAAACTCAAAATTGTCTTTGTTTTTAAAACAAAAAAACAAAAAAAACACATGCACCATGGGCTTAGTGACGACTCCATTGTCTTGAACGTGTAAAAAGTAGCTCGGTTAAACAGAAAATCTTTTTGGATGTTACGGAAATAACATCCATTGATGACTGAATCGTCTCCGATGTTCATGAAAGCGCGTGTTGGGTCGCTAGCCTCCAATTTTCAATTTTCCAGGACGAGCGTCTCTTTCTTTTCGATTTTCCTGAAGACGGGAAAGGACTCGCGGGGAAGATCCCGGCCATCGCTAAGAAGGCAAAGCGGGCGGGCTCGGGGTCCGTTCGCGTCCACTCGGCGGAACGACGACCCGGGCCGCATCGTCATCTCGCCCGCTGACTGCAAAATGAAGGAGGAAGCCAAAAAAAAGGCGTCTTTGCCGGTGGCGACCGGCGAGTCGTTTTGCCGCGACGCGATTGGCTCGGCTCCGAGACGGGCAAATAAACAGCGCGAGTTATCCGGGGCCCGCGGGGAGCCGTTACTCCGGCGCGGCGCCGCCGCCTTTTATACGCTGCCTGCCTCTTAAAAACGCTCGTTTATTGCTGCGCCCTGCGATGGTCTGCTTTGCTCCTTTTTCTTTTTTTTTTTTTTACTCATTCTGTCTGAGAGCATTTCTCTCACACGCTCACAAATATATCGACAAGGTGAAACCGCTGTCGACAACTGGACAACAAATTGTTGACGAATCCAAATTTCCTTGAAGAAATGGATCCAAATCGTATCCTACCTTTTGTCGTCTTCGATGATCAACAAAAGTTTCAACTATAAACAGGCGCATTAGATAAGGTCCATAAGCTTACATTTATTATTAGTAGTCCGTCAACTGCTCTATATTTTCTTTGACATTGACATCATTGTTAATTTCATATTTGTTGATGTGACAACGAAATTGTCTTAGATGTTTATCCCAACAAAGAAATGTGTGTTGGGTTTGTTGACGACTCCGAATTGGTATCATGTTTCTAAACACGTGTGTGCTATCCGTGCGTATTTGAAAACATGACCGAAGACGTCGGGTCGGCGATTCCCAAACTTTATGGAGCCGAGGAACATTTTTGACATTGGGAAAATCTCACGGCGCACCGACAAACCCAAATGTCCCCAAAAAGCGGACACACTTTGTGCCATCTAATAGAAGAGCATTTATTTCTTCTGTCTGTCTTCATATGCCAGTGGCATAAATAGATGAACAAAGATACATTATTTGTTGTAAAAGCAACCATATTTGGACCAATCAAGTGAAATTCGCCAGAAGCGCTCTGGCGGCACTCCACTGCATTGATATTCATAAAACCTCGACCGTATCGGTTTGTTGAAGACTTTTGATGTTCCTAAAAACAAGGTTAACAGGTTCGGTTAATTGAAGACAATCTGCTGCATGTTAGCTTTGTAAATGAACGTTTGGAGAAAATTGACAACTTCCGTGTATCGAGCCCCCCTGAATACAATCGCGCGCGTCTCTCCAAACACTTTCGCGTGCGTTCCCTCAAAAGTTAGCAGAGGGCGGGTGAAGGTCGTTTCGCAGCGTCACGAAACGACTCGCCGGCTGCGCGAGTTCTGCTCGACGTTGACAGCTCGATCTGCCTGAGCGCCACTCCGGCGCAGAGCTCAAAGCGTTCGCCTGACAACTGCGCGCCGCCTCTCTCCCAGCGAGTGTTTTCCAAAGCCGCCGCCGCCGCCGCCGCCGCCCTTCCCCAAAGAAAGAAGGCGGCTGCCAGCGAGTCTCTGCACGCGCATTTCATTTCCTGTCAAAGGCGAGGTGCCGTTATGTTAAGTGCTTGCTGAAAGCTGACAAAGGGAAACGCCAATGTCTTGACAAAGAGCCACCCCGACGTGTCACCTGTGTTAAGAAGTACATTAGCTTCCCCAAGATCTACGGCAAACGGTGACATTTCGAAGCCGAAAAAGCATCTTTTTGTTCAATATGGCCACGCGGGAGCGTATTTTGACACTTGGAAACCTTGCATCGACACCGTCAATTTGAGGTGCGACTTGATGTAGTTTGTCACGATTTCGCTGAAGGTTTGTTGACATTTCAAGCAAAAAAAACGCATCTTTTTGTGTTCAACTTGTGAGCACGCGTTGACCAAATAACGGCAGATCTTGAAAGCTTGCATTAAGCTTGTTCATTTGAATTATGACTCGATGCGCTTTGTCACCATTCGATTTTTTTACGTTAAATTAGCAAAGGTAAATCAATTGGAGGTTGGTCTCATTTCAAGCAAAAAAAGCAAAACAACAAAATACAACAAAATATGTACAGTTCGAGAAAGCCCATCCATCCATTTTCCACCGCTTATCCTCGGTCGGGTCGCGGGGGCAGTAGCCTTAGCAGGGACGCCCAGACTCCCCCTCTCCCCAGCCACTTCATCCACCTCTTCCGGGGGGATCCCGAGGCGTTCCCGGGCCAGCCGAAGGACGTAGTCTCTCCGGCGTGTCCCGGGACGTCCCCGGGGTCTCCTCCCCGTGGGAAGTGCCCGGAACGCCTCATCGACAATCAGATGCCAGATATTAGTATTGATGTTTTGAAAGGGTTAGGTTTTCAAACAAATGTTAGGGTTTCAAGATCGTTTGAGGGTTTCAAAGTATATCTCAAAGCCAGATTAGGGTTACAAACAAGGGTTGGAGGTTCGTTCATGTTAGCTCTTAAACCGAGGTTAGGGTTAGGTTTCAAATTGGGGCTGTACACCTGCGTTAGGATTTCAAACAAGGGCTACTCTTTCAAATCTGTGTTTTTAAGATAGCGTTAGGGTTTCAAATTAAGGTTAGAAATCCATGTTGGGGTTTCAAATGAGAGAACACACATCCGACCAAATAAAAGGTTTCAGGTTAGAGTTTGAAGCCATGCGATTGGGATTTAAACAAGAGTTACTGTTTCAAATTTGGGTTTCAACACAGGATTAAGGTTTCAAATTCTGGTTTTAGGCCCGGGTTACAGTTTCAAATTAGGGCTTCAAGTTTATGAAAGGGCTTTAAATTGGGATCGGAAAGCTTAATTAGGGTTTGATAAAATGTCAAATAAGAGTTAGAAGCCACGCTTTCAAATTACGGTGGATATTTCAATGGGCAGTGATAGTTAGCGCCGTACCTGCGTGCGGGGCGCGGTCCTGCTCCCAGGTGAAGCCGCTGGTCCCCAGGGAGACGCTGTAGCCGCAGCTGCTGTACGAGTCCTCGAAGTCGCAGCCGCCTGAAACGCACCACAGGAAACGCGCGAGGTCAGAAAAAGCGGCACGGGGGCGCCTTCCGTGCCGACAAAACAGCAAGAAAGACGCAATTTTCTTGCGTCTTCATTCAAGTCAGAATCCTGACTCCAATTTCACGGGAGAGTTTGACAACAAGGCACAAGTTTCAGATGAGCAAAAGTGCAACATTCGGGTTTCCAATTTGGGTGTCAAAGCCCGTTGCAGACCGCGCGATGTAGTCGACCCAAACCGAGATCTTTGCGGACGCCTCGAACTCGACCGCTGAGCCTGCAAAAAGCGTTTGACGCTGCACCCGCCGTACAGATTGGACTTGATCACGTTTCTTCGAGCAGAAAAACTTTGACGGCATTTAGTCGGACATTTACGCATCGCAAACGTACAAACTTTGCTTTGTCATCCACGGCCACAATCCAAAGTTAGGGTTTCAAATGACGGCGAGTTAGCGATTCGTATCAAAGCCGAGGTTGCGCTTCCAAGTTGGACTTGCAGGCCTGCCTGAGCGTTTGAAAACCAGATTTGGGTTTCCGACAAGGATTTGAAGGCAAAGTTTCACATTTGGGTTTTGGATGAACAAATATGATTTGGACACATTTTGCGTGTTCGAATCCCCGGCCCCGCCCGTGTGGCGTTTGCATGTTCTCCCCGCGCCCGCGTGGCTTTTCTCCGGGCACTCCGCTTTCCTCCCGCATCCCAAAAACATGCGTGCGAGGTTGATTGAAGACTCTAAATTGCCCGTAGGTGCGAATGGTCGTTTGGCTATATGCGCCCTGCGATTGGCCGGTGAGCGGTTCAGGGTGCCTCTCCCCCCGGTTCTCGCCCGCAGTCGGCTGTTCCCGCGACTCTACTGCATATCAGCAGTTGAGAGGATGGACGGATGGATTTATTGGTATGAGTGCCATGAGGGTGACGTGCACCACGTGTTCGTTCCACACGGGGGCGCTGTGACGCGAAGCAGAAAAAGTGTCAACGCGATTATTCGGCTCCATTACGCTACTTTTGCTCCACATTTTCCACCACATTAGACTTCACTGCTCGCCCGGGGCGTTAAACGCTCGCATCCCCGCACTGCTTTACCCACCACACACACACACACACACACGACGCTAATTAGCCATATGCTCTGCCGCGTGGCGTTTAATTTGCAAAGAAGCCGTGCGTTTATTTGTGGAATCAATTAGCGCTCACGTCTTCTGTCGCTGGCAGCGTTCATCAAACGGCAGAAACACACGTACGCTGGCGAGACACTTAGCGGCGGTACGGTTTCTACGCCGTTGTTAGGGTTTCCGATTAGGGCTGCGAGTTACAATTCGCGTTCCGCGAATGGGTAAATGATTCCAATGTGGGTTTCAAATGGCAATTTTAAGCCTGGATTAGGCTTTCAAACAAGGGTAAATGGTTCCATTTCGGATTTGACATTACAGATTAGGGTTGCCAACCTAAATTTGGGTTTTAAATTAGGGACCCAAATAACGATTTCAAACAAGGGTCAGGCTTTCAAGCCAGGGTTAGGGTTTCAAACTTGGGTGTGGAATTAGTTTTTTTATGTACTATACCTACTGCACCATCAATACTAGTCGATTTACCTTGTGTGATAGCATTGAGCTAACAGATTTTTTAAATCCCAGTATGTGCTTTGGTTTTACACACATGTACAGGGGAACCTCAGGTTACGAATTTCATTTGTTCCGTGACCCCGTTCGCAAAGCGAGGTAATGTTTCCCATTGAAAGGAGCGAAGCCGAAAGGCGAAGCTCTCCGTTTAGCGGTCGGGCTACCTTCCCACCCTCACCTACGGTCACGAGCTGTGGGTCGTGACCCAAAGAACGAGATCCCGGATACGAGCGGCCGAAATGACTTTCCACCGCAGGGTGTCCGGGCTCTCTCTTAGAGAACGGCTGAGAAGCATCTGATTGTTGATGCCTCCCGGACGCCTCCCCGGTGAGGTGTTCCGGGCACGTCCCGCCGGGAGGAGACCCCGGGGACGACCCGGGACACGCCGGAGAGACTACGTCTTTCGGATGGATGGATGGATGGATAATATATATAAGTTTGATTTGGTCGGCTCGTCGTGGTTGAAGTCAGTTATTAGCTTGGCAAACATTTCAACTAACTTCTTCTCGCTTCGGACCGTCGGCAGCATTTCGGTCCCAAAATGAAAAAGACACGATGATGTCATCGCTGATGCTCTTTAGCCGCAACGCTCGCGTCAACACACACGTCCAGATGCTGCGTGTGTGTGTGTGCACGTGTGTGTCTGTCAGCATGTAGTGTGCATGTAGGGTGTGTGTGTGTGTGAAGGTGCCTGTGTTTACCTGGTTTGTGTGTGTTGTGTGCGTGTAAGTGCGAATGTGTTTGTTTTCTGTGTGGTTGCGTGTGCACTCGTGTGTGTACGTGTGTGTTTGCACGCATGTGTTTGTGTGACGCGTGTGTGATGCGGTGTGCGTAATATGCGTGTATACGTGTATGCGTATGTGCACACTTGAAATATCGAAATAAACCTGTGGAAACAACCTGCAGCCGGCTCCACACGTTCCTCCAACGTTGCGAGGAATTCCTCAATTAGCATTTAGCGCGCCCTCGCTCATCTTGTTAGGAAGCAACCGAATCAAAGTGAGGAATTTACAGGAAAGACATCAACGGCAGCAACACCGATATTCAGTGGGGGAGGGGCACGCGTCCACGTCCGCCGCGCCGCCTCGGCTCAAGCCCTACGAATCGTACGGAAAGCGTCAAACGCTGTTTCACGTCAATGCTCGACGATATTGCTAATGTCGACGAAAAGCATAGCTTGTGACCCGAATGTACGCGAGGGCGATCCCTCGCTCGGTACGCGCCGGCAGCTTCCTTGCCAATATCCACACGTTCCCTCGAATTCTCGCTTCTTCCTTAACTCGGAATGCATCTTTTTATGCTTTACGAAATGTGATCGAGTACAATATATTGTATGTTCAGCATCAAACGCCTATAATCGCTATTTGGGAGGGGCGGCGTACCCTTGCCGCGATGCAGGAGCCAATCATGTCGAAGCGGGGCGGGTCGTGCCGAGAAAGGCCGTGAAATGGGACATTCCCTTTCCGGGTGTCCGTAATTGGAATTTGGTTCGTCTTTTGGTAAAAGGGTTTCTGATTTGGTTTTTGTGTTTCACAATTTGTGATATTGTTTCGCACTTCCAGGCCACCGTACACGTTTGGACAACACACGCACACAATTGTACAAAATGCACAACAAACAAACACACACATACTCCCACACAATCATTTACACATGCACACACAAACACGTGCACAAACATGTTCTTAAACTCATGCTCACCCGGATACACACACACAAAACACACACACGCACACAGGGACTCACTCATCCACACAACACATATGCTCACACACACACACTGGCATTATTTGGATGTGTGTAAGGAAATGTGCATAATGCGAACGCAGCTGGCATGTCGGTCACGCGGGCACGAATGCTGCCAGTGACGATGGTGGCGGGCCTTGTGGGGGAGTCTACGTGATGTTGCGACGTGTTACCGGGCAGGCTTTTGAATCAGAATCTGAATCTGAATCGTCTTTACTTTGCCAAGTATGTCCAAAAAACACACAAGGAATTTGTCTGCGGTAGTCGGAGCCGCTCCAGTACGACAACAGACAACAGAACACTTTGGAGACAGAAAGACATTGAGAAAAAACAGTCACTGAGCAATAACGGGTTGCTCGTTATCCGGTAATGCCGGTTCCATATTTTTTTGGGGGGACAATTGTGCAAAAAGATGCAGAGTCCTTGAAGGACTAATCTCGCAATCGTCCGGTCCAATGACCGTTGTGCAAAAGGACTTCAAGGAGCGGATGCGGTTTAAAGTGACGAGTAGCGCGATCATTTGGGACAATGTCGATTGTGCAAATGTTGCAGATACTCCTCGGCCGGTGTGCAAGTGGCATGAGTGGCCGGTATTGCTCAACAACCGATATGCAAATGCCCGCTAATATTCTCCACGTCCCCAGGGGGCGACTGAGGCGCTTTTGGGGGGCTCGTTATGAATGTTCACGTGAATTTATGGATCCTCGTTTTCATTTGGAAATCACGCAAACGAACAACAACAACAAGCTCTCGCACGCACACCAGACAATACCCGCCCGAGGCAGCCGCGCAGCTATCAGCGGCCTTCACGTGAACTTACGCTAACGCGCGGCGACGCGAGGCAGCGAGTCACAGACGCAGACCCGACGAGCCGAGCTGAGCCGAGACGGGAGGAGGACGCCCGCGGCGGGCGGGCGCTCTAAACTCTCTCTTTACTGCTCACTTAGATCACGTCGTGCGCGTGCTTCGGCATATGCTCTTAAGCGGCTTAATGGGAATATTTAAAGACGTCGGCATGCTCGCTGACAGCTGATTTAATATCTGCTAACAAAGAGCCCACGCCGTGGGAAGGAAGGCGCGCGTGTATAAGTCACTCGCACGCGCGCACACACCAAGTGGGTCGGCACATGTACAAAGCACACGCGGTAAACAACTAAACGCCATTTATTACATTTATTAAAAGTGGGGCTGACTTCAATTCTATTGGCAACTTAGCAACTTATTCCATTTGCCGGCGGCATCGCGGCTTTTGCTTTGGACTCTGATCTGAGTCGGCAGGTCTCAGAGCCCTACTGGGTTTGTATTCCACCAGCATTTCGTTCATGTTTTCACGACGTAAACCATTTCGTGATTTCTAGACAAATAGCAGAACTTTAACGTCTATTCTAATACAGCTAACTGACAGCCAGTCGCAGAGGTGAGCGTCAAATGTGGCATCCTCCGAGGAGACGCTCGGTCCCTGCTGCTGTTCTGTACAGGCAGGCCCGAACCACCTCAGTCAGATCAGAACCAAGAGTAGTTTCTGGTATCGGTTCAGAAGCGCAACAACGGTCAGCTCGCCAAGAACGAGTGTGACGGCGACGCCCTGATCCACCTCGCAAGGATATACAGCGAAGACATCGGAATGTCATTCGGACTGGATAAGTGCGGGCGTCACAGGAGGAAACAACAGCTCTCCAAGATTACATCAAGAAGATGGCGCCCACGGACCACCTACTAAAAGAATGCCTCACGCAACAGAAGCCCAGTAAGGAGAAGGAGCCAGATGGGCTGTCTCGGAAAGACGAGCCCCTGCGTGGACGTGGCTGACATAGACAAAACATACCAGTGGCTGGAAAAGGCTGGGCTGAAAGACACACTCATCATGGCGTGTGTGTGCGCTTGTGTGCGTGTACGTTGCTGAATTGCGTTAGGCTACCTTGTGACCCTAACCCTTCCACATGAGGGAGAGAAAGACACGACCGATGACACACGCATCTTATTTTCATCGTCGTGTGGTTAAACATAAACACACATGCATTGTTTTTCTGTTTCCCAAAATGCACTTTTTCTCTCAGCTCAATAACACGCGCACGCACGCGCCCACGCACACGCCCGTCACTGTCGTCGGCCTCCTCGCGCGACTTGAGGATTACGTCGCCGTGACGACTTCTGAAGTCTTCAAACGGCTCATTATCTGGCTGCACTTGCCGAGTGAGTTGGAATCAAGGGGGGCTTTATTTGGCACGACACACACGCGTAATCCCTGTCACACACACACACACACACACACACACAGGGATTGATGCTGATTCGGCGTTTATACAAAAGTCAAAAGATCAGCAAGACCCTTTTTTTTTTTTTTTTTGGGTGTCATAAGTGTGAAGTGATGGGCCAATGTAGTTTTTTGACTCCTTTTTCTTGCTCGGAGTAAACCTGCTAAGCTGTTAGAACAAGAACACTATTGTTTGCTTCTGGATATTCATGCCAACTCCGTGCCCGAACACTGTTGATTTTGAGATGCATTTCAGAAGTTCCATTTTCAGTCCCTTGAACTGCTGCATATTTGTTTCCTGTGGTCTAATTGATTTTGGTGAATCCTCAGTTTTTCTGGTTTGTTGTTGTTTTTTTGGTGGGGTGTCAAGAAGACGATGGATTGGAATATTTCTATTTCCAAGCGCCCGTCGAGCTTTTCGCAGTGACGTCGTTCCAATCGATTTCTCACCGAACGTGACGGATGTGTCAGGCAAGAACACGATTGATTTTCTTCCCCACCCCGGCGAGGCTGTCTTGTTTCCCCCCAAAAAAAAATTATTCTCATGTAAAAGGATGTGTTGTGATTGTTATTGTTTATGCGAGAGATGCCGATCAACTCGAGCTGCCACATTTTATGAGTCCGGGCCTTTATTTTATGGATCTATTCGTCATTTTCGAGTAGCCTCGAATAGGAGACGACTTGTTTTACTGGATAGGCTTTTTTTTCTGGGCTCATCAGGAGGAGAAAAGACCACCAAAAATATAAAAGAAAGGAAATAAAAAGCTGTGCCAATCAGTATTTCGGTTGAAATGACGTCGAACGAAGCACGTTGACGCCACATTTAACCGAGCCTTCGGACCGCCGTGCGCTCGTCGCGCAGCTTATCTCCGTCATGACGTCAACACGACGGCCCGCTTAATTCATCGGCCGATATGAACCCTTTTGAAATTGGCAAACCCCGAGACAATTTATTTTTTCTTTTTTCACGTTGTACAACATTCAAATCAAATTGGCAGCCAAAATCATCCCGGTCCTCCTAACAACATCTTTTTCTGTCGGCTTTGATTTTCGGCCCAAAAGTGAAAATGCACTTTTGGGCTTTTTTTTCGGCGGAAACGTTTCGTGTCTGAAATTTCGGCGAGTCGCTCATATGCACGGTGGCGCCTTGAGATAAGAGTGAGTTTATGCCACTCGATAACTCGACATACAAGGAAGGGAATTACTCATTGTCCAGTTAAAACAACCCACCGACTTTGGCTTAGGAAACGCCCCCCACTAGCTTAATGCTAGCGCACAATAGAAAACGCCATATACCCGGCTAACAATTAGCATCGGTGTCTCAGTGTTTTAACCCTTTAAGCAACAGCTACTTCGACACAAACGGTGCCACAACACATGTAACCAGACAATATTACCATGATCGCACGCATATATTCTTTATCGTCAGCGAAGAACGACGGCGCCTTATTGAGCAATTGTGACCGTCTCTCTCTTTTCGTCATCTGAGGTTACACGCTGTGCAAAGCGGGTCAGGGTGTGCGCGCGCGCATGTGTGTGTTGTGTACGTGTGTGTGTGAGAGAGAGAGAGAGAGAGAGCAAGGACAGTTATGGCCGAGGGCGTGCGTTTGTGTGTGTGCGTGTGTGTTTTTAGATTTATACTTTCAGACAGGTGCACGCACCTTTCAAAACTGGGTACATTTCATTTGTGTGCGCGTGTCACAGGCCTACTTCCTGTTCGTACAGCCCGTGACCTTGGACCCACGCGACCACCTGGGGGCGCCCTCCCCCTCATGTTGATTTTTATTGTGGACTACACAGAAAGGCCAACACGTCGGAAGTCGGACAAGTCGAGAGTGCGTGTCGCGATGGGGAGAAAAGACGACGCAGTCGACGGAGTGAATAGCGAACGTCGTGTATAAAAAATAAATAAATCGAGCCGTGCGCTGAGTCAGCATCGCTCACGATGTTTTTTTTTAGTTGTTTGAATTGAAATGAATGATTTTGCGCTCAAAGGCCTTTTCTCAGTCACTTCTGCGGCGTTTTGGGTGAAAGCGGGCCACGTTCCACAGCTTCCACAGATTCCTCACGAACGCAACCACATCAGAACTCGAAAGAAGAGTTTTGCTCGTTTTGGTGCTCGCGAGATTCTGCGGGTCTTGAAAAGTTGGGTCAAAATGCTCTAAAACGGCTGCTCAATCCCACCAGAGAAATTCAAATCAATCCTTTTTGGGGGGTCTTTGTTTTTGACATTGTGGATGATTTCTTCCGCTCAGCTTCCTGCGCTTTCACACTTGACACAAGAATGTTTTTTTGGGTCTGAGCAGCCGCATGGTGGGCCGAGGACGAGCCGGCGGGGGGCTAATTGATTGACAGACGGTCTAGACCGAGGTGCTCGAGTGGAACACACAAAAACACCTCCGGGACTTGTCTTCACCTCCACTTTGGCTATGCCAGTCTTCACGCACACACGGGCCCGCCTGTCATCTCCTTGACGAACCGGGACGGCTCGCCTCGGGCTCGGGTCAGAACCTCCGCTTGTAAAAGCCCGAGGACACGCTCGCTTCCGTTTGGCTTAAGCCGCTCACACGCACGCACGCACACAAAATCCAAAGTCCAGTTGAACCGCCGACCGTAACGGGCGGGCGGCACGCCGCGGTGTTCGCCGGCACAGAGATCCCGTCATCTTCAAAGGGGAACTCAATGATCAATGATCACCTTTTCTTTTGATTCATTTATTCTTATTTATTATCTGCTGCCCCCGCCAGGCGAAAGAGGATATTCCGATCAATATCGTGTTTGCGGAATAAGATTTGTTTCCGATGTTCAACCATTTTGGGTTTCTGTGGCCTTCCGCTGTCCATTGAAGATGACGTCACCGGCGTGGCCAACGTGACGTTCGCAACGGCCGACGTCATTTTCAATGATACGAACCCAAATTGTAAAATGATTCTGAATTTCTTGCGGCTGTTTTCGCCCTCATTAGCATGCTAAGGTGCTAACGAGCGTGCCTGAGCTATCTCGGGCTTCTTTTTTTTGGTTAATGCTTCATTTAGCGTCAACGCTGGGATCAGGGTTGGTGACGATGGGTTAAGATTAGGGTGGGTCACACGAGATACGGCAGCCAATCGGATTGCGGCGACGCGTCCTGCCGCCAATCATGTTGGAGCGGGGCGTGTCCTGCCTCGAACACGAGTGGGATTCCTAATAACACGTCGACGCGAGCGGACGCAACGGCAACATTTGCAAAAATGAAACTGGTTTTAGAGCGAAGTCCAACCCAAAAAAAGACAAGAGAAAGGCGTGCACGTGCGTGCGCGCGTGCGACCTGTCATGATTTCAGGTCATGAGGAGAAACTGGCATCTTCCGACCCAAATGCCGGACTTCCTGATTCCTTTTGCGCATGAGTCTTTGAGACTTTTCCACGCGTCTCGTCAATACAGACACGTCCGCCCAATTTCCTCTCAATCGGCGAATCCGATCCGAGAACGCCGTCCGAGCGCAAAACAGCTGCTTCGAACCAAAATGGCTGACTTCCTGTTCCATTTTGCGCACGGGTCCTTGAGACGTTTCCGTGCGCGTCGTCATGACGAACGAGCTCGCCAAATTTCGGGTCGTCGAAACGAGCACGCACACGCGAACGCACAATGCCGCCGCGCAACGGCGGCTTGAACTTACCGCACAATATTTGCCTCGGCCAATTAACTCACACTTGCGTGTGTGTGTGTGTGTGCGCACGCATTCAGCAAAGGTTAATAGGACCTCAAGAGGCTCGGACAATAAGACAAGGGCCTTGTTACCCTCACACGAGCGTCTGTGCAGTCTGACACACACACACACACACACACACGCGGGCCGCTTCATTAGCGTCCGCGGCGAACACTCGCCCGAACGCTGCCGAATCACCAGCATTATGATCCAGTTGTGTTGTAAGCCTAAGTGTTCACCAAAAACATGACAGACATTTTCTTCCTAAAGTATATTTCGTATTATTTAAAGCCACTGTTACATTTGAACCTAACTTTGTGCTTAAATATGGGAGATTTTTTATTTTTTTGTTTTTTAAATGGGCAGTTAAAAAAAAGGTAGCGGTGCCTTGTGACACAAGTTTAATTTGTCGCATGAACACGCTCTTATCTCAAAACATTCCTACCACAAAAAAAGCATTTTTTTCATTCATTGTGCGTCTCGTCAGCGCTCACGTCGCGCAAGCGTTTGTCTTTTCATGACAAAAACGGGCACTCGACAGCATTGCGCGCAAACGCACGCTAACGACATTTGCGCTTGGGTTCTTCCGTCACGATGTTACGCCAGCCGGGCGTAACAACTCAACGAGAAAACATTTCGCCGTCACACATTGGAAAGGGGTCAGGCAGGCTATTGCTGGCCTTGAAACGTTCCATATTTCCAATTCCTTTGAAAAAGGCGAACCATCGTTTTCCATTTTTCCAATCCCCATCTTAAAATGGAATTTGAAAAGTGTCAAATCCTCGCCGATGCGGTGCTGTCGACGAGCGCGCAGTCGAAGTGGCGGCGCGTTCGAGTTCCGAACGTTGTCACTTGACGCCGCCGCCTCAATAATTGCGACGACTTGACTCGCCGACGCTCGCCGGTGTTTTGCGTCTCCATTATGTCCGCCGATGCCGCAGCGGGGAGAGCGCTAAGTGCGCCCCGCAATTTGCCGCCGCGGCTTTCGCGCGGGAGAGCGTGCTTCAATGGCGAGCGCGCGCGGGAATCGTCGAGCGTGGCCTCCAAAGGTGGAGAAAGAAAACAAACCAAAAAAAACCCCGCAGATGTCAACGTGAGGGAAAAATCGACAGTATGCTTATATTTCAAGTTCCAACCTTCGTGCATTCATTGCAATCAATTATTTACAGAAAGAAGAAGTGCACAAATGGAAAAATGTCGTTTTTCGTCTGTACTTTGCAATTTGTTAATTCCAATAAAAAATAAGAGCAGAATTAGACAAATGTCAACAAATATGCTATTTTTTTTCTCTAATCGCAGAAATCAAAACGAACAGAGGCGGCACGGTTAGCGCGTGTGCCTCGCAGTCGTGAGGTTGCGGGTTCAAATCCCGGCCCGGGTGGAGTTTGCATGTTCTCCCCGCGCCTCGCCTGCGTGGCTTTTCCGCCCGCGTTCGGGGTTCATTGGCGACTCGAAATGGGAATGTGAGTGCGACTGGTCGTTTGTTTCTATGTGCCCTGCGATTGGCCGGCGACCGCTTCGGGGTACGTGGAAAACGGACGGATGGAAAACGAACAGGATTCGAGTCTCATCGCGGCCGACGTTTCGCCGCTTGTTTTGCGGGAATCAACGAATCGTTGCCGCGATTAGCCAAAATCTGCAAATGGCGCCGCTCCAAAAACGGGAAGATGCCGCCAGATGGCGTCAAAGCACTACCTTTGCCAAATAAACGCCTCAACTCACGTTTACTTCGTCCCTTGGCACCGAGATGCCACAAGACGGCGTCAAAGCGGTACTTTCGTCGAAGCGAAGCGCCTCAACTGACGCCGAGGTAGTTTCTCGGCACAAAGATGTCGCGAGACGGATTTGAATGATTTATTCAGGCTTAATTTTCCAAGTGAAGCAACTGAGAACAAATTGTCATTTGCAATGCCAACCCGGATGGCAGCGAGGTACTACTTTTGTCGAAATAAAGCGCCCCAACTCACTTCAACACGGTTCCCTCACATGGCAGCGAAGCACTACTTTTTTCCCTGACACCAAAATGCCACAAGATGGCGGCAAAGCCCTACTTTTTTCGAAATGAAACTCCTCAACTCACGACAAGCTTGTTTCTCGGCACCGAGATGCCACGAGCTGGCGCCGAAGTACTACTTTTATTGCTTTGGCCTGAACACCGAATCAGGTGAGTTTTTCAGCAAATAAGCGGGTTAGGTTCCCAAAAAATAATAAGAATAAATTATTTTTGTTTTTCTCCGTCCCTGGCGACCTCTCCGTCGGCGTTCATTATCCCTCCGCCTCCCCTTCCTCCCTTCTTCCCCGGCCGTCAAGGAGACGACACGCGGCGGCCGACGAATCTCCTTAAGTGCAATTGCGACTCCAAAGGCGCGACCTTCCCCGAGGTCGCCGGCGAGTACCTTCTCAAGGTCAACTTTTACGTCATCGCACCGTCGTTAGCCAACCCTTCAAAAGGCCGCGAGACGCTTTCGGAGTCACGCGCCTCGCACGTCGCACGCTCAACATTCGCACACGACGGCAAACATTTCAATGACACGAGAAGGAGGAGGAGGGGGGGGGGACGCCTTAAGAAGGAGCGCGGCGTGCTTCCAAAATGGCGGCCCGCGCAAACACATTCCGCGAAACGATGAGAATTCGAGGCCCGCGATGTGCGTTCGACGCGGCTCTCCTTACGCCGCGTGCAATTTCTTCCCAAATTGTTGCCAAGTGGGTGCCGGTGGGCACGTCTCCTTTGCCCGGCTGGCAGGCCGCCCGCCATAAGAGGCCGCCGGACTCGCCGAACTCGCCGCACAAAACGCGACTTTCATTCGTACGATCTCGTCCGACGTAAATGGTAAATCGTAAAATATCGCAGACGCCAATGGCGCCATAATATTCCCATGAAACAAGCCTTCAAATACATTTTAAGCAGATGCGGCGACATATTGAGACGAATACATGATTTGTCTGCTGTTGTTTGTTTTTATGACCTTTTGGGTCATGAGAAATCATCTACATTAAAAAAAAAAAGAAAGATATTAACCAGCCTTGCTGCGTCAAGATTTTGTGAGAAAATATTGCTTTGAAAATGATCAAGTGAAATAAAGCACTTTATATTCAATCAATTCATTGAACGATTAGACTATTAAATACAATTACAGCAACGCAACCTTGTAAACGTCGACTTCAATTCATATCATCTCGACTCGGTGGCATACAATTAATTCATATAACACACACACACACACACACGAGAATTGCATGACCAAACATCATGTCACGTGTTTGGTGCTTTACTCAAATCAGCAAAAGAAAATATGAATTAAAGTCATTACTTTTGGGTTATTCCGATTAGGAATCGTCGAAAAATCTCCAGTTTTAGTGTGAGACCTTAACGCGTGTGTGTGTGTGTGTGTGTGTGTGTGTGTGTGTGAGATGTGATGGGCCACTCTCGCCCCCTTGCGCCACGAAAGCGCACTGCAGATGCAACAACTCGTCCAAAGCCCCCGAAACACGCACAGAACGTTTCGTGCAATCCGTACGAATTCGAGCATCGTTCACAATCGACCTTCCGTTTACGTTGCGGTCACAACAATACAAATGAAATGTTTTTCATGTAAACAAGAGTCACAATATACTTTGAGGGGTTTGGGGGGCAAGGAAGGTTGGGTTGGTGGGGGGGGGTTGGGGGCTGCATGTGCCTCGTGCAATCGTGGGATGACTACCAAGCAGAAGGTTCCAGAAAAACAACAAGAAAGTTTGCACACACACACACACACAGAGATCATGTCTTCTTTTTTCCAACGTTTTTCTCCAATGTGATGCAAGAAAAATGGCATTTTCATGAGACACCTTTGTTTTGTTTTGTTTTGTTTTTGGGCGGCGGCGGCGGTTCGAGGGACCCCCACCGCCGGCAAGGTGCTCCCGGACCCGCACGGCATGCAAGCCAGACGTGGCAATAAAACAATGAACACATTTCAATTTTGACAAATGATGACAAAGAATGAGTGCAATTAGCATTGTTGGAATGATTATTTTGTGAGCTCACCCGGGAAAAATTGCGCAACAGTGCGTCCCAAAGGCGCCAAGAAGAAGAAAAGTAGGCGCCAAAGCTTCACGTGACCCCCCGCGTCCATCTCTTCTTCTTTTTTCTTTTTTTTGCGTTATCCTTTCTTTCGCCAACTTGACTCACATTGCTCGCGCCTCCTCGCAATCGTAGCCCCTCCACCCCAAAAAAAAAAAGTCAGACAAAAACACAAGTGAGCAAATTTGTCACATTTGCGACAAACGCCTCAAAGTTCCTCGCGCGTGCGTGCGTGCGTGCGCGAACTGACTGGTCGACTGACCGACTGACTGTCGGAGGCTCGCGCACCTCCACTGACAGCCGCGCGCGCGCCCGCGTCAGGCAGGGGCGCGCGCGTGCCAGCAGATCGGGGGAGATTCCGGCCGGGAGACTTTCAAAGTAAGAGAAGATAATTTATTTTAAAAAAAAAAAAAAAAAAAAAAAACCTTGGCAGGTGGAATGAAAAGGAACGAAGGGAAGGTAATAATGAACTAGGCAAGGATAGAAAGAAAAAAGAAAGAAAGATTTTTTTGATAAAAGATTTGAACAGATTGTCGCTATAATTTTGATTAATGTGTGCAATATTTTTATTTTAGTGTGTGAACTGCCCTTTTCAAAAACATGTAGTCTGATGGAAGATTGTAACTTCATTCCCATATATATATTTGTTTACAGGTCATAAATGAACAATAAGGAATTATTCATATGAATGTCACTCATTATTGCCATTTTTAATGAGCCAAACATTTGTATTTTATTTTTTCCGCTTTTCCAAACCTCGCTTTTATTTTGTAAGAGCACATCTCCGGTTTCCGTCCCCGCACGCGCTGCGTACCGCCAGCCTGACGAGCTCCCCCCCGGGTCCTAACGCCTGATCCTCCGCGATCAGCCTCCCCCAGATGACGTCACTGACCGTTCACGAATCAAGAACGAAGTTACTTGATGCGAAAGTATTTGCACGCCAGCCGTCGTCTGATCTTACTTTTGATCAACGACATTTCGGATGACTTCCAAAACTTCGCGACTCCAAAGCTCATTTGAAACGTCTTTTCACGTTTTAAAGCCGAATTGTTGTTTTGCAAGCCGATTCCGCATTTCGAGCCCCTTCGGAATTTGAAAGCCTTGTTGTTGAAAACATGGCCGCACATCACATCACAGTGGTCAAAAGAGACAGAAGAGGCACTTGCCAATAGCCCGCTGAGGTTTAGTGCAGTAATTTGACCAACAGGTGGTGCTGTTGAAGTGTGCGACTTGGGCTTTTTTGTGAGAGATTGCGCAATCGGAGGTGAGGCGCGCCCTGTCTCGTGTTTGACAGGAACTAAGCAAATTTTAACCGGGAAATCATGGACATTATTTATTCAAAGCAAACAAACAAGCAAACTAAAATGGAAAAGAATTGAATGTAATTGTTTTTGTTTGTGTTTTGACTCTGCTGTCAAAGTGATGAAACAGAGCACCGACGCAAACAAAGCAAAAGCTTGTTTTTAGACTTTGGGAGTCTCCGGAGCAAGCTGTTTTTTCCCGGCAACAACGCACACGCGCACGCGCCACACACCAACAAGTGTCCTTGAAGCCGGCAACGTTGTGTGTGTGTGTGTGTGTGTGTGCGCGTCACGGCGTCGACCACTGAAGGTCCGCATCAGTACTCAGCAGGCACGCGACTTTGCTTTTGTCCGGCGGAGACCGCCAGTCACGTGCAGACGTCCTCGTCTGGATCGCCGCAACATCCGCGCAAACAAAACAAAAGCGCACGTCGCTCTGCCGTATCGCGTGTTTGGCGTCTGGCGTCTTTCAAATGCGCTCGGTCGAAGAACACGGCGGACCTCACAACCGTGGATGAAACATTCACGGGCCGCTTCCGCACAAGTCCCAAAAAGTCGCCGGCGTGCGCGTTGCTCTTTTTCTCATCGTGTTGATTTCTGCACGTTGTCAATGACGACACGAGCATGACCGCAAAACGAGAACGCGCATTCACTTTGTAGTTAGTGTGTTTCTGATCAAACGAGTGAGCGAGTGTGTGCGCGCGTCTGTGTGTGTGTGTGTGTGTGTGTGTGTGTTGCCCAAGGGCAAATATGAACCCTTCATAGATCCTTTGATATAGATGAGAAACACTGGTCGGGTTGCTACTCCAAGTCAGTTGCATTAGTGAGGACACCAAACTCGACGACGCGCCTCAACAGGTGAACAAGACGGACGACGTCGTCGGGCCACGTTTACGCCGCCGCTCAAAACGTCTCCGACGAGCAACAGCAGCGTTCTTCTTCTTCTTCTTCTTCTTCTT
This sequence comes from Phyllopteryx taeniolatus, assembly GCF_024500385.1. Classification (NCBI taxonomy): domain Eukaryota; kingdom Metazoa; phylum Chordata; class Actinopteri; order Syngnathiformes; family Syngnathidae; genus Phyllopteryx; species Phyllopteryx taeniolatus. The sequence goes on from NC_084510.1 coordinate 31,360,356, forward strand.
CACTCAAAATCTCCACACTGACATAATTCAACTATGTAGAGAATTTACACGCATGAACAAACGGGCCTCCCACACTTTTTTCCTCCTCCACCGTTTGCGCGAGTCCCAACTTTCGATGACCTGGCGCTTAAAATCGAGCAAACCTTTAACCACATCTGGATTTTATTCTTTGGTGGCGCTGAATGGGATCTCATTCTCAGGTTGTCATTCTCCTTGAAACCAGTTGCTAATTCTGCTCGAAGCGCAACCTGTGCCGTTTGCAAATCTAACTATTACGACAAAAATAGACGTGTGAAATTGCTGTTGTGGGTCTCGGGGGGGAGACCTTTTTTGTTTGCACCGCGTACTGGAACGGGAGTCGAAGTTTTCAAAATGACATAGCATTACTGGAGAATACTTTTTACTGATGACGTGTTTTGCAAGGGTACAAAAACAAAAAAAACGTACTTTTCTTTGTCACAATCCTAAAGGACGCTCGACTCGCGGGTGTTGAATTCCTGCAAGATGGCCGAAATAGAAAACTCACATCAGTACTGGCGGCAGATGTTCCATTGTAACTTGAACGAGCGAGACTAAATGATGTTTCGACGTCACAAGGCTCGAAGGAGCGCGTTTGCTCGCTAAATGTAGCTAACGCCAGCCGCAAACGAGTTACCTTCGTCTCCGATCATCCGGAGGGATGAAAGCTCGGCCGGCGACTCATCTGCCGCTTCCGCGTCCCGTTTGTTCAAATCCCGGCCGGCGAGCGGCCGAGAGCGTCTCGCCGGCATTTTGGCCGTTAGCTTTGCAACAAAGCGATCGGCTCGGAGCGTCATCCTTTCGTCCTCCGCGTGATCGAAGGCGTCGTTCCTGTCGGTCGCAGGAATATTTTTCTTGCCGTGGCGCAATACATTTCTAGTAACGAAAGCTTTCTTTTCACTTTGTCTTCTCTCTTTTCCGCCATTCTGCTTGCATCTTCTCATTGTCTGTTGCACCCCGCCTTCTTCTTCTTCTTCTTCTCCTTCAATCTGAGGGAGGGACGTTGACCTGGAGGCATTGTTGCCCTCTACTGGGTGCCATTTCTCATTGCAGTTATCCAGAGGCCTGATGATGACACGTCAACTGCACAAGACCGTCCCCGTTCAATTTGACGTCTTTGGACGGCATTGGCAGGCAATGAGTGAATTATGCATTTTCTTTTTTTCCACACAAAACACAAACGGACACAAATGACGTAATGAATGTTGACGGGAGGTGTTCACCGTGCGGTCCTCACTAATGGGCCCGTCAGCAGGGGCACAGCACCATTTGGTTTTCAAAATCAAAGTTGGCCACAGGCGGCGCTCGTGCGACGAGCCGAACCTCGGCGGCCTCTTTTCCGACCACTCGTCCTCGTTAGTCCCCGATGGCGTTTTAGTGGTTTTCTCCCGGGCCATCATTTCAACCGGCTAATAACGAGCCACGTGCTGCGTCACACCAGGAAGCGCGAGAGGCGTCGCCGATTAAGGCCGACCGCGGCCGCTCGGGATCAAAGGCAAAACGCGCTTGGCGAAGTCCGGCCGGCGCCGGCGCCCCGTCGACCCGGCCGAAGAGGTCAATCCCGTTAGCGGCTTAATGTCGGCGGCCACGCGCGGTTGCCGTGGGAACGCCTTTCACACCTGACACTCTTCCTTGTTTTCGCCGGCGCCATCTGCTGGATCAGAAAGGCCACAAAACCTCCCAAACGTCTCGGATTCCGTGGACAGGGAACTCGTGCCTATGCCGCCACTCCCCAAAATTCATTTTTGGTCGGAATGAAACACCTCAACTCGTGTCAACATAGTTCTACTTTTGTTGAAATGAAGACCCTCGACTCACTTCTACATAGTTCCTCGACGCCAAGATGCCACAAGATGGCTGCAGAGCACTACTCGAAACTAAATGAAGCTCGTCGACTCACTTCAACGTAGTTCCTTGACACCAGATGGCGTCAAAGCACTCCTTTCGTTAAGCTCTTCAACTCATGTCAACAATGTTCCTTGGCATTAAGATGCCACAAGGCTCTACCTTTGTTGAAATGAAGCTCCTCAGCTCACTTCAACATAGTTCCTTGGTACCAAAATGCCACAAGATGGCGGCAAGGCACTATAAAAAAAATGCCCCACTGCCAATATGAGGCTTTATGAGGGTCACTTCATTTAAGAAGTACGACAACAAAACGCAAATAGCAGTTATGATGACATCATTTTCTAACGCAAATTGAGATTTTGTCCAATTCTAAAATTCCATCAGGGGAAAAAAAAAAAAAAAAAAAAAAAAAAAGAGGATGAGCGAGAACGCGTCCTCCTTTGTGTTGAATTTCAATGAGCCGTTGTCTTTTGTGCTGCGGCCCCGCCTTTCCGCCTTTCCGCCTTTTCTCGCGAGCGCCGTTGGCCGACAAAAACATTTCATTGTGTGGTTTCGTTTGATGTTCGTTTTTTTGCACGGAGGGCAAGTCCACTTCATTCCTTGACTTTGGTTTTGCACACTTTGATGATGATGATGACGATGACGGTTAGCGATTCTGTCAGAATGCTGATTCCGGTTGGAAGGGCCACGTCAACCGGAGTACGACGCAGCAAGAATGTATTTTTTAAAAAGAAATAAATAATCAGAAGATGGCTTCCGGAACTTTTGTGTGATGTTGCTTTTCGAAAATCTGGTCCAAAAACGCTTTGGAATCGGAGTTAAACGGTAGAACCTACTTCCTTCTCAACGTATTTCCCCGACGGTCTCCAATCGCTCGTACGGGCCGAAGTTCCCAGATGCCTCAAAATTACCGTGACGTTTCTAAAAACTCGATGGAAACATTATTGGTGAGAAGAGCGGTAGAATCGGTCATTAACTTTTTTTGGGGGGGGGGGGGGGGTTGAATTTTCTTTTTATTGAAGTGCTCATGTCATGTTTTTGTGAGAAAGTTCCACCAAGATGGCGGCCAGTTGTTTTGATGATTATAGTTTTCAAAGCGAGCGAAACGTTTTGTTTGGAGCGTTTGAATTGCATCTCTGTTGAATTATTTACGCAGCCTTTCCTCAACATCAGAGGGATCAAAATCCACATTTGCCTCGTTCATTTTGGAGGACGTTTAGACTTGATTTTCTAAAAAAAAAAAAGAAACGTTTTCCTTTTGGCTCGCCGACGACGTTTCCGCAGACTTGACAATTTAAAGTTGATTAGTTACAATTGTTCCTTCCTACGCTGGCAGGAAACCACTTCAGAGCAAATCCCAGGAAGAACTGAACAAATTCTAACCAACCAATTCCCAAAAGTGTGAACAATCGTCACCTGGATGAACTTCCTACAGTTCTTCTTCTTCTTCTTCTTGCAGGTGAATTGGCGCCACCGAGTGGACAGAGAGCGTGGCCTCCCGCCATCGGCGCCAGGCTTCGTTTTGGAAAATTCCGTTTGACTTCACAACACGAAATTTGGTAGACACGCTTTACCAACCCTACTCGCCGGCACGGACGGCTATTAATAGACGACGAAGACGAAGACGCGATCGGGCCCCTCCCGACCGGGGCGACCTCGCCCGACTAAGCGGCCGGCCGCAATCCCGTTAGCGACGACACGGGATCACGGCGGCGAAGATTTGCCACGGACACCTCATTAGGTACGCCGCCTCGTGGCATCCTGACGCTCGCTTCTGATTGGTGCTGTCAGGCATGGCGGCGTTGCATCATCAAGGCAGCTGCTTCTGATGTTCTCACTGCAGCATTTCAAACCGCTTGGCGGAAGGAGCAATTCACAGATGATGATGATGATGATGATGACGACAGCGGCGTCTCACCTTCATCGGATGACTGACAGGTGAGAAAGAGGCGGGAAGTCCTCACACTGGATAATCCTCTCCACTAAATCTAATCCGCACTACACACGCACGCACGCGCACACGCAGATTGGCGTGAGCGCGAGTGAATGTGTGTGCGTGAGCGATAACAGGGTAATAGCCAGTTAGGAGTCAAATTGGTCTTTTCCCCGAACGAAATGTGGAATGTACAAACGTGAAAGAAAACAACAGTTGTCGTTTTTCTTTCACCACAACATCCCAACTTGATTCCCACGAAAACTTGATTGCCGACGGTTCAACTAATGAGTCCGAAACATTCAATGCTGAAATGTAAACAAGAAGAGATTGACGCCACTCGCGTTATTTACACATTTAAAGATCCATTCCCAACAAAAAGGACATTCTTTTCACGCACATGACATTTGGCCATCAAATTTTGAACGCCTATGAAACAATTGCCACTTTTTTCAAATGAGGTCAATAAAATAATCCAATCATTTACGTTAGTTGTTTTTTCAAAATACATTTTCTTCATGTGCAACTGATGTACATGTTAGAATTAAATACATTCAAAGGACTTTTTTGAGTGTAATATAAGTAAACGTTTAGTATTTAAGTATTTCTTATGATTTTATTTTAGGCAACTAAGCAAAAAATACTCCCTTTAATATTTAATTTTTGTGTATAACCGATTTTACTTATTGATTTAGTGTGACCGAATCCGATCATTTCTTTTTAAAATGTTATTGATTTCATTTTTAGTCAATGAAAACATAAGAATCCTTCAGCAAAGGTCCATTTCTTACATCCGGCGGTCACGTGGCGCCACCTAGTGGAAGAAACTTTGATTTTGTTCTGCCGTGTCAATCAAAATGGTCGTTTTGCAGAAAGACGGGCGACAAATTGCGGATGAGGGCCCGCACCTACTCGGAACGTTCGAGAACTCGGGACGTGGCTGAAAGAGCCAATGACAAACAAGGTAGGAGGGAGGGAGGACACACAAGAGGAAAGGACGCAAGGAAACGCAGGGTACATTTGCTACGTACACGGCAAAAACACTCTTACCAGGACTATTTCTCTTACACTTCAAATAAGACTCCTCACCTAAAAACAAACTTGAAATAATAATAATACTTTTTAACTTGAAATAAGTAAAAAAAAAAATGCCAGTCAAGTTTCCCCCCCCCCCCCCCCCAAACAATGGCTGACTTCTGTACTTATTTCAAGTAAAATTTGGCTTAAAAGAATTGAAAAGTTGTCGAGAAAAGTGACGAGTCTGATTTGAAGTGGTTTCAAAAAAAAAAAAGAAAATATTCTCGGTGAGCTTTTGAGTGTAAAACGTTTTGCTAGGAAGGAATGTTTGTGGATTTGTTTGTTTCTACTTCATCTTTATGATGTAATCCGTTTAGTCACGCATGCATGAAGAGGATCGCTCGATCAAATGACGCAACGGCCGTTCCGTCGCGGTGAGAAGATTGCGTCGTCGGGTGTCGAGCGGGTTTCCGTTTGCGGCCGGCCGGACAGGACGCGTTTGCTTGCGGCTGTGACCGGACGACGGTCGGAACAGACGGCTCGAAGAGGACGCTGGACGGGAGGGGAAAACACGAGTAGGCGGGCGGGCGGGCAGCTCGGGAGGTAGCGGGGTAGCCAAGTAGGTGGCTTGCTAGCTAGCTAGGTAACCACTCACGAGACGTCACCTGGGGTGAAGCTGAGCGGTAGAGCGACGGCTTTGGTGTCTGTGGTTGACAGCGGGTTCCTGTCAGCTGCTGGAAACCCTGACACGTACCCCATAGAGGGAAGTAGTCACCGTCGTTGTTGGCCTACAGGGGGCGCAATGACGTTGTACAATACAATATTGGCTTCAGAACTTTTCATAATGTCTGTTAGCTACATACTGTAACTAGATATATGTAGAAGGCGGGTAGGTTGGTAAGAAGCTAGGTCGGTAGCTACCTCGAGAGCCAGGCTATAGAACATCTTGGGCGCTCGGGCGTACTGCCAAGTCTCCGCCCGGCAACAACAACCTGAGCAAAAACAAATTGAACACCATAGAAGAACAAGAGCGAGAAGAAGAGGAGGAACAAGAAAAGGAAGACGAAACCTGCTCAGCTCACCCGTTAACGGACGAGAAGATCTCGCCGTAGTCGTCTTTGGTCCGATTGATCGTGGCGACAAAATCGACAATCAAGACAACTTGAGCAGTCGTGCTTCTTAATGACATTCACGAGCATAAAATGGGAAAGTTTTTGGAAGTCTCGGATCAGACTGGAACCCAAAACCTCCGAAAGGCAAAGCACGCACGCAGTGCCGCCGTACACTTGCCGCCCTACCCGACGGGCACCACGCGGGCGCCGCCGCTCTCCAAATATTTGACGTAGCAGGCGGCGACGTAGGACGAGCCCGTGGCGAACGGGTCGTCCGGCGGGACTTCTTGCGCCGGCACGCCTGCGAGGACGAAGCAGACGACGAATTGCGCACGTCACCTCCACGCGACGCGTTCTGAAAAGTCTCCTGACTAAACATTGAGCGGCCACGTCAACACAAACACGCAATCGTCCGTCCGTCCTCCGTGCCGCTTTTCCCGTGCAGGGTCGCGGAGCGCCGGAGCCGATCCCAGCCGACTTTGGGCAAAAGGCGGACTACGCCCAGAACCGGTCGCCGGTCAGTCGCAGGGCACACGTAGACACGAACAAGCTCTCGCACTCACGTTCACAGCGTCACTGAGTGGGAACTCAACCCACGCTGCCCGCACCAAAATCAGGCAAACGTACCAAAACACCACCAGTGGCATAATACAAAGTAACACTGAAAAAGATTTGGAGGAAAAAGAACTACAGTCATACAGTCAGATCAAGACCTCAGTCCAGTGAGCATCAAAGGATCGTAAGGCATCTCTGCATGAGCCAAATGTAGAAAATAACAACGCAACTGTGGAAACTAGACTTCCGCACCGCCGAAACAATAACAAATAGAACATGCAAGCATTTTTTTTTTTTTTGGAGTTACACAAAAGTCAGTTGTGTGAGCATGAAAGCCTTATGTGGCGTCTTTGCCTCGCCCAAACTCAAACACTGAAAGAAAACTCCGTGAAAGCATTTTGAGGGACGGTCGAAATCGAAGCTCAGTCAGCATCAAACGATCGGATCGATACGAGATCTGCGCAACCCACACTGACAAAATAATACAAAGAAGGCGTGAAAGTTCTCTTTTGGACCCACTTTGAATTGGACCCATATTTTGGTTAGAACCGAGTTCGGTGAGGCCCTGCGACTGACTGGCGACCGGTCCAGGGTGTAGTCTGCCTTTCAGCCGGGATAGGCTCCGGCCGGCTATTGAATCAAGGTTCCCTTCCCATGTTGAAATTACATTTGCATTGGACTGCCGTTAAATCGGTGTACACTCCTCATCTCCACCGTCTTTACACTTCATGCTTCCAATTTTAATTCAACCAGCTTATTAAAAAAAAATAAAAATAAAAAATAAAAAAATCGGACCTTGAGGGTGTTTTGACATTTCGACATCGAAGCGGGCGCGGCTGGTTGAATGAAAGAAGTTGAATCAAGAAGAAGATGAAAGGAAAAAAGCGTGTCCATTTATTTACATTCGGTTTGTTTGACTTCACAATTGCTGCACGATGACTTTCTTCTTGCCGTCGTGAGCGAACCTGTTGGCGCGGAAAAGCTCGCTGTCGTAGAAAGACGCCAGGTTGTGGATGTTGATCTGCCGGGCCTGCCGGAAAACGCCACTCGGTCAACAAACAAAGATTTTGCACATTTTTCTCAGAGATTTAAAATGCAATCCAAAGCAAACAAAAACAAAAAGTGTCAGGCATTTCAGTTGCGGTCGAATTTCTGTCCTCGGATAATCGACACACGCACGCAAAGATTGTACTCCGCCGCCGATCTGGGATCTCGTCCTCAAAGACGGAAATCTTACGTGACCAAAAACCAACAAACCGTTGCGCCGATCGATGTCAGCCAAAATCGATGTTGCCAAATCGACCCGAGGCGAGAGTCAATAAAAAGACGGACGCAAAAAGTACATCGGCCATCGACTTCGGATTGTAACGCATTTCCGGGGACTCTGGCGTCTCGTTAGACCAGCGGTGCGCCAAAAGGAAAATTTGGGGCAAGGTCGCGGGCCAAACGCAATAGTGAATGAAAAATGCATGTTCCCCTTCTCTGCAGAAAAGTAGCGTGAAAGTTTATCATACGACAACAAACTCCAATTTGGCTTAAACACGGAATGTGGAATATTCTAAACACACGATAAAAAGACATCAGTGGTACGTTTCTTGTTTTGGATTTCAATAGATAACCTGAATTCTTCCGTCTCTCCGTCTTCTATTTATCGATCTCCAACTCCCTCTCTTTTTCATGTCAAAGGAAAACAACAACAACAAAATAAGAATAAAAAGCCAAAGTTCAAACTATGAACAGGAGTTGATAACGGGCAGAAACAAATGTTCTCTTCTACGCCAAACTCGACTTGCGTGAACAGACGACGAGCCTCCGAGCTGTCTTGGAAGTCAACCGACCGCAACGCAAAGGGAACGGGCGCTCGCCGGTCGAGATCAAATTGGAGTCGGGCAAAGACGAGGACCAAAACTTCGGGTCGCTGCCGCAGCCGTTAGCGTTTAGCCGGCGGCGGTCACCTTGTCGTGCAGATCCTTGTCGGGTATCTCGACGGCGTCGTGGTGGGCGCCGTAGCGGTTCCTCTGGTAGGAAAGCTGCTCGGCCACCAGCTGCTTGAGGATGAACAGCAGCAGCTCGTCGTTGTCCTTGCGGAACGCCAGGTAGCGGGAGAACGTCTGCGGGAGGGAAGCGCGACGCCGCGTCAGGGCCGCGCCGAGGCCGCGTGGCGTTTCTCGGTGCGGGCGTACCTTGCGCATGCTCCTCATGACGCTGAACTTCTGCGTGTCGATGAAGCTCTCCAGCATGATGCGGACGGCCATGTTGACGTCGTCCTCCATCACGTAGTCGCGCAGGTGCATCTTGGCGTGCGCCTCCGCCATGCGGATCATCGACTCGATGTGGCGCACCGTGATGGGGATGCTGCCCGTCGCCTGGCACCCAACGAAGCCGCGTCAGCGCGCTGCCGCGTGCGCATGCGTCGCGTGTGCATGTGCGTGTGCTGCGCTCACCACGGACTCTTTCCTGAGGTCGCTGTAGATGTGCGCCACCTTGTCTTGGTCCATCCGGTTGAGTTTGGGGTGAACCTGCAAACGCGGCCGTCAATCACGTGACCCCGCGACGGGCGGCGCGACAGGCGGCACCCACCTTGTCCTTGGCGTAGATGATGTACTTCCTGAGCAGGTCCTGCGGAACGGGCGCCGCGTCGGACGAGTTGGGCGGGAGCGCCTCCTCCGAGGCCGCGCCCCCTTCCTTGTTGCCGGGGTGATGCTTGACGTGAGAGCCCACCACAAAGCGCGCCAACATCTCGTCCTGCGAGTGCACGCACACACTTTTTAAGGGCGCGTGTGTTACACACTGTCAGTGTGAGTTGAGGGTTGTGTGTGCGCGCGTCTCTGAATGTCGTGTGTTTGTTTGCGCGCGCGTTTCTATATGCGCGTGTGAGTGCGCGTGGCGCTTGTGTGAGTTTGTGTGCGAGTGACTGACTGTGTGGGCACGAATGCGTGCGCCCACATGTGCTACTCTGGTGTGTGTACCTGCACAGGGTCCACAGTGTCCCTGACAACACACAGGACATCAAAACGTGACACTATGGGCTCGGTCAGGTCCACGTTCTCGGCAAAGGTCAGCGAGGGGTCGTACCTGCCGCCTGGAAGAACACGCCCCTCGCTCGTTAGCTGTGCCGGTCGGCGCCGCGCGTGCGCCTGAACGTGCGTGTGCGTACCGATGGGGTTGGAGGCGGCGATGACGGTGCACCTGGCCTGCAGCGAGGTGACGATGCCCGCTTTGGAGATGGAGATGCTCTGCTGCTCCATGGCCTCGTGGATGCTCGTGCGGTCCGCGTCGTTCATCTGCGGCGACACGCGAACGCGCGCGTTAGCGCCGGCCGAGGCGTCACGCGCACGTCCGAACGTTACCCGTGCGCGCGCGTGAGCTCGGTCTGTCCGATATGTGCGCGTGTCAGCCGTGTTGGCGCGGTACCTTGTCAAACTCGTCGATGAGGCAGACGCCTCTGTCGGCCAGCACGAGCGCGCCGGCCTCCAGCGTCCACTCCCGGCTGACGGGGTGCCTCTGCACGTACGCCGTCAAGCCCACCGCCGACGCGCCCTGCCCCGTGGTGAACACGGCCCTGCTCGCCACCTTCTCCGTGTACCTGCGCGCGGGGCGGGAAGCGACACGGTCATCGCGAGCCGCACTCGGCACGTCCGGGCGGCGTCGAGGGCGGCCTACTTGAGGAACTGCGACTTGGCCGTTCCGGGGTCCCCGCACAGAAGCACGTTGATGTCTCCTCGCACTTTGTGTTTCCCTCCTAAACAAAGGCGCACAAGGACCCGCGTGAGACCGCCGCCCATTCCTCAAACGCCGCGCTCGGGTGTCGAGGACGTTACCCGGGTTCTTGGGCTCTCCGCCGAACAGCGCCAGGGCTAGCGCTCGTTTGATGTCCTCGTGACCGTAGATGGACGGCGCCATGCTGGCGAAGATCTAAAAGCACACCAAAGTATTACAGGACGTACGTGCGCCGGAAGCCATTTTCTCATCAGCGAGCCGTATCGCGATTGGTCGGTAGACTCCAACTCGACAGCGAGTCTACCGCGCACCGCTAATGCGCAGTTAGCCAACTCCTAAGTCTGTAAACCCTTAGCACGCATGACCCGTTACAACGCCGATCCTAAAAAGCCCACCAGCAAACCGTCTAAACCCGTAACCCTAAATCCCAGACCCTCTAACCCCAAGTCCCTGACCCATCCCCACTCCCAACCCCAACCCCAACTTCAAATCAGTCCCTCGCACTTAAGCTTCAGCCCAAAGTTCCAACCCTTCAACACCAACTCCCTACCCCTCCACCGTGAATTCGGAATCCTCTAACCCTAAATCCCTAACCAGCACCCCCCCTAATCCGCTGACCCTCTTGAGCTAACCCCAAATCCAGAACCCCAACTTCCAAACCCTAATCGGAATTCCAAGACCGTCCGGCCATTTTCGACAGCGCTTAACCTCATTAAGGTCGCAGGCGCACCGGAGGCCATCCCAGCCGACTTCGAGAGGCGGGGTACGCCTCGGACCGCTCGCCGGACGAAGAACCCTTTGCGCTCACATTTACAGGCAAAGGACAATTCAGAGTCTTCGGTTTCACGTGCCACATTCCGGAATGTGGGAGAAAAACCCCTCTGGCTCCAGAAACACGGACGCCGCAACGCATCTCTTACCCTCCAACTGCTTAACCCTCGCACGTCGCGCAACGTATCCGGCGTGCGGCCGACTCACGCGTTCGCCGACGCATTCGTCCTTGGACAGAGCGACGACGGCCTTGACGTCTTCGTCCGTCAGCTCGGCCGCGGCCACGCCTTCGTCTCGCCGAGCGATGTGGTTGGCCAGGATGACGGTGGCGAAGACCGGGAAGCCGTTGGCCACGTTCAGGGAGCCGTCGTAGTTGTTGTGGTAGATGCCCGTCAGCTCCTGAAAGCGCAAACGGTTTTTGAGCACCCGATCCGCGGCCGTCCGGACCCGATCGAGCCGGCCCGCTCACGATCTCGTCTCCCGGCTTGCAGTTGTCCACCAGGTCCGCCAGCAGGATGGCGTCTTTGGAGCGCGGCAGACGTCCGGCGGCCACCTTGCCGGGACTTTCCTGGATGGTGATCCTCTGGTAGTTCTGGTATACTGTCTGAAGAAGTCCAAGAAGAGTCCACGGCGTGAGACGAGGCGGCGGAGAGACGCGCGGGAAGAAAAGAGCGGCAGAAAGGCTTACCTCCTCCATGTTGATCTCAAACGGTCCCTGGGACTGACACTCGGGACACGATCCCGGCTTCACTTCCTGGTTCTGGGACTGGAAAAAGGGCCCGAGTACAAAGTTGCACTTGTTGCAGTTGTACTTGACCACGCCCAGCTGCGGCAGCACGCCGGTGCAGCTGCTCACCACGCCGCTGGTCCGGATCAGCTGGTTCAGATGGAGCTGCCTGGAGAGCCGAACGAACGACAACTCAGCGGCGCCGACAAAAGAATTCACGCTTCTGCCGTCCGCCGGGCACGACGACCTCGTCCGCTTCCGAGCGGGCACACAGCCGAGCCCGGTTTTCGCCGCAGACCCCCTTGCAGACTTCCCAAGTTCGCTGCCCCTCTTCCGGAACGGAGACAACTTCTTACAAAGTTGCCTCACCCTTTGGAGAATGCGAGGCTCATCCCACTCTTCTGACTGTGCCCGACTCGGGCCCCTCTGTCCCAGAGCCGCGCCGCCCCAGGCTCCCCTCTTTCAGAATCGCCGCCCCCGTCGAGCCCGTCGGACCCAGGACTTCTTCTCGTGTGCCCCGCGCGCAGGTCCCCCGACCTGACAAGTGCCCGGGGGCCGAGCCGAAGACACAGAAGACCCACCACTCCCCTTCTTCCAGAAACCTCCAGCTTCCGGCTGAGTTGGGCTCCGGGCAACTCTCGCGAACAAGGACGACGAGTGCCACCCCAACTCTGAAAAGACGCGCCGGGTCTCACCGCCACCCCTTCCGAAACCCGGCCCGCGCCGTCCCACTTCGACGGCCCCGATGCGGCGTGCGCGTCGCTCCGGCGGGCGCCTACCTGAGCGAGCGGATCTCCTCCACCAGCGGCAGGTTGCAGATGCGCACGTGGATCTCGTGGGCGATGCGGTCGTACTTGGGGTACATGGCCAGCACCACCTCCTTGGCCGCCTCGTCGAACACCTGGCGGGGAGGGAGGGAGGTTAGCTGCGGGTCGGCCCAAGGGGGCAATTTTCTTCTGCGTGTACCTTCAACATCTCCATGGGGGCTTCAGGCAGGAAGTACGCCAGCACGTGCTCCCTGGCTGCCAGGTGTTCGTAGTTCACCGCCAAACTCTCCTTGTTCTCTGCACACGCACGCATGTCAACTTGAGACTTTGCCACAAACGGGTGATGTGCACGCACAGATGACGGGCACACGCGACACGCGCACAGGTGACAAACGGGGTAGACGCACACACATTGGTGACAGAGGCGAAACAGGTGGCACGCACACACAAGTGACACACGCGCGCGCGGCCACCTTTGCACATGTCGCTGATCTTCTCCTTGAACACGTTGCGTCCGCTCTCGTCCACGTGCGTGCGCAGGAAGTTCTTGAAGCGGTTGTAGATCTCCAGACGGGGGGCGGGCACGGACACCCACTCCCTCACCGTGTGACCCTGCCGCCGACGAGGAGGAGGAAGAGGGCGTTAACCGCGGGGAGGGGGGCGGGGGGCGTGTCCGCACGCGGCGCAGCGAGCGACCTTCATGTCTTCCAGGTTCTCGATGCTCTCGATCATCTCTTCGTCGTCGCCTTCCGCCGCGCCCTCCGCCGCTCGCTCGGCCAGGCGCCTCCGCCGCGCCGCCGGGCGCTCGTCGTCCTCGTCTTCGCTGTCTGAGGACGCGGGACGACGTCACGTTCAATCGAAAGGCCGCACAAAACTATTTGTTTGTTGTTACACAGAGTATTTTTAACAAAGGAAATAAAGCGCTATTGTATAAAAAAAGATTTGTTCAGCGTGTGCTTTGAGGGGTGCGGCCCAGCCAGCGGTCGGCCGGTTCGTCTGCGTGCGAGTGCGAGTCGTGGCCTACAGCAGCTCCTTGCGAGTGCTCTTGTATTTGCGCGTTTTCCCATTCAATACATTTGCTCGCCTCGCCCACCACGCGAGGGCATTACACTACCTGAACTGTGCCCTCTTTTGTTTTTTACTTCACTCAAGCAGCGACGGTAAACCTGAAATTTTGAATCACAACAATGCAAAGAAAAGAAAAAAAGAAGAATCAACCGAGCGACGGCCGGCAACGGGTTTGTGTCGTCCTTCCGTTCTCGGCGGTTTACACCGGCAAAAACTAAACTCAAACGCATGAAAAAAACAAACATCTTTCCAACTGAATGTAACGAATTCACGTGCAAATGAATTCAACGTGCGGACGTTTTGGCGATCTGACCGTAGAGCAGCCCCCTCCTGAGACGGCCGCTGAGGCCGCGCTCTCGGTCCCGCCTCCTCATGGCCTCCTCGGCGGCCGCCCGCGCCGCCGGGGACAGCTCGGACAGGTCCTCCTCGTCCAGGTCCAGACCCTCGGCCTCGTAGCGGTCCAGCGCCGGGATGGGCCGGTAGTCCCTGCCGCGCCGGGACGCAAACGCGCTCGTCAGAGTTGACTTTCACCATTTGGTCCCTCTTAAGCTGCCGGCAATTTTTGGCGAAACGGCGCCCCTCACCGCTCCATGCCGTCCCCGATCAGCTCCTCGCCGTCCCCGTCGTCGTCGTCGTCGTCCTCTCCGGGCAGCGTCGCGTCGCCCGGCAGGCCCTCGGACTCATCCTCGAAGGGTGGCAGGTCTCTGCCGGGGCTGGAGGTCAGGTCCCCCCTCCTGGAGACCGGATCGGGGCTGGCGGCCACGTGCTGCGACTCGGACGAATCCTGTTGACGGCGCAAGGACGACATTTTCATTGATTTTTTTCCACAATGTCGGACAGCGTCGACGGCCGTCACTCGAGCAGAACGACGCGCGTCCGCTGCAACTTGGAAATGAATTTCCTCATTTCGGGTCGGAAGGAAGGAAAGAAGAACGCACGTTTCAAGTAAGGAAAGAAGGGCAAAGGAAAATGATGGAAGGGGCTCAGTGCCAATTTTTGGGTCTCCTTATGCTGGCCATGAAATCTTGATTAAACCCTAATCCCGCCTTGAAACCTTCTAGCCTTCGACTCCATGACCTTCCCACCCATCCACCCACCCACGCGATCCGACAATATTGCTCCACAAAACATTCCAAGTATTTCGGACGCTGTCATACGGAGCCAGCGTGTCCAAGTTGCGCACGCTTGTCATTAGGTCAACATGGTGTCGTGTTTTCCACATGCTGTACACGAACAGTGAAACAAACATTTTCTGTGATGCATGGACATTTGACGATGTTTTGTTATCAGTTTATTATTTGTGCAAAAAAAAAAAAAACATGGTTAATCCTCCCAGAAATCGTTGGAATCCACTCCTGGTGATCAATTTATTCCCAATGAAGTTATCGAAATGGAATTGGTTGTATGGCTTTGTGTAAGTAACGGAAACGGCGGCGCTACTCAAACACTTTCAAAAGCAACTTGGAATTCATCTTGCCAACACTTTTCTGGCGAGACGAGGGGGACATCAATGTAACATTTGGTGACAACTTTAGCACACGGCAAGCAACGACGCGTTTCTAACCTTTGAGGTCACAAAAGAGCTGCTCGAGATGTTCAAGGTTTCTGGCATTGAAGCCAATTTGTAATCTTCTGTGCTCAGAACGGAAACTAACGCTCGCCGCGAGAAGCTTGAAAATGAAGAACCGTGAAAATGTGAACATCGTCAAGGCAATAACGACCACATTGGATCGTGTTCGCAGCAGAGGGAGCGAGCCGGTTTTTCTCGCCACGTCGTCCTGAAGAACGACAAACAAACACGTCGCCCTCGTCCGCGGGGTCGACTTTCATCGAGCGTATGTGCGACAAACGCAAGGAAGACGGAAAGAAACTCACCGCCATCTTTCGTCTTGCTGAGCTTCAACGAATTCTGCCGACTTTCCCGCCAAACCGAGTCACGCGGTGCAGAAAGCCCGCGAAATCTCATGAATATTCAAAGCGGCGTGACCTCGACGTCTACGATTGGTCGAGCCGAGCCGAGCCAAAGGGGGCGGTCTCTGTGCGACTTACGCCAAGTCACACTGCGCATGCTCGAAACATCGACCGACGAAATGTTTGAAAATGATTTGGAAAGTTCATCATCCATCCTTCCGTTTTCCATACCGCTTATTGTTCATATGTGTTTGCTACACGAGGTAGATCATCGGATTGCAGTACACAAGGATTGTTTTGCATTTCATGGCGCCAACAAACTTGAGGAATGCGTGTGTTGTAAATAATTGTCAACAAAGTTCACTTGACACGGAAGTGATCTGCTCTCGAATACTGTTAACAGTAATTCTCTTTTTTGTTGTTTTTGTCTTTTTTCAACTCAGATCTGCAGCATATTGGCAATAGAGTGTTAACTGATCAAATGTTAAATTGACAGCTGCTATTTGCGCTCGGTGTTTTTTTTTGCAAACATAGACGGAGTTCGTGTCACATTTATTGGTTATAATGTGATTATTTTATGAATATACTTAACTGGTAAACATTTTATATGGCGGGGGAGATAATGCACATGGCGAGATAAATAAGTCTCACTTTTAAATCCAGCACGGAATGATTTGGGCTGATTTTTTGATTTTTTGTAAGCTAATATGTTTAGTTGGGAAATAAAGCAGATTCAGAAGAAAAGCCAATTCAAATCATCGCAAATGCAGCTTTCACACGCCAAAAGGTCCAAATTGTAACATTCAAGTCAGCTTTCGAGTCACAAGAAAGGCAGAAATTGTATCTGCAACTTGCGCGCGCGCGAACGGTTGTTTGTTTCTACGTGGCCTGCGATTGGCCGGGACGACCCGCGTGAGGAGAAGCTAATGAACGAATGATGGTTTTGACAATCGTCGGTCCATTTTAAGTGGCCACAAGATGGCGCTGTGGTCACAGATGTGCACAATTGTGCCACGATCCGTCGTTATTTCATTTGAAAATGTCGTATTACTAGAACAATATTGTCTGTTGCAGCCCTTATTAATGCAGATGTTACCCCATTAAATGTATGTTTGTGTATGTCATTAAGGTCATCAAATTACTATCATAATATTCATCGTTCTTATTAAAAAGTAGTTTTAAATGGCAGCTTACGAACAATATGATGACGATGATAATAATAATCATCATAATAATAATACATTGATGCTATTTCTCGAGGAATGGGACGAAATAAAAGAAGTCAGGTGGAGTGGAGACTCGGCTCCCCTCCGGAGAGTTCCGGAAAAAGCCGAACGGACTCACAAGCGGGACGAGCATTGGAGCGAGCGCGCCACGCACGCCACGTTGACGTCTCATCATTGTTTTATGACGTCATACATTCATCGGAGACGTTGAGCCGTCGTACCTGGAGCGCCGAGCGTGACGTCAGAGGATGCCGCTGTGCCAAAAGGTGAGCTGCTGCTTCGTCTTGTCGCGTCATTAAAAGTGCACGCAAAGGTGATGACGTCACGCGGGGCGTCGGTACGGCGTCACAAAGTTTTCAAGATCAATATGGCCACGCCCCTTTCCAGTCTCACGTCAAATGTTGTGTAGCGCAACTCGAGTTCACGACAGCAGGACGGTCGACAAAGTGCCGTTAAATGTCGACCGCATTGCCGCCAAATGTGTTTACGGCGTCGTTTATGATCGCCGCCATGTTTAGCATTTGCAATGATTCGCGCGATTGCAATGATTCTGACGATGCGCGACGTTTTGGACGTTTGTACCGTTACTGATGTCGTGCGCTTGGAACACATCGTGTACAATCGTCAACGTTGTCGTTGAGAATGTTGAAAACGTCTCAAAGCATTTCATCAACGTCGTTTTGCGTACGTTTACAATGCCGTCTTAAACGTGTAACTTTACGAAGTTTACAATGGTATGTCGCAATGGGAAATTGGAGACGCGTATTTCATGTTGACGATATCTCATACCGTAATTATGTTGTCATGTGAAAACGCGGAGCTTACGATGTCGCGTACGCTTACGATGTGGAGAAAACATCGACGTAGTCATGTGCAACGCTTATGGCGTTTACGATCCTTACGATGTCGTGCCGCGTACGATGTTTCATGTGATGGATCCAATGTCGTGTACGATGTTTACAATGTATCGTACGAAGTCTACAATGTCTCGTACGTTGACATTTTTGACGACGTCGAGCATAACGTCACGTATGTCGTCGACGTGTGCGATGTCGCGCAAATCGTGTGGTTTCTTTGTTTTGTTTTTTTGCCGCAGGTCAACACGGCGACGGACGGCGGCGAGGGCGCGTTGCGCGTGAACGTGGGCGGGCTGAGGCGCAGCGTCCGCTGCGGCGCGCTCGCCAAATTCCCGGACACGCGGCTGGGGAAACTGCTGGAGTGCCGCTCGGAAGAGGACATCCTGCAGGTCGGCGAGCGCGCCCAAAACGGGGAGGGCCCGGGCGGCACAGCTTTGTCATTCCGAACTTATAGCTACTTACTTTGTGAGTCTCGAAAGTAAGTGGTCAGTAAGCGGGCGCTTTCGCTCGGGTGCCAGCAGCTTTCGGCGGGAAATTAATGAATCGTGTGCACTCAGGCCACACTGGAAAAAGTCAAACAAGGTCAAACAATTCCTTTCGGCCTTGGGATTAGTCCAACCGTTGAAAAAATATGAAAGTGACAACCCGTAGCTCAACTTTGATGGGTCTTTTTTTTGGTTTGGTTTACCTTGACGCAAGGACACAGTGTGAGTACTCGTGGCCCCCGTGCGCCCCCTGCAGGTGTGCGACGACTACGACGTGCAGCGGAAGGAATTTTACTTCGACAGGAATCCCGGCGTGTTCCCGTACGTGCTGCACTTCTACCACACGGGAAAACTTCACGTCACGGACGAGCTCTGCGTCTTCTGCTTCAGGTTAGCCGCTCACGATAATTTGAATTAGTGGCAGAAACTTCCTCCTATTTAACGTCACTTTAACGTGCCGGAGCCTATCCCGGCTATCTTCGGGCGAGAGGCGGGTACGCCCCGAACCGGTCGCCGGCCAATGGCGGGGCACATAGAAACAAACCACCATTCGCCGTTGACTTGGATGACGTTGGTCATAATCGGTTTTAATTGTGACAGTTGTGTTTTTGCAGCCAGGAGATGGAGTACTGGGGCATCGCCGACTTCTTCCTGGACTCGTGCTGCAGTTTTCGTTACCACGAGCGCAAACTGGGAAGCCGCCGCCGGGCCAGCCGGGACGACGACGACGACGGCGACGACGACGACATCGGCGGCGACCGCGCCGAAGACGACGACATACGGAGACTGCGCACGTGGGGCCAAAAGGAGGACGCCGGCGCCGCCTGTCGGTCAACTCGTGCTGATGCTCTTCCTCCTCTTCCTCCTCCACATCCCCTCTTCCTATGCTTCCTCCTCCTTGCACTTTTTCTTCATTCTTCTCCTTTCTCCTCTTCTTTTCCTCCTCCATCGCTTCCTCTTCATCTTGTCTTCTCCCCCTTTCTCCTCATCTCTTCATTTCCGTCTTCCCCCTCGTCCTCGTCTTTTCGCAGGGAGCTGCAGCACTTCGCCGACGTCCGGTGCGGCGGCGTGCGTAAGCGTCTGTGGCTGACGTTGGAGAATCCCGGCTACTCGCTTCCCGGCAAGTTGTTCAGCGCGTTGTCCGTCGGCGTCGTGCTCGCGTCCCTCGCCGCCATGTGCGTCAAAAGCATTCCCGAATATCAGGTACGCACGCACACACCCAAAAACAAGCAACACGCACATTTGAAAGCACAAGTTTACACGCACTACATCAAAAGACGCATTCCCTCTTTTGTGACATGAAAACTGACTCGACGTTTCCTGATTTCGGTCAATTAGAATGACCAAAATGATTTCCCTTTGCTAAATGCCAGAATAAGGAGAAGGATTTATTTTTGTTTTTTCCCCAAGACAACATATTTCACGACTTTCTTCCAAGTCAGAAGTCGATCACATCACATCGCATCTCATGAGGATTTGCCTTCATTGCCTTCAAACGGTCCGACGGGATTCAAACGTTTTGGATCTCCTTCCACGAGCTTCTCACGATCGTTGCCAGGAATTTTGTCCCGTCCCTTGTGACGTCACTGCCGCGAGCGAGCCAAGTTTGTAGGCCGCCTCGCTGGCACATGCCTTTTCAGGTCTGCCCATCCATTTTCAATAAGACTGAGCTCGGGACTTTGGGATCAGGGCCACTCCGAAACATTGACTCTGTTATACTTCAGCCACTTTGTAAGCCGTTTGGCAGTCTGCTTGGGGTCGTCGTCCATTTGTTAGACCCGTTTGCACCCGAGCGCTCAAACTTCCTGGCTGAAGTCTTGAGATGTTGCTTCACTGATGCCATCTATTTGTCAAATGCACCGTTCTCTCCTGCAGCAAAACGACCCCCAACTGTATTTCACAGTTGGGATGGTGTTCTCGGGCTCGCAAGCTTCCCTCTTTTCCCTCCAAAGGTTACGATGCTCATTACGGCCAAAGGGGCCAGTTTGAGTTTGGTCAGACCACAGGACATGTCTCCAAAATGAAGGTCTTCGTCCCTGTGTGCATTTGCAAAGTGCGGTCAGTTTTTTGATGTTTGTTTTGGAGTAATGGCTTCTTCCCGGCCGATTGGCCTTTCAGCCCATGTGGGTGCGGGACTCGTCTCACCGTGGATTAAGACACACTCTTCACGCGTGGCGTGATGTGCACATTTTGGGACCAAAGCACCTTCATCTCGGGGGCACACGAGCCGTCTCCTCCCCGAGCGGGATAATGGCCGGACATTTCCCATTTCCTCTTTAAACTTGCGTATAATGGTTTACATGGCGCACATGGCACCTTCGGGCATCTGGAAAATGCACCCAGGGACGAACCAGACTTGAGCAAGTCCACAATTCTCGGCTGATTTCTTTGGACTTCCCACAAAGAAGCAGCGTTTCGGTGCTTCAGTATTTCAGGCGTGCCGAGATCAAGTGTGTCTTCAATGCTGTCAGTAAACCTATCAGAAGCTTCCAAAGACATGACACGTAAACTTCTGATTTTGAGGAAAGTCATGAAAAATTGTTTCCCGCCATTTGGCACGTGGAAAGAGTTTTGGTAATCCTAATCGACCTCAAACAGGAAAAGTTTCGTCTCATTGCATATTTGTCTTTTTCTAACCATTACTTCTGGTTTCAAATGTATGCACAAAGTTTACAATGATGTGAATGTTTACCACGTGTATAACGTTTACGATAATGCGTACGATGTTTTCGACTAAGTCGCTATGTTGAAATGGTGCGTCGCGTTTACGATATTTGCGTGCCCTGAGCGCCGTTGGCGTGGCAGACGTTCGACCGCGACGGGAAATCGACGGACGAGCCGAGCGCCGTCGCCGTGGAAGCGCTCAGCAGCTGCTGGTTCACCTTGGAGGCAAGTGTGTGCGTTTGTGTGCTGTGTGTGTGTTGTCTGCACTTCACTGTGTGTTTGTACATATGTATATACCTCACTGTGCATGCGTGTGCTGTGTATGTGTGTATTTGTGCGCGTAGTACGTTACGTGTGTGCACTTTTTGTGTGTATACCCCACTCTTTGTGTGTGTATGAGTGTGTTTGTATGCCGTGTGTATACCTCATTGTGTGTGCTTTATATGTGTGCACCTCATTCTCTGCATGTACGTGTATACACCTCACTGTATACGTGTGTGTGCGCTGTGCGTGCTGAATGTGCGTGTACCTCATGAGTTTTGTGTGTATGTATATACTTCACTGTGTGTGTGCTGTGTTTGTGTATTTTTGCATGTCATAAGTTGTGTACGCGTGTGTGCGCCCTTGTAGTGAGTTGTGTGTTTTTCACATCACTGTGAGTGCGCGCGTACTTACCGCGCGCGTGTGCACGTCCGCCAGGTGTTGCTGCGTTTCCTGCTGTCTCCAAACAGGAAGCGGTTCTTGCTCCGCCCCCTCAACGTGATCGACGTGGCGTCCGTTCTTCCGGTCTACGTGACGCTCGTCTGCGAGCGGACGCTCGGCGACCGATCGCAGGGACGCCCGCTCCAGGTAGCGAGCGCCGGTGCCCTTTGCCCTTTTTTCTTCCCGTTTGCCATTCTTGTCGTCTGGCAGGTTTTCCGCCTGTTGCGGCTCTTCCGGGTGCTGAAGCTGGCTCGCCACTCCACCGGCCTGCGCTCGCTGGGGGCCACGCTCAGGGTGAGCGCGCCCCAAAAAATAAGCAAACAAACGCCGCCAAAACAAATATTGTGCTTGCGCACGCCGCCAAAAACATTGACCACAGACGCGTCCGGCACACGTGACGAAATAGATGCACGCCACATGCTCCAAACCAATAGTGTGATTGTAAGTGGACAGCACACATGCCAAAACAAATAGTGAGTGCGCTTGTCGAGTGGTCCGCATGTGAACCAAAACAGATGCTTGTCAAGTAGGCACCACGTCTCTAACAAATAGTGCCTTTGTCAATTGCGAGAGAAGTGTACCGCTAGCATGCCGAAACAGATCGTGTCCTTGTAAACGTGTACACTACACTACAACAACTAGGATGCATGTCACCTGTGGTACACACGTGGAGCACATCAGCATCAAATCAAATTGCGCACTTGTTAAAGGAGCAATGTGAGCATCAAAACAAACAGCGCGCTCGTTAAAACAGCAATGCGGGGGTCAAAACAAACTGTGCGCTCGCTAAACGAACTCGAGCGTCAAAACAAACAGCGCGCTAGCGAAAAGTGCCACGCCGGCATTGAAACAAACAGCGCGCTCGCTAAACGAACTCGAGCGTCAAATCAAATAGCGCGCACGCGTCTGAATGTTTCTGTGAAAAGCAACAGGTTGCTTGTCCCTCCTGGCCCGCAGCACAGCTACCGCGAGGTGGGCATCCTGCTGCTCTACCTGGCCGTGGGCGTGTCCGTCTTCTCCGGGATGGTCTACACCGCAGAGTACCAGGAAGTGAGTTCATATATAATTTAGTAGTTCCCAATTATTTCATCAAATGTTTGAGCTGATTTCGTTCCTCTGACCGGCGCCCATTCGAATGACGACTCGTTTCCAGGTGACGAGTCGTGTTTGGCAAATCAAGTGCCTAATGAGGCGTCCGTATGTGTGCGTGCGCGCTCAGGACACGGGCCTGGACACGATCCCGGCGTGCTGGTGGTGGGGCACGGTGAGCATGACGACGGTGGGCTACGGCGACGCGGTGCCCGTCACGGTCGCCGGGAGGCTGGCGGCCGCCGGCTGCATTCTGGGCGGCACCCTGGTGGCGGCGCTGCCCATCACGCTCATCTTCAACAAGTTCTCGCACTTCTACCGCCGACAGAAGGGGCTCGAGGCGTCCGTCCGCGACCCGCCCGAGACGCGGGACCCGGGCGCGGGGGGCGTGGTCAACTACAGCTACGTGGAGCACGCCGCCCCCCGCGCGGCGGGGCGGCCGCCGTGACCCCGCCCCGTTTGGGCCGTACTTGGATTCCCAACACCAAATTCTTTTAGCTTCAAAATAAAACAATTCAAAATCTGTTGAACTTCTAAAATTAAAAACAAAAATACAAATGTAAAGGAGTTCAACATCTCAATTTCTATTTCGGGATTTTTTTGGTGTGACAAATTTGACAATTGGAAACTTCAGTGTAAAACAATTCTTAATCTTTTCAGAATTTCAATTTCTAACTGTTTTTTTTTTTTTAACTGTTGAAAGCCATTCAAAGTTGCAATTAGACACCGATGAAACCGTTTTGGTTGTTGTTGTTTAAATTTCGTGTTGTAAATTGCTTCGAAGGCGGCGGCCGGATGTCCCGAACGTCGCGCCGCCGCCGCCGCCGCCGCCTCATCCGCGTGATACCAAAGAAGCCCAATAAAAAGCACGCGGAGCACTTTTTTGTCTTTATTGTGTTGACAACTTAAATACAGCAAACATCAGACAGACAGCATCCGGAAAGCGACAACAATTTCAAATAAAAACGAAAAGACCCGTAAGCACTCCAAACAAAGCGTTCAGCAACGGGAATGGAAAAAGATCAAAAGGAATATTCGGCGACAAGCTTCGTTTCGGTGTACGTTCGCCGTCGCGCGGGTCGCCGTGGAAACCGGCCAAAGTTGCATTTTCCAAAGTGTCCTCACATTGGAGTCGAAGACGTTTCCGATGTGGTTCGAAAGGTTTTTCCGCTCGCTCGCTGCATCGCTTGCTTATTTACTTCATTACGTGCTCGCTTTGGCAATTCATTAGTCACTTGATTGGTTGCTTATTTAGCCAATTGAGTAGTGGTTTACTCAACTGGTTGTTGGTGAGTTGAATAGCCAATTGATTGGTTGGTTAATTGAGTGAAACGGTTGACTGACGCACTAACCAATGTAGCAGCCAGCCAATCTATGAATCAAATTGGTTGGTTAATTCTTTAGCCAATTACTGTACTATTAGCCTACCGATTAACCTACCTTGCAAACAGCCAACCAATCAATAGGTTAACGAAGCCACCAACTGAGTAAGTAACCAACCCAACAACCGGCCAATCAACAGATCAACCATTCAGTCAACCAACCAACCAACCAACCAAGCAATCAATCCACTGATCAAAAACCAACCCATCAATCAATTGACTCATCAAATAGCCAACCAACTAGTTGATTAATCCTTGCCGACCAACGGATTTGATCAATATACTCGCTGACTGGTTGGTTAGTTCATTAGTCAATGACTATACTACTACTACTACTAATAATAAGCCAACCAATGAAGCAACCAACCAACCGTCTAATCGACCAACCAATCAACTAAATAACCCACCAGGCCGAACCAAGAACTGACTAATCAGTCAAGCATTAGTCAACCGATGAGCCAGCAAGCTTTCTCTCTCTCTCGCACGACGCACGCCGGCTAAAGATGGTGAAATGGGTGGGAGATGGCCACACCTCCCGAACCCAAGCGAGGACATCTTTGCCATTCACGCAGAAACTTCGCAAACATCCAACGAGATTCCAGTTGACAGAATTCGCAGGGGTTTTTTTCTTTTTCCGTCACAAAACTAAATGAGACGTTGGAAGTTTTAAATAAACGCGCCCCTGAAAATCCAAACGTGATCATTTGCAGCTTACGCTAAGACAACAGCTCGTGTAGAAAAAAAAAAACATTCCGGCATTTTCGCCTCCAGTGCTTTCGACTCACATTATTTCCCTTTCGCCGCCAGAAAAAAAAAAAAAAAAAAAAAAAAAAGTCGACGGCAAACAAACGTAAGAGTGGAACGCTAACAGGAAGTGGCGCGCGCCGTGGCGGCGCATCTCGCAAAACGTGTCGAGCATTTGCTGGCGTTTTGGCCCGGAGGACGACGCAAACGAGTGAACCGCGACGGCAGGAAAAGGAAAGTAGTGCCGCGACGCTACATTCAGGCAACACGGCGCCGCTTTCATTTTCGAGATGGCCGGCGAGCGGATGAGCTCCCGCGAGGGGACGCTCAAAAGTGGAAAACGTTTGCGGCCCCGCACGTCACGTGGGCGCTGGGGGAATTCCATTGTGGACACAAAATACATATTACTACTACAAAATATGAAATCGTTGCCCCAAAATGCTCATTTGAGGCATCTCAATAAATGGGAATAGTGTGAAGAGTTGATGTTATTATTTATTCCAAAATATGTATTCAGATTCATTCGACACAAGAAAACCCTTTTTGACAAGATTCAAATCTTAGGTAACATTCGAATTTCTTGGGGAGCGTCCGACGCGGCTTTCCGTTCCGCGACGCATCATCAAAATCATAACTAAAACAGTGTACTCTGTGTCGTGAATCTATATAATCACATTTTCAATTCCAATGTATTGAGATGCACCTGTATATTATGATAACATAAAATATGATATCGCCGCAAAATACTAAGCTGCCGCCACAAATGAGGTATAACGTTCGCACAAAATACCAATTTGTGGCTGCAAAACACAATAATCGGTGGTCACAAAACGGGTGTAATGTGTGCTTCAGACCCAAATTTCTGTTTTGGCCGTCTGGGTAAGCAAATGGAGCGCACCTTTGCCCAAGTCTAGCTGCCTGTTTTTAGAGAAGGTGCACTCCTTTTGCTTACTCAGCGGTCCAGGAACGATCATCATATCATCAATTTGTATTTTGTGCACGCGCACATTATTTCTACCAAGTTACGTCTATGTTGTGTCCACAATTTCATATTTTCCACCCCGCCCATGTCACGTGTGTGTGGCCGAGTATAAAAGGTATCAAAGTGTCACCGGTGGAGTCGGCGGGGAGCGCCTCGCTTCACAAGTTGTGCTGTCGTCTCTTCTTGGCCTCGATGGCGTCCAGGATGGGTTTCCTCTTGGCTTGGTAGCGCTGTCGGATTTCCTCCATTTCTTGTTCCATCTGCGGGTCCAGCGCGGCCAGACGCACGCGCAGATCTTCCACCGACCACGAACTGACCTGCAAACATCGGCATCCGTCCTGTTACGTCACCGTCGGACTCAATCGGATCGGCATCGATTGCTGTTTTGGAAAGTATAAATCCCAAAATCCCAAAATCAAACTTCTCGTGTGTGTCATGTTCCCTCATGTACGAAACAAAAGAGAAAATCGTTCAAATATCGTGCTCAACTTGATCTTTTAACTTGAGTTTGCGCTTCTCCGTTTGGCTTCTCTCAATTTCCCATTTTTTGATGAAGCGCTTTTGCCTTTTTCAAAAGCTTTATGTTTCGTCTCACAACGGATGGCGCGTCATCTACGCAATGTTACTGAGAAGTGCTGTCACTGAGAAGCGGGAAGGAAAATGACTGGCTTACAATTAAAAGTATCACTTTCAGTTCCCAAAACACGGCTACATCTGTTCGAGCCACTTTGGTATCTGCTTTGTCCGTATTTGGCTAAGACCGCCCCCTTTCCTCTGATCGGCCGCCTCCGCGTTTGACTTGTCGACAGCGCCGGCTCGGAAGCGGAGAGGTAGGCGGAGCTCTTGGCTAGCGATGTCGCTAAGTTTGAGAAATTCCGATGAGCTGATTTCAGGCCTCAGGAATGCGGGTGCCATTTGTTTACTGAGGCACCACAGAGACAACATGGCATCCCAAATTCTAGAAAAAGGTGGTTTGGGAAAATACGGCAGCTTTAAAGTTGCTTCTGTTAAATAAAGTCCAAAGTCCAAATGGTTGCGCTTCTTCTGTGCCCCAAAATATTAGCCTCTGCTTGTGACAGCTGCAGATCAACAAATGTGGGGATTGAAGACAAAAATCAATTACGCGTTGATTATGCGTTGTTAGTTTTGATGTTGCTGCTTTCTGTTTAAGTCTATCCTCTGAGCTGTTGTCAGTTTGGTGGCATATTTGGACTGAATTCTTCATTTGCGTGTATTTTTGAGGCCGAGTGCTTGCGCGCCTGCCCGGCAGGAGGAGGCGGGCCCCCTCTCAATGTTGAAAAGATGACATTTGGAATATTTGCGGGAACAAAGCCGCAGCTCCACTCACCAGCTCCAGATCTCCTTCAGCCAGCACTTTGCGCTCCTCTCCTCCTCCATTTTGACTGCCGGCCTCCTTCTCCTTCTGCTCGAAGTATTCCAGGAACGACGGTTTGGATGGCGGCGAGCTCTCGTCCGTCCCTGACAACCACACACACGCGGGCAAAATAAGAAAGCCCTTGAAAAAAGGGACTTCTCTCCTAATATGCATATCTGAAAAATGAAAAAGAAATTGGTTTTGTCTAGCAAAAAACCCCAAAAACTTGAATTTTGTAAGATTCCGCTTTTTTCCCTAAAAACATACAACTTCTTTCCTGTAAATAGTCTCATTTTAAACTTAATATATGGGTCATTTTCATATAATTCAAATCGTAACGGTAAATACAGGTAAAATTCCAATTTTGTTTTTATATATATATATATATATATATAAAAAGACATTTTTCTTTTCTTTTTTTACTTTAACCTAATAACTACTTTATTTTGTGTTGGACAAATCTGTCTAAGATAAAAAAGAAAATTGTGGAATTTTTATATCCAGACTTTTTCCTGAAAAAAGAAAAAGTTTAATCGAGTAATTTGGACTTTTTTTCTGTAAAAAAAACTATTTTTAAATCATTTAATGTAGTTGTTATTTTATTTTATGACTTTCCCCCTGGAAAAATAAAATACTCTAGTCATTCTGACTTTTTTTCTGGTCTGGATTTTTTTGATATAAATACTGACTTTAATCTAGTAATTAACTTAAAAAAAAATTTTTTTTTTTAAACTTGATTCAAGTAATTCTGACTCCCCCCCCCCCCCGTGAAGAAAAAGTAGTATAGTGTAATTTAATCATGTTTGATATTGCGCGATGCTTTACTGTGAAAGACAAGCTCATTTAAACACAGTTGAGTGCACTTGTAATATATCAAATATGCATTCAAAAAATATGCATCAATTCTATACGATATCGACGTGTGAGCGCATTGCTGCCGGAGGCTCTCATGAATAATAAAGCTGTGGACTTTTGCGGTCATCAAACCAACGTTTAGGGTTACGACGACCGGACGGAATCCGGAAATACTCGGTCGCTGTCGGCGCAGAGGTCGGTCGGGTCCAGGCAGACTTACGGAAAGGATCAAATGGAACAAGCGGACTCCATTTTGAATGACTACTTTCATAATCGCCTTTGACATCGAAACGCGATCCTATTGACATTGACGTGAAAAGCTCGAAATGTTCGATTTGCTACAGCGGCCCGTTTAGGCAGCCTGACAAGGCCGTTTACACAGCGAACTAGTCGTCCGTATGCCACCGTCACACTTGTTTTAAATGTATTGTTTATCGTTTATTTTGCCGGCAGGCTGTTTCGGTTGTAAGGTATGCACAGCGCAGTGAGCAACTTCTGCATATCCGTCACGTTTACTGTTCCAGCAGCCCGTTCAGGCCGCGTACGACTCGCAGCTGTGTGGAGTACTCCGATCAACTCAGATGTTCTAGTTTGTCTTGGTCCACCAGCCACCATGTTTCCAGCCAACAAACAAACAAAAGAGTGAAGCCCATTTCGGCTTACACTACATGACTTGAAGACAAGCAAACGGAGTGCACGCCCCCAAATGTCAACTTATTGATGAATGACTAATGGCCAGCAGGGAGCAGTCCATATTCCCCTTTTCAAGCATTCCTCTGCCATATTGAGTGAAATCAATCCGTCTCGTTTGTTGCGCGTGCGCGGTTGGGAAGATAAAAGCTTCCCTCCTGCAGCCTGAGCGTTCGGTTACGTCTTTGATCCAATCTATTTTTAAGCCCTTTATTTTTGTCTTTGTCGATAGCACGTGACGACGTTGATCTTTTTTCCCCCAGAAGACTTTTGTGCCTTCTAGTTTGAAGACACAAAAGCACAGCATTCGAAGGCGTTCACCCAAAATGCAAATGTGTTCACTTTCAGGGTGTCTGCCACTTCAAGAAGCCAAGATTGACTTCCAAAAAAATATATATGCAACTTTTGCGTTGACACGTGCACCTTTATATCTTAAAACTAAACTCAAATGACTTTATTCTGGATTTGATGACTTTTTCTCCTCTCGAAAAAACTTTCATTTTCTACGTAGTCTGACTTTCTTCGGGGGGGGAAATAATTCATTCATAAATTCAAATCTTGCTCGCAATTTGAAAACTGCAAACTCCCCATTTCAATTTTGTCATATTTTGCGAGTTCACTTTGTCATTTTCGCCAGCAGGCCGCATGGACAACAAACTCGAAGTTCATTCGTGTTCTACGGTCACATTTTACACGAGCAACGTGACATTTTCTTCAAAACATGGAACGAGCACTCCATCTAAAAATAATCCATAACAAAGTCAATTCAGGAAAAAAAAGCAATCAATGACTAAAGTGCTTGAGCGCTTGTACCGGCCACACAAATGTGCGCTGGAACTTGTGAGCTCGTCGCCACGCGGCAGACGAAACGAAAGCTGTTGAGAAACAATCGAGTTAGAACGTTGAAAGCGGTTTGGTTTTTTTTAACCCCGATTTTCATAAAACATTACATTTATGGGGAACAATATCTAAAATGCTCCCCATAAAAGGCCAAAGAAAAACCACATTTTCATCGGCTTGCTGCGTCGTACTCGGGTGGAAGTGGCCGATCCGAGCAGACGCGATCATCGTCCGCTCCGGTTGAATGTTGCTATGCATTCATTTGTCGGCCATGTCACGCGAGCTGTCCGAGCGCCAACGAGCGACGGTCGGCTTTGCTTCCCGGCGCGCCGTTCTGTCGCATTTGTGCCGAATCGCTTGGAAATGAAAAGCCTTTCGATTATTCACAACAGCGTCCGGGAGCATCCGTAGCTCATCTAATAGCGCCTCGTTGCCATTTGCGCACCGCAAAACCCGCGCGCGCACACACAGGAGTCAAGTAATTACAATGACTAAATGTTGTTTGGTAATGCACTTTGAGGAGCTCGATACTAACCGTATTGTGTGCGTGTGTGCGTGAGAGCATGTCAGAGACATTCCCAAAAGTATTCAGACCCAGTGCAGTGGGGAAGGCTGAAGGATCCTGAACCGAAAAGGATGCACATTTGTTTTCCGAAAATACACTGTAAAAATATGTCTAGAATTGTTGATTTTTGAGGCGTTTTAAGCGAACCATGTCACAGACGTGTTATCATCATGGCACACGGGAACTCTTTAGAATGGTGGGAGAAAAAACTAAAACTTTTGAATAATGTCAACATTCCTCACGGAAGCTTCCGGAAGTGTTCGGAGTCGACACGGTTGACGTCATCCGGCGTTTAAAGGTGCGACTGTCGATGAGCTTGTAGCGCCCTCTGGTGGCTGCTCAGCTAACACGCGAGGCCACGTGCTCAATGTTGACTTCTCAGCAGGCGGGGCTGTCACAACTACAGTCATCGATGATCAAACTATTTGGAGAATCGATTCATTGTTTCGAGACCTAAAATTGGTCCAATTTTTGCCTCTCAACAGTCAATATTCTGTCATCGTCCATAAAAGCGGACCAATTATCTTTTGTGGTTTTTTCAAAATAGGACATTTGCAAACTTCTGCTTTCACTTTGGAAAACAATCATCGACATTTTTTGGAAGTTGCAGACCAAACCAGGAACTGAACTTTGTGCATTTTCTGCACTGTCAATTTGAAATATTGTCCTGATTTTCTAATAAAGGGATAGAATAAAAAAAAGTTTTTCAATGTTCAGCTTATCCACACTAATGCTGCAAATAACTATTATTTTCATAATACCGGTAGATGAAACTTTTCCCCCCATAAATGATTATATGATTAAGTTCCTAGTTTGGTCTGCAGCATGTCAGAAATTAGGGGGAAAAAATGTTGCTCATTGCTTTCCCAAGCAGATGTTTGCAAATGTCTTCTTTTGATTCAACTGATTCAAGAGAATCAGCCTGCTTTCATGGAGGATGGCAGAAACGGGAGAATATTCACCAGAGAGGGGCTGAAATCAGAGGATTTGCACAACTTACATTTAAACAAGGTCTCTAAACAATGAATTGATGATCAAAATAGTTCATTTGAGAATCAATGAGTTGTTGATTCATTGCTGCACCTCTAGCTGCATTTATTGAATACTTTTAGAACCAAGTACTCCACCAATTATGCCATAGAATGTTCCAGTAATGGGATCAAAATGTATTTTTCAGTACTAAATAACAATAGCAACACATCATACAAAATAAAGTGCAGGTGTTATTTTTGTCCACTTGGGGTCGTCATCCTGACGTTCTCGATGATAGCGTCCGTGACTTTGAGTACGTGTGGCTATAGAAGGCGGGGCCCTGACCTGGTGAGTGACGTGCACGTCGGCGAATGAGAGTGTAGTTGGATTTTGTGGGCTCTGGTTAGCAGCTGCCTGGTAACTGGCTAACCGGGTTAAGGTTGCCTGCCACCGGACTCTTTTCTTGTCATATGCAAAAAACCAACCTGGGGAAAAAATGGTTCTGCTCATTCTGTCTGTTTCCTAGTGGAAACTGAAGTTGCTTTTGTGCAAAAATGGGTCAGAAAGTTGGACTAAGTTGTCAAAAATGTTTGTGCTGACATCTAAAAGTCAGCCCAATTGATATAATCGATGACTTACTCAGCACGACTTCTATTGCATTCATTCTCAAGTGTGGCTTCAACTTGATTTGGATCCAGTACAGTACATCTGCTAAGTAGAGTCAAGTTGCATTCAACTTTGGAATACAATACATTTGCATTTAATCTTTCAAAAGTGCTTTCAAACATTTAGGTACATTTTGATTGAACTTTTATGTGCAACATATTTGAGCTGAGTAGAAAGCAGTTGTTTCTTTTTCTCTATTTAAGCGCAGTGTAAATGTTCAAACTGACTTCCAACAATAGCGAAGCTACGTTAGCAATAAAACATTTGCGGTGTGAAAATTGTGAGAAGCGGCGGTGTCGGAGACTCAAAACGGAAACGCAATGACTCCAAACATGTTCTGATGTCGGCGACGTACTTTTCATGGTGCCCGCGTCGTCGTCCGAGTTGATGACCATGGTTCCCAGCTGCGAGCGCAAGGTCCCCGCCTCCTCGTCGCCGTCTCGTCGGCCCGCGGCGCCGGCGGCACGCACGGTGGCAGAGTCGCCCGGCGCCGCCCTCACCATGGTGCCCTGGTCCACCTCGTCCTCTTCCTAGAGCGCAGAGAAATCAAGTCAAGAGCGAAGCGTCAACCCGACAAACCGTATCCGAGCGTACGGAATTGTCGTCGTCGTTGTCGTCGTCGTCGTGCTCCGCGTGCGCCGCCGCCGCCTCTCGCCGCTTGGCTTTAATGTCCATGGCGTCGCTGATGAGCGCTCTCAGGATGCTGCCGGGCTTGGCCGCCTTGATGAAAGCGTGCTGGAGAAGAAGAAAATGTTTTCTTCAACAAAATACGCCGTCTCACAATATTGCCCCTTCTTTTCTGATTGGATTCTTTTCATATTACAACTTTGAGATCATCTTGTTTTCCCTAATATGACTAATCTAACCCTATATTACGTAATTTCTCTCTCTCTCAAAAACAAAAATATGATTTCATTCTCAAAATTTGACAACTTTGCACCATATGACTTCAATCTCACAATATGAGAATGTTATTTTCCTGAAAGAACAACTTTATTCTGGTCAATTACAAATGATTTCCTTGAAGAAATATAACTTTCAATTCATAATATTACAACATTATCGTTGTAAATTAAAAATTTTTTTCATCAAATAAAAATGTCTTTCCCTCAATGTATTTTCCTAAAAAGAGACAAATGAAGTCTTGTCATCTCTTTCAACTTTCCGCCCGTTGTACTGCGCCATTATTTCTTCAGTTTATGACTGCTTTCCTATGTCCCAGTACTTTTATCCATACAGCGTATTCCCGTTATTTGTATTCATATGGAATTGTTTGTGGTCTCTGCCATGTCAGTGAGCCCCCCCGTTACTTTCCTTTTGGCGTGCGGCCGGCTACCTGCAGCAGTTGCGTGGCGGTGGCCCTGTTCTCCGGGTTCTTCACCAGGCATTGGCTCACAAAGTCCCGGAAGTGCGGCGACCAAACGTCCGGGTTGCGGAACGTCGGCGGAGGGTTGGTGGGGATCATGAAGATGGCCTGGAAGTGGGCGGAGACGCACGCGCTTCAAACATGGACCGCTAGCAACGCATTGATGGAATTATTATATGGCATTTACGGCCAATCATTTCCCGGAATCATCCGAAGCATTTCATAAGTTGTGAAAAAAGGGTCCATTGACGGCATATTCCATAATGCAAGCTCTGCCCAACACGTCCTGTCAAAAGTCACAACCTTCAAAATAAAAGCCCGCAGCATCCGAAGGCTTTCGGCACACTTTTTCGGGCCACGTGGTGGCTTCGTTATCGGTCGCACTGGATTAACTGGCATCAAATAGTTTGAGTGCAACTGCAAAAACAAGCCACCATAGGGCCAAAGACAGTGTGGTCAAACTTCTATTTTCACAGCCTGATTTTTTGCGTTATGCCGACCTCGCCCCAACTTGCCAGTTTTGCTGAGCAGACCGCGAGGCTTGTTATTGCGTCGCGTGCCGTCTGGTCATTACGACCGAAAGTTCCGAGTGCCGGGCGTTGGATAAAGAAGGCTAGAATTCAAGAAAGAACTCGGAAACGGCTCCCCTGCTGGCTGTATACACCATCACCGGTGATGTGAAATGTTAAGTCACTTATATTTGTTTCACACTCTTTCTGTGTGTAGGGCTCAAGTTATTCTCGAATAAATGTATTTTTGTCCTTTGTTTGTTTTGATTTTGGGTGTCTGGGACGGATGAATTAGCGTTGCATTATTCTTCATAGGAAATACGGCTTTTGATTTCGTACGATTCGGTTTAGGCTAGACTTTTTTGCAAAGGATTCATCATGAAAACCAAGGTTCCACTGTAAATTGAACAACGGCTGAACAAACTATTTTGCCTTGACTACCGATTTCAAAACTAGTTATCTGTCCATTCTAATGTGACAACGCGAATAGACAATTGTATGATTTCGTTCACAGCCCTCTAAGGGAAACGGAAACTACAATGTGGCCCGCGAGCGAAAGGAGGCGTGCTAGTTTTTGGCCGCCTCACCCTCATGGGGTGGATGTCGGCATAGGGCGGCTTCCCCTCGGCCATCTCGATGGCGGTGATGCCCAGCGACCAGATGTCGGCAACGCAGTTGTAGCCGATCTCCTGGATCACCTCGGGCGCCATCCAGAAGGGCGTCCCGATCACCGTGTTCCTCTTGGCCATGGTGTCCTGCCACGAGCGAGAGGAGCGATTGAGGCCGGCGGGCGCACGGCGGAGGGAAGGCGGAAGGCGGAAGGCGGAAGGGGCGGCGGGCCCACCGTCAGCTGACCGGCGACGCCGAAGTCGGCCAGCTTGGCCTGACCCTCCGTGTTGAGCAGGATGTTGCCCGCCTTGATGTCCCGGTGGATTTTCCGCATGAAGTGAAGATACTCCAGACCCTTCAGCGTCGACTGAAGGATGCTGGCGATCTCCTCCTCAGTCAGCTGCGCGCACACAAAAACATCCAGACAAAAAGTTTGAAATCAAGCACTTTTATCATCACCCTTTCATGGGTAGGAAGTGATCGTCAACACATTGTGACATCCGCAACATTTTTTCATCAGTTGAATTCAGTTGTGAACTACTAAGTCCAACTACAGCGGCGCCTTGAGATACAAGTTGAACTCATTCCATCACCACGTTTGGAACTCAAAATATTCGTCTTTTTCTCAGATCACTGAAATGAAGGGAAATGGCAGTAATCCGTGTAATTGTGATTTTAATGGGAAAAATAGCACTTTCCAGAATGGTAATAAAAAAAATGTGTGTTGCGGGCGGCGTTTCCTCATCAAAATAGATTTGTCAAACGTAATATTTCTCTTTGTTTGATGTTTATTTTGACAGTAAAAAGTGGAAGTGACATTGAGCTCACGTCAAAAGATGGCGACTACCCGTGTGGACGCCGCGGTTACGCGCTCTCTAGTATTGTTTATGTTTTTGGGTTTTTTCGTTCGTCTTTGGGAGACATTACGCGACTCACTTACA
This sequence comes from Phyllopteryx taeniolatus, assembly GCF_024500385.1. Lineage (NCBI taxonomy): Eukaryota > Metazoa > Chordata > Actinopteri > Syngnathiformes > Syngnathidae > Phyllopteryx > Phyllopteryx taeniolatus. The sequence continues at coordinate 31,395,322 of NC_084510.1, forward strand.
CAAGAGGAGACTTGCTAACCATCAAGGAGGCTACTCCGGACTTTCGTTCACCAACTTTCGCAAATCCGCTCAGTTTCATCCCCCCCCCCCCCCCCCCCCCCGGTTGCTCACCGGAGCGGCGACCGCGGTCTTTGGCGCATGGAGACGTTTTCGTGATCAATATTTCATCCTGCCCTTCGTGAATGTGTGCGTGCGCGTGTAGTTGTATCTCACCGTCTTGCTGCGTATGCGTATGATGTCGGACACGGACCCCGCGCCGCAGTATTCCATGACAATCCACAGGTCGCTGTTCTTGAAGTAGCTGCCGTAGTAACGCACCACATGTGGGCTGAACACGCGCAGTTGCCAACAGAAAAGGATTGTTATTATGCTGTTATGAATACTAATGATTGTTATGCAGGCAGTTACGAACACAGTCATTAATGCATAGTTGTGGTTATGAACACAAATGATTGTAACAAGCAAGTGTGAATATCAATGGTTGTTATGAAGATGCAGTGAATGATTGTTCTGCATGTACATCTCAAAAGCTTCATTGCTTCAGTTCAATTCAAAAAGTAGTAAAACTATTATAGTGACGCAAGACACACGAGTGAAATATCAAATAAATTCAATATTCACTGATTTTTTTTGAAGAGCAAATGTAACCCAAAATTCATCATCTCTACAAATTAAAATATTACATAAGAAACTTTTTTTTTTTTTTTTAAACTATGAAAATGAGTTTTAATGTAGACATTAGGCAAGAATGTTTCCCTCTGAAAAGTATTTTCCACTGTTTCATGAATCTATATAACGTATGAGGCCTGAAATAAATGGACCTTTCTACCTTATTGTCACTGATTGAGATGTACCTGGAGTTATGAACATTAATGATTGTTTCAAAAAATTATTTATGCATGTAATGATGAACAAAAAGGTTTGTTATGCATGTAGTTATAAACGTATGTAATTGTGAGCCTCAGTAGTTACGAACAAAAGTAGTAATGAACATTAAGTATTTTTATGCAAATGTCGATACAAACATAAATGATTATGATGAAGGTAAGTTCTATTCACGGTGGACATAGGTGATTGTTATGAAGAAGATGATTGATTGATGATTGATGACCCTCGCGTTTGGTTATAGGCTTGAATTGTTTGTGCTGGGCTCACTTGTAACAATCCAGGTTATACTAACATAGCAACTCACAGGTTCTTCCAGGTGTTTGGACACTAAAAAGAATCCCACCGCACCACTTGACAGTAGCACTGCCTTGCTCATTTCCCACATCCTGTCCTGTCCTGTCCTGTTCTCTCTCGTCTTGTCCTATTGGTTAGTTGTTGCACGTCCTCACCGGCTATCCCCGCCCATCCACAAATAAGAACACGATTTGTCTGTTCTAATGTTACTTGTGCTCAAATATCTAGACTGTCTAACTATTGTCCTGCTGTGATTCGTACCCCTCGTCCCCGTGTCCGTTCTGTCCCTCTGCCTGTCCCCTAAGACCCTTTTCTGTCCGGCTGCATTTTCAATAAACATCAAAATAATTAACAAAAATAAAAAAATAAGCAGAGGAAGTACTTCAAACTGCAGAACTGTTCAAGCACAAAAGGTAACCAGATCCACTATTCTGCAAGGCCATGCAGCTCAACAGGACAAATACAAAAACAAAAAGCTGCTGCTGATTGTTTTGCCACCTGTTGCACTGCTGCATGATGGAGATCTCCTTGATGATCTCCTGCAGGTCCGACTCGACGGGAACCTGCTTGATGGCCACGATCTCGCCCGTCTCTCGGTAGTGAGCCTTGAACACGCAGCCGTACGACCTAGACGCGTGCATGCACGTCACGCAGGAAGTGAGCTTGTGAAACAGGAAGTGGGGCGCGCGCGAGCGGGCGATCTAGCGAACGGCGCACGCGGCGGCCTGCGTGATGACAGACGCCGACTCACCCTTCCCCCAACTTCTCCAGCACGTCGAACACTTCCTCGGGCTGCTTGGTCAGGCTGTCCTCGCTCAGCTTCTTCATATGCCTGACACGCACGCACGCACAGACACACACACACACACACACACACGCACGACTCCGTTTACTCATGTCAAATCAATTTTATCCACTGAAATTGAAAAATGCCAATATTTTGTGTTATGTGTTTTTCATACATTACCCAACATTCGTTGACACTCTTTTGTGATTAAGGGTTATACAAATAAACTTGACGACGTGTGTAGTATTTGTGTCTTGGATGCGTGCCTTTAAAGAACCCCTTCTATAATCTTTGATGGCCTGTTATTGGGTTTGCAAGATAATGTGGGTTGGAAATGCCCAAAATGTCCCTTTTGTTGCACTTTTCTGCCTAGCATTTAAGAAGAAGCTTGGGGCGACCAAACGCTCGTAGAAACGTCGCGTCCTTCGATGCAAGCGGGCTCGCGGACCAGCGGCCGACCGTCGCTGGCGCCGTCCAACAGCCCACAGCCTCGCTCCATGCGCCACGCCAAGATCCACACAACAGAGACGCTTAAGGGAACGTTAACCGCTCATGACGCTCGCTGGCCCGCGAGCTAACGAGCTCGCTCGACCGCGGTGACATCGTTTAACACGTCAGCGCCTCGCTCGGAGTTGTTGCGCGCGTGGTCTCCGCACATAACGCATACACGGGAAAGCTAACTGTTTGCTAACCCTAACCGTAGCGGCCGGCATCCGTTATTCAGCTTGTAGCTGACTACGGCGAACGCGTTTGATTGACAGATGGAGTGCCTCCATCGAACACGCCCACACAGTCCTGCAGCTGGAGGGCGGGCCTCAGTCATCATGATTTCAGAGCCTTATTTTACAGAGATGGTCATTTTTTTCATTCAAATTTTGGACACTCGTCTCTGCGGTGTGACAATTTTTTGGGGCCTCTTTGGTTCAACCTCAAGTATTGTTGTAAAACACGCCAAATGTATACTTTAACGGCTGCATTTTTATAGCTCGGCAGCAACTGAGCTTAAAGCCCGAAAATGCCATGCGGTCGTTCAGCTGAGTTGAGTGGGCGTGTACACTTTGCTCGTACACTCACTCACGATGCAGCAAGTGAGCGCACCTTAGCATGAGCGCCGCCCACCTTGGAATGTGGAGACCAAATTAGACTGGAGACAAATTCCACTTTAAGTCGCAGCAGACACGCGTGTGCTTGTGCACGTGTCACACACATCAACGCGAACAGGAAGAGTTTGCACGACAGCAACGTCATCCATGTGCTGATAAAGCGACAAGACAAACACTTCCTGCTGTCAATCAAACTGTTGGCAAGTCTATTAGACCGACCAATTACTTGGGCCGGGTAGTAGCGGTACCTGGTTAACCAATAACGGGAACCTTCAATTGCATTTCTTAGACCTGCCAATAACCTGTTATTGAAGTGCAGTAGATCAAACACTGACTTGATGTGTGGTAGTATTGCAAAGCAAACAGTAGAGCGAACAATAACTTGAACCGGTCAGACAGCATTCTAGAGTGACCAATAACTGCTGAATCAGCTAGTGCGCGCAGCAGCGCCAATAACCAAACCAAGTCAGATGGTCTATTAGACCGACCAATAACTCAAACATGTTAGTGAGTGTAGTAGAGCGAACGATGACTTGAACCCATCAGCCACTGTGATAGAGCGAACAAAAACTGCTGAAGCGGTTAGTGAGTGACTTAGACCGCCCAAAAACCGATGAGCCAGCTAGTGTCGCAGACTGCCCAATAACTTGCAGCAGTGAGGACGACTTCTGCCATTTGAGCGGCTGCTTCGGATGACGTCATCGTAACTGTTTTTAAAGCGCGATCCTAAGGCGGAGAAGGTCGCCTGTTACCTGCGTGGATGGTTCCGCATCTGAACTTTGTCCTTGTTCTCCATGCTCGGCGCTCCGTTCCGCCGCCCAGCGGTCGAAGACGTTCACACGGCCTAAGTGTCCGGCAGCTACCGGGCGCTCGGTGTCTAACAGCTAGCGCGCTAGGTGGCTAACAGTTAGCCCGCAGCCGCTTACAACCGCTCGTGGAAGAGAAAACAAAATCAAGCTGGCGTCTCGCTCGTCACATTTTCAGGCGAGGCGCCGGAGTTGTTCTCGGAGAAGGGCTCCCCGTCACCGCGTCCATCCCGCTCCCGCGTCCGGACAACTTTGGACTTGTTGAGCGGAGTGCCGGGACACTTTGAAGCGGAGAACCAGGAAGAACGAAGAAGAACGAAGAGGAACCGAAGAAGAAAAGCAGCAAGCCCAACAAAGGCTGCAGCGACGGACAACACCGACAGAGGGCGCCACTTGATAGGGAAAAACTAATGTAAATATTGTGCAAGGTCAACTACATAAAAAGATGGAAGTCTGTTAAAATAAAAAGAAATTTGGAGAATATTGTAGTTTTTAAAAAAAAAAATTGTCTTTCTTGCGTTACCTGTAAATTGTTTATCCAATTGTTTTACAGTATTTTGTTATTTTAATCGATAACGGTAAAGAATTTTAATTTCATTTAGAAAATAAATTTTACTTGCATAGCGGTCGTCAAAGAGGTCATCTTTGTCTACAAGAAAAATAGTTCTAAAGTGACATTTTTCACACTTTCAGTGCTAAAATGTCTCTTCCGTTTTGTGTCCAAATGAAGAGGCTAATTCCATATTTGGATATACATAATGCCTTTTTCCATCAAAAGTAGCCCAATGCATCTTAGTGTTGAAATGATTATTTTTGCTTCTTCTCCAAACACTCCTTTGTTACTCAAACTGTCTTTACCGTTAACAATTTCCCCCCCCCCCCCCCCCCCCTACAAGGTTAAGAGATCTTGTTCCAATTACATTTGTGTTGGACTCCCATGAAATTAGCATATTTATCTCTTGATCGCGTTTACCATTGTAAATCATCAGTAACCTTTTGTAAATACAATCCCAAGCATGGCTGTTTCAGCACGGGAGACATTTACTCATAAAACTAAGGTGACGTATTAGATTTTCTTTCCAAGTATCTTAACTGGTTTGATTCAAATGATAGGAAAATGATCCAGATGAATGACAATTAATGACACGAGTCCTAAGTGCTATGTATGCAAATAAAAAGTACTTACTTCCACAATAATACATTCAAGGTGAAATAAAGCAGGACATAAACAAATACAACAAAAAGCCTGCTTGTTGAAGAGATTGACATTTATTTAACGTAAATGACAGCCGAGGAGGAGCGGAACGACATCTTCACAGCGGGAATGAGAGGCACGAAACAGAACTACAAGAGGACAAAACAAATATTTATAAATACTAACGGGAAGGCGCGCGTCGCTCGCGGTTTTGGGGCGGCCGAGCGGAGGCTGACCGGCTTTTCACTCTCCGGAGGGCCGCGCGCTCTCGAAGACTCCGGCTTCCCGCATGGCGTTGAACTCCTTGACGCCGTCGTATTGCTTGTAGAAGTCGGCGTACGCTTGCTTGCGCGGCTCCGTCACCGTGTACTCCGCGCACAAACACACAAAGGCAACTTTCACTTAGGCTTTCTTTACTTGCGGCAACACAAGCTCATCTTCACAGCAAGCTACGCCAAGACCTGAAGCAGTGCCATACAGGTCCCTCTCAATAAAGGAGATTATGCAAGTAAAGTCCAACCATTTCAGTGTCACACATGATATAGATTCATTGAACACTTGGGGAAAATACTCTTGAGAGCAAATTCTTTCCTAATTTGTACATTCAATCTCATTTTGATAGTTTGTTGGCTGATATTGTGGCGGTGGTGACTTTGGGCTTGCGGCCGGTCTCACCTTGAAGGCGACGGCCACCAGGATGGACAGCCCGAAGGCGATGGGCAGGTGGAAGCGCAGACGACTCCCTAGCAGACCCCTCATGGCCGGCTTGGCCAGCGACATCTTCCGGCACCTGGACCATTACAGCGGGAAAAGAAGTCAAAATGTGGGCAAATATGCACCTGCTTGCTCAGGGACAATTCTTTCGTTCTTGGTAATGACAGACTGTTTTAACTCCAAAGCAAATTTGGCTTTGTCACTTTTTAAATTGGATGCCATACATTTTTATTAGACTTTACACCGATTTTAAATGGGCCTCATCGGTATGGGCCGATCATTAGCATTTTATGCTGATGGGCTTTAATGGCATAATTCGCCGATCCGATCAATGCTCCGCAAAAGACATTTACTCCACGTCGCCATCGTGCACAGTATATTTGAATCCAAAAGCTAGTTTATTTTTAGCCTTGTCGCGTGTCTTTTGGCATAGTCCTGCAACTATCTGACACCCAATAAAGTTACACATATAAAAAAAACCGTCAACGGTGTGGAACAGACAACACGTCAGGATCAGACGCCAAGACAAATTTGCTCTTTCACGATTGCACTATGTGAGACTACTGAAATAAAATCTTGTATTCCGATACCACCGCATCCCGTTTTTTTACGATCAGTGGGCTTCATCTTGTCAACTCAAATGCGACCGGATACACTCGTGACAATGGCAACAATAATGGATCACGCAGTGGGTTTGTAAGAACAAAAAAAAAGGGGGGGGGGGGGGAGGAACGTGTGTCTGTGGTCACCGGTGCTCAGACGGCAGAGGACGTTTGTTTCAAGATTGCTTGAGGTATGTTCACGTACTTTTAATAAGATACGGCTCGCAAGCAGGCAATAAAACGTTATGTAGCCTAGCAAGCTAGTGCTAGCACTAATGGTTGTGCGTAAACATGCCGCCGTTCTGTCAAATCATGCGCTAAAGTTTCGGTGTGGGTGAAGTCATTTAGTTTCAAGAAAGTAATTTAATGACAGGAAGTTAGCACCCATTCATGTTGTAATGTTGCTTTGACCTGACTGATTCGAATCCACGATCTGACTAGAGCAGTGATTTCCAACCTTTATGGAGCCAAGGAACATATTTTACAATTGAAAAATCTCACTGCACAACAACAAACAAAAATGTCACAAAAAGCGGATTCATTAATTACTGTATGTAGAAAGATACATTACTTGTAAATATATTTTTGGAGCAATTAAGTATATACATTAAATGAACAGGTCATTTAAATAGCTCCGTCTTGTGATCAACTCGGTGATCGGTCCCAAAAATCCTGATCGCGTACAGCCTAATATTCACATATATTTTAGACTAATCAGCCGATGAAGCAATTATCTGATTTTTTTTCTGCCAAAATTCAGAATTGGCATTTATAAAAACAATCCATAATCACTCAAGCCCTACTAAAAATGCGGTATCGTTTATTTCTGACAGCGAGGCACCGCTGTACGTTTGTAGTCGCGGTACACCGTGCAACCCTAAAACTGACCAAAAAAGTGCATCTCTCCTCCTTCTTCGACCAAGTAACAACTGAAAGCTGATGATGAGCAATACGTTGAAAGTGTCGGTCAGCATACTTGAGGCCTGACCTCCACACTTCTTCCAGCACTTTCCATGCACACGTGCACAAGCAACATGAAGCAGAGCACGCAAGGCACCAATAAAGACTCGAAGATTCCAGTTTGGATTGATGAAAATGACAAGAACATCCAAAGACTGGATTTTTCAGTCAGACTCCCATTCGCTCGATTGCCCTGAAACGATCACATTTGTTTGGTCTCCGTCAGCATGGTGACTTGGTTTGTTTTCAGCAGGCGGCAAAGTTGACCTTGGAGGCCGGCCACATTACACGCGGACAACCTCGGACAACATCTGACGGAAAAGACACAAACACTGCCAGCGTTCACGTTGCTTTGCAGACTCTTATTGATATATGACGCCGATTATTGTGCGACAGACGCAAAGTAGACACCGAGCCTCGACTTTAAGCGACATTTAGTAACGCCACGACATTGAATGCGTCCTGCTCTTCGACCTTACGAAGGCCATTTAGTCTCGTTGTCACGCTTCGTACCTTAAATTGAAATTGTATTGTTATTATTATAATTATGTCACCCGCGAGTTACAGTTGAAGTCGATGATAGCAAGGGAAGCTAACAGCCAAGGAGCCTCGCGAGAAGGTGAAAAGCGGCACAAATACAGCCAAGTGTTCCGCTGGAATTGCTCTGACGACGTGTGAAATCGTTGCAAGTGGCGACTTTGGAGCGTTTGAGAGGGCAGAATGGAGCCGAGCGGCACTCACCTTGTTGGACCTTCACCGACAGAAAGGAAAGAACCAGCGAGCGGCGCTTCTTCCTCCTCTGCTTTCTCACTCGGAGGCCTTTCAAGCCTTTGAAAGGCGCCACAGCGCCCCAAGAGGAACGGCGCCTTCCTGCACTTGCCGCATGGTGGACTGCGCGCTGGAGTTGGCGCCTCGAAAATCACACCATACTTCATATGTCAATAAATAACAAGACGTTTGCAAAACAAAACAAGTACATTAGGAAAATCTTTTAATGTAATGCCATAAAAAAAACATTACGAAAACAACAACAACCTCGGATTTCTTGAGAAAATCCTTGTCCTTTCCATGTGTGCATAATAAATGATCACAGTGATTGCATTTTAAGGCACAAACCTTTAAGTCACACGTATTTGGGACTGAAAAATTCAGTATTGCGCTTACAAATTAAATCCATTTAGGAAGACCGAGGAATTACTAGCATTCCATTTTCTGCACGAGTATAATCTTTCTCAAAGAAAGCTAATATAAGCATGGAAAGTTTTTTTTTTTTTTTTTTTTTTTAATAGCTTGCTTCGCTTGTCGGTCGTCAGAAAAGTCGGATTTCTAACTTTGTCCAGACTTGACAAATTCCTTTGCCTGTCACTCAAAGCAGGCCTTTGAGCCTGGACACCCACTCTTTGACCTATTGCAGCTTCCTCATAAACATTTTTGCAGCCTCGGTGGTTCGGTTCGGTTCGCCTTCCAAATTCCATCCCAACTCCGTGTCCGAGGCCTGCTTGCAGTTTGCTATTAGCGTATTTTGCGCGCTTTGACTGCCAGGACTCGAGCAAATGCGTTTCTTCTTCCGCCACGTCGAAGACCGCCTTTAAAGGGAATGAGGTGAGCCGCTCCGATTGGACAGGATGGAGTCCGCTGTGACCACGCCCACGCCAGCGCAGACGTCTCACTTTGGAATTTGCTGGGATAGGCTCCGCCCGCACGCCCGCGACCCGTGTGAGGAGAAGTTCACTGTGATGGGGAAAATGCTGACAACAAATTGCGTGTTCATGACAATAAAGGTCATTCTTCTTCTTCTTCTTCTTCTTCTTCTTAAAAATGTTAAGAAGGCCCGACCCGCTGAGTTGCGCCAGCCGGCAAAAACGACGAGAGAGAGAGAGAGAGAGAGAACATTTGACTTCCTGTCCGCTGTGAACCGCTATAACGATGATGATGATGATGACGCAACCCCCTGAAAGCAGAACAAGCAGTTGCCACGGTGACAACATTGTTTGACGCGCACGATTTGGTGAGGGAGCAAGCAGACACAAGATGGAAAAACAAACACATCAACTCTCTGAGTTTGTTTTTTTATTGTATGATATATTTTATTTGATATCTTTTTATTTGACTGTATCTTGTTTTTACTTGAAGGAGGAAGACGAGGAGGAGGAGGCAGGAAAAGGGGGCGTGGCCGGCCTTTGCCGACCGACGTCGGCAAAGGCCGACGCTGACAAGACGACAGACGGGCGAACATGCCGCAGGCGCAGGGCCAGAGGAAGAGCGTCCTCCTCATCTTCATCTTCACCATCACCATCCTCATCCCAGCTCGCAAGGCCGGTAAGACGCGAGACGCCAGACCGGCCGACGACCGCTTAGGTTACACGGTTAACCCGCTCGTCACGCTAACTTGTTAGTGCCGCCGACCGATAACTTGGAGCTTAACTTAAAAAAGTGGACTAGTATGACTAACTATTCAGGAAGTGTATTAAAGCGACCAATAATGCGAATCTGTTCAACTGAACAATAACTCCAACCCGTAGATTTTGCCTCACCATAAATTCATTTCTTCAAAGATGTTTCCCCTTTTTTATTTGTTAATTATCAATACGAGTATTTATCCAATCATGATTTCATATTATTAGCAATGTTTTTTTATTTATTATTGTTTTAAAACAGCAGTGTTTAGCATAGATAATACAAATAATAATAACAATAGAAATGTTTTGATGTCTTCTAGACCACCTGTGCCAAAAGTCTGCGATAAAGAAATCCTCCATTTAATAGACTCAAGGCTTGTTTTTGTCGTAGCATTTACATTTTTTAAAAATGGTTTAAAGACCTCACACTTTTAAAACGATACAAAGAGATCTAAACACCCGAAGATATGTGGAGAGCGAGCCAGAGCAATTGATAGCACAAAAATATTGTCCAAACAATGCGAGAAAACGACCGTCAAGCGTGGACCGTGATGTAGCGGCGGGTTTCTGCACATACAATTTCTTCTTTGTTTTTTTGGGTGTATTGAACAAATGTGCAAAACCTTTCCCCCCCAAATGTCAAATTGTCATGATGAGGCGTTGACTCCATTTGGGAATTTGTCAAAAAACGTGTCAGAATTCAAGCGATCGACAGAATTGTTCACTTCCGAGCATCGGCTGCATCTGACTTCCTGTTTGTGCGTTCGACGCAGGTGGCCGTTCGGCGGAGGAAGTGAAAGCGTGCGCGGGACACTGGCTGGAATTTACATGCAAATACCCGAAGGCGGAAGCCAAGTATCGGCACGTGCGGCTGGACGGCCCAAATCTGCCACAATCCGTGGAAAGCGGCGTGAGGGACAGGTGGGACGGCAAAGGGAGAATCTCCTTGTTCCACGACACGCAAAACGGGGCGCTCAGGGTGCGCATCAAAGAGCTCGGGGAAGGCGATTCGGGGGAATACGTGTGCACTTTCGACACGGGCGCCCGAGGGAGACCCCCCTCGTCCAAAGTCAAAGTGGGCCTCGGTAAGACAACGTCGTATTGACGCAATGAATCCGTTCTCAAATTCATCGATAACGCTTTTTGAGCATCGATGAATCGTTTGGACACCTTGTTGAACTTAAAGTTGTCCAAATCCTTGGAACTTCTGCCCCTCAACAGTTTACTATCAACTTTTCCTTTTGATTTGTAGATGTCTCCTTTAACGCGATGTGTGAAGTTGTGAATGTTGTTGTCCTTCTGCGTTGGGCGCAGACGACGGCGACTGCCAAGCGGACTTCACGCAGCGGGCTTACGTGGGGACCCCGAGCCGCATCGCTTGCGATTACCCGCGAGAGGTGCGCAACGCCACAAAGTTTTTGTGCAGAGACGACGGCGTTGCGTGCGCGGACATTTCGACGTCTTCTAACGGGACCGCGTCGTCGTCGACCTTCTCGATCGGGGAGAAGGTCACGCCGGAGCACGCCGGCGTCTACTGGTGCGGCCTGGCGACGGCCGGCGGAAGACGCGCCGTCCGCAAAGTCAGCCTGACGGTGGAAAGTCAGTAACGCGGCACGCAAACATTCTGACAGCTCGGGAAAAATTCAGATACTGACACACACGGCCTTACTGTATGCTAACCATAACAATAAGAATAAGAATAAGAATAATTAGGGCCGCGACTCATGCTTGGCTTAATAATCAATTCATCAGTCGATTATTTTTCCGATTATTCGATAAATGAGACTCCAAAAAGGACTTTTTTTCAAGCGCGAGTGCCGACTTGTGCAACTTTGCCCTCATCAGTCATCCGGCGCTTCAAACGGACGGCCATCGCGGGGCGAGCGTTCGGCTACTGGTGCGCGTACCCCGCGGGCTCGCCCGCCGACAAGTTCATCTGCAAGGGGCCCGATACGTGGCGCTGTCCAGACGTCGCCGGCAGATTCGTCATGAGGGACGACGAGACGGCGAGAAACATCAGCGTGTCGCTGACGCGGGTGGCGGCCGACGACGCGGGCACCTTCTGGTGCGGCGCCCGCAGCGCCCACCCCTTGCGCGCCAGCGACGCCTTCTACCACAAACTCGAGCTGACCGTAGGTGAGCCCCTTACCGCAAAATCTTCACCCCCATTTTTTTTCCTTCTCTTCAACATTTGTTTTCTAGGAACTTTTGTTTTGTGTTGTTTCCCCGAAAGAGTGACATGTTTTGTTTGTCGTCTTCAGTTCCTCCGACGTCGTCGTCGTTGGACTCTCCCAGTAAGTTTTTTGGTTTTTTTTTTGCTTCAGCGAGAAGAAGTCGAAGGATGAGGACCAGCGTCCTTCTCCTCTTCCTCCTCCTCCTCTTCCTCCTCCTCGTCTTCCTCCTCATCCTCCTCCTCCTACTCCGCATCTTCGTCGTCCTCCTCCTCCTCCTCCTCCTCCTCTTCCTCCTCCTCCTCCTCCTCCTCTTCCTCCTCCTCCTCCTCCTCCTCCTCCTCCGCCTCTTCCTCCTCTTCCTCCTCCTCCTCCTCCTCTTCCTCCTCTTCCTCCTCCTCCTCCTCCTCTTCCTCCTCCTCCTCCTCTTCCTCCTCCTCCTCCTCCTCCTCTTCCTCCTCCTCCTCTTCCTCCTCCTCATCTTCCTCCTCATCCTCCTCCTCCTCCTCCTCCTCCTCTTCCTCCTCCTCCTCCTCCTCCTCCTCTTCATCCTCCTCCTCCTCCTCCTCCTCCTCCTCCTCCTCTTCCTCCTCCTCCTCCTCTTCCTCCTCATCCTCCTCCTCCTCCTCCGCGTCCTCCTCCTCCTCCTCCTACTCCGCATCTTCGTCCTCCTCCTCTTCCTCCTCCTACTCTTCATCCTCCTCCTCCTCCTCCTCCTCCTCCTCCGCGTCCTTCTCCTCCTCCTCCTCCTCCTCCGCATCTTCGTCCTCCTCCTCCTCCTCTTCCTCCTCCTACTCTTCATCCTCCTCCTCCGCTCGGCAACTTACCGCAAAATCTTCACCCCCATTTTTTTTCCTTCTCTTCAACATTTGTTTTCTAGGAACTTTTGTTTTGTGTTGTTTCCCCGAAAGAGTGACATGTTTTGTTTGTCGTCTTCAGTTCCTCCGACGTCGTCGTCGTTGGACTCTCCCAGTAAGTTTTTTTGTTTTTTTTTTGCTTCAGCGAGAAGAAGTCGAAGGATGAGGACCAGCGTCCTTCTCCTCTTCCTCCTCCTCCTCTTCCTCCTCCTCGTCTTCCTCCTCATCCTCCTCCTCCTACTCCGCATCTTCGTCGTCCTCCTCCTCCTCCTCCTCCTCCTCCTCTTCCTCCTCCTCCTCCTCCTCCTCCTCCTCTTCCTCCTCCTCCTCCTCCTCCTCCTCCTCCGCCTCTTCCTCCTCTTCCTCCTCCTCCTCCTCCTCTTCCTCCTCTTCCTCCTCCTCCTCCTCCTCTTCCTCCTCCTCCTCCTCTTCCTCCTCCTCCTCCTCCTCCTCTTCCTCCTCCTCCTCTTCCTCCTCCTCATCTTCCTCCTCATCCTCCTCCTCCTCCTCCTCCTCCTCCTCCTCCTCCTCCTCCTCCTCCTCCGCGTCCTCCTCCTCCTCCTCCTCTTCCTCCTCCTCCTCCTCCTCCTCCTCTTCATCCTCCTCCTCCTCCTCCTCCTCTTCCTCCTCCTCCTCTTCCTCCTCCTCATCTTCCTCCTCATCCTCCTCCTCCTCTTCCTCCTCCTCCTCCTCCTCTTCCTCCTCCTCCTCCTCTTCCTCCTCCTCGTCTTCCTCCTCATCCTCCTCCTCCTCCTCTTCCTCCTCCTCCTCCTCCTCTTCCTCCTCCTCCTCCTCTTCCTCCTCCTCCTCCTCCTCCTCCTCCTCCTCCTCTTCCTCCTCCTCCTCTTCCTCCTCATCCTCCTCCTCCTCCTCCTCCGCGTCCTCCTCCTCCTCCTCCTCCTACTCCGCATCTTCGTCCTCCTCCTCCTCCTCTTCCTCCTCCTACTCTTCATCCTCCTCCTCCTCCTCCTCCTCCTCTTTCTCCTCCTCCTCCTCCTCCTCCTCCTCCTCTTCCTCCTCCTCCTCCTCTTCCTCCTCCTCTTCCTCCTCCTCTTCCTCCTCCTCCTCCTCCTCCTCCTCCTCTTGTTGTCGCTGCAGGTGCAGGCGCATTGTTGGTAACGGTCGCCGCCGTCGTCGTGGTCGTGCTGCTGCTGCTCCTCGCGATTGTCGTGGCGGCGGTTCGCAAAAGTAAGAAAAAGCTCACGACAGGAACATTTGGGCCCGCATATGTTCCAGTCCGCAGTCCCTCGACTCCAAAATCCCGCAGAAAATCAACAAGAACTGGACTTTGCGTTTTAGGACATCCGCGGGGTTCAAGACAAACAGAAGATGACAACGTGACGGAGGTTGGTTCCTTGAGAAAAATAAGAAGAACAAAAAGAATAACATGCTTGACGTGCAGTTTTCTAATACGATGTGATACTTTGTACTGTAACTTTTTTTCTAGAAAATATATACAGTATGACTTTTTTTTTTACAAAATAGGAGGAAGAAGACGACATTCTATGTTTCGGCTTTGCTCATGTTTACAACAAATGGAGTCACCGGGGCTGAACACGAACTTAGTGGCTCGTGGTTTCCCAGACTTGGTCGCCACTCAGCAATTTCCCTCGTCCCAGTTTCGTCGGGGTTGGGCGCTGACAGAATTTTTTCCCCATGGAAATACATTCGTCACCAGGTGGCCTTCATGGAGGCAAATTTTTTCCACTAAAATATAAATAAATGAATATCCAACTTTTTTTTGTATAGAATTTACATTCCTTTTTTTCGAAAATTGACAACTTTAGAAATATGACTTTTTTTGTAATAAACTAGAGGAGTTTCCCCCCTAAAAACATATACCTTATTCTGAGAAAATATCCGATTTTCCCGCAGAAATATGACCTAATTTTTCAAAAAAAATTTCCCATGGCAGTGTCTCGCTGCTATTTTTTTATTTTTTTTATTTTTGGAAATATCAGCCTTTATGCGGCACGGTGGCCGACTGGTTAGAGCGTCAGCCTCACAGTTCTGAGGTGCGGGGTTCAATCCCCGTCCCCGCCTGTGTGGAGTTTGCATGTTCTCCCCGTGCCTGCGTGGCTTTTCTCCGGGCACTCCGGTTTTCCTCCCACATCCCAAAAACATGCATTAATTGGAGACTCTAAATTGCCCGTAGGCATGACTGTGAGTGCGAATGGTTGTTCGTTTCTATGTGCCCTGCGATTGGCTGGCAACCAGTTCAGGGTGTACCCCGCCTCCTGCCCGATGACAGCTGGGATAGGCTCCAGCACGCCCGCGACCCGCGTGAGGAGAAGCGGCTCAGAAAATGGATGGATCAGCCTTTATTGATGGAAAATCAAAAGAGACGTATTCTTATTGTTGTTGTTGTTGTTCTTAATATTTGTGAAATGGCTATGTCGAAGGAGCCGTGCTACGCCGAGATCCAGGAGCGCCAAGAGGAAACAGGAAGTGGCTCGACGACGGTTTACGCCCGCGCAGACTTCCCCGCGGCCGCCTCCGATTCGTGTTCGTCCTTCCATCCTGCTGTTTTATGATCAAACATGATCTGCGTACAGCACATTTGTATGTCTCTGTCTCTGCATGCGTTATTCGAAATACAAGTCCATTCGACAACATGATATCTTATGAATATGAATCATTTCATGACAGTTTTATTATGAAACAGTTCAACATGTTACGTGAATGTTTGATTTTAAATCCCTTTGTGTATTTTACGATCAATAATTTCATCACATGTATGTTTTCTCGCAAATATTAATATTGTGTTTTGTTATGGATCATTTGATCATATGACAAGCGTGCTTAATTAAGAATCACTTCAGCATGTTACGCGCATGTGTAATTGGAAATAGGAATAGAAATGTTACATGTGTCTTTTATGATCAATACAAATCATTTTACGGGCTTTATTAGGAAAACGCATCATTTCATCTTGATTTACGTGACTGTTTGACTATTGCAACATCATCGACGTCTGTTAGTTAAATGTATGTTTCGGTCGCAATATGAATTATTGTCGATAAATACAATAAATATCCCCATGAAAACAATAAACCGATTCAAAGTTCATACAGCTCAAAATATTATGGAAAAGATAAGTACAAATAAATAAATACAATCAGTAAAGTCAATACAAACAAACGTGATTGGAGAATTTGTATGTTTCATGTTGCGGTTTATGACATTTACAGTATTTGATGTTTTTGTTTTCTGTTTATGAAGCTTTACGTTAGATCCATAAGTGTTATGCTATGAATTTGATGTTATGTTGACGAATGTTTTGACGTGTTCATTCGAGTCCGGGCGCTCTTGCGAATTGTCCTTCTTCTTCTTCTTCTTCTTCTTACTATAATTTTTGCATATCATTTCGTCCAATGCGAGTATCCCGGTGAAAAGGGAAAACGCGATGAGCAGCGGGCCTGAATGGGAACCCGGCGGGCACGTCAGCTTTGCCATTTCGCAAGAAGGGCAGGGCTTGCGCTTCTTCATCATTTATTGGCCTTTCCGTAGAATCGCTGCCATTCACGTCCCCTGGCGCCCTCGACTGGTCGCCAGCCAATCGCGGGGCACCTACAGACAAACAAGCGCTCGCGCTCGCATTCACACCGATGGGCAATTTACTGCGGGGTCTTCAATTAACCTCCCACTCCGCATGGGCTCAAGGGGTCAAGGGGTCAAGGGGTCAAGGGGAGGACGCCCCTCAGCCGATCCGAGCCCGAGCGATGTTCTGCGATTGGACCTCTGTACTTGAAGTGTTTGTAAATCGTTGATTTCACGTAACAAACACAGAAATATGAAAGAAAAAAACCAGAGAAATGTTCTTCATACACAAGTCACCGTTTTTTCATGATTGCAAATGAAATGAGAAGCAATATGACAATAATGGCAAGTATTATCATCATCATCACAGCATCATGTGACTTCAATCCAAGCCAAGTCACATTGATCTTCCGATTATATATTTTTTTTCGAGATTGACTTTGAGTATTATTCGTTTGTTAGCCCGTAGCCTCGCCCGCCACCGTAAAATGGGTCGACGCAACGTAGCAAAAGCGGGAGGCGCTCCGCAAGCGGACGTTTCCCGTTGGCCACACTCGCTGTGCGTTTTGTTTCCGTTGTCAAAGCAAGCTATTGGACTTGGTTAAACAGTGAGACAGCGTCTGCCTTTCTGACCAAACCTTGAAGACGTCTCCGTAGGACAGGAGCCTGATAACCAACGGTTCTACCTCCCATTCCAGTTGTACAGATTCTGGACACCGCAAGAAATGGGAGCTTTGGGAACGGAGTGCTCTGGTAGGTCGATAAGGCACCACGGGCTGTTTAAGATTATTGAGCGCGAGTGCTAGTGTTAGGGAGAAGCCGACCGACCGACAGGAAACCGAACCTGAGTGGAACATGACAGGTCTTCGGTTTTAGGTGGGCTTTGTTGTCGCTTTTGCTCTTCGTTATTGTTGCTGTTGGTCGGAGTGTTTGTTGGTTCCGTTTCTGAGTCACTGAGGGCTTTTCCTGCAGATCAGGTAGTGTTTGAGGTACTTCCTGAAGCACTTGTCCCTCACGCCGTATATGACGGGGCTGATGGCGCGGGGCAGGATCTGCACGATGATGTAGCAACCGAACAGCGAGTCGGAGTAGTTCTCGGGGAACCAGCGGAGTAGCGCGATCTTGACCGGAGCCTCGGCGTACATGGTCATGCACATCAGAACCTGAACGCCGTGCAGGACGATGGTCCTCAGGGCCTTCTTGGAGTCATTGCTGGCCAATTGGGCTGTGAACAGGATCTTGAAGTACAGGAAGAAGATGACCGACCAGACCAGGACCAGGTACACGATGTAGGTGATGTCCCGCTTCTGGGCCAGCATCGGATTGGGAAAGGCGGTCTCTCGGACGCAGAAAACTTCGGTCGAGAAGAACTCCAGAGGCTCGGTGGCCAACGTAACGAAGAGGTCCGGGAAGGTGGAGATGAGGCTGACGGTCCAGATCAAGGCGATGAGGACCAGAGTCCTCCTGACCGTACAGATGCGGGCGTGGCCAAGCGGCAGACAAACGGCCACGTAGCACTCGGCCGCCATGCAGGCCAGGTTGAGGGGCGTGTTCTCCGAGGTGATGACGGCCATCAGGATGAAGGCGCCGCACACGGACACGCTGATCCTGTAGAGGGCGTAACTGACGACAAACAGGATGACGCTCACGCTCATCTGGATCATGTCGTTCAGGACCAGGTGGAAGAACAGGATGTAGCGAGGGTTGCAGTAGAAGATCTGGAACGCAGGAAGTTGAAACTAGTTTACATACAAATGGATTGCACCTCAAAAGTCAAACAGCTCATAGATCATGTTGTTGTCGTTGTCGTCTCCCACCTGGTGCTTACAGAAGGTGTACATGAGGCTGACGTTGATGTAGTTGATGGAGAGTCCGATGGCGAGCACCGCCACGTTCTTGACCACCGCCTTGCCGAGCGAGTCTCGGTATTCCACGCCCCCGCTGACGTTGGCCAACGCGGCTCGGCTCATGCCGCCGGCTCGCGACAATTCCCTCGCTTCGGTTCCGTCCCAAACCTGAATGTGAACACGCTCCCGCTTTTGAAGAGGCAACCAAATGATCTACGCCAGCGATCGGCGGCTTTTCCAAATGCAGGCACTTCAGAAATATATTGCAATTTCGTGACATGTGTCTGTACGTTCTCATTCCGACATCCAGTTGGGATTTGATCCCAGATGGATTTTTGTCCGATCAAAACGCTAACGCAATCGTTCCCAAACTGAAAATGTGTATTTTGAAATATGGCGTTGCTCTGAGGCCCGCCAGAACTTTTGAATCGCAACTCCAATCGACGCCGGAGTCTGGGATCAATCATTCACAAATATTGCAATTTTGTCTCTGTGAATGAGGGTTAAAAGCTCCATAGATTGTTTTTTTTTTTTTATGAATATTGATCATAAGTAAACATTCAAATCAATTACAAAGAGCAGCCTCGAAGACGGATTAGAATGCATTTCAATCAAATCTAATTAACAAGAAGCAAAAGCAGAAGATGATGAAGTTGCGTGATAGCGTGTGCTAAGTCATAAATATAGACGCATTTTGATGAAAATCATATTTGTGCAATGAGCGCAAAGTGGGAAGTGTCGTATTATTGCACGTAGGGATGTCAAAAAAAAACAATCCATCCACGTCGCTCTTTCTTCACATAAAATGCGTTTCAACATTTGAGCCAACAGCAGGAATAATCATTCCAAAGGAAAACGAAAGCGCAAAGAGTCTATTTTGACTCATTGACGCGCGAAGCAATTTGTACTCGCCTTGTTGGAGCCTGCGCTTTGCAGTCAGCCTGGCGTCGCAAATGAGAAACTGTGCTCGATGACGACTGCGACATCATTCAATCGTTCAGCGGAGAAGAGGAGGAAACGGAACCCGAATGTGACACGACCAATTGCAATCACTCCAAACCATCCCTCGATGTTGATGTTTCCAATTGGGCTCCGTTAACGACATTTCGGGATTCGGTGGAGGGTGGCCCTCAACAATTCCGTCCAAATAAACGGCGGGCCGCTGCGTCTCAAGCGTGGCCGCGCCCTTTGCAGACTTTGCCGCTAACCCTGACCTCTAACCTTAGCCCTAACCCTGATTTTGTTTTTTCAAGAAGAAATCAGAGGATGTAACCGTGTGTGAAAATACGATCCCCCGAAAGACGAATGAAAAGGAAACAAGGGCCCGTTTCCTCTTTTGTGTGTGTGTGTGTGAGATGAGTGCAGGAAAAGTCAAAGCTCACCTGAGTCAGCCGGGCCGACGCACCTGGGATCCGATCGCCTCGGATCACAGCGCGCCTCGTCTTTTATACCGTGCCCACGCACGCACGCACGCACGCGTGGGTGTGTTTGTTTGTTTGTTTGTTTGTTTTTGTGTGTATGCGCACACTCTCGCATGTCATCCGCATTTTCTGTCATGTCACACACACACACACACACACCGCAACACGACTACTGCCGATACTTAATAACACAACTACTGAAAAGTAGAAGTAGTAGTCGAATTGAATAGAAACAAATACAATGGCTTTGTACAATGAGATTGAAATCAGTGCAATAGCAAACAAAATAACGAATAAATAATACTGCAAGACGATAAAGAATTCTGGTCTAAGTAGTATTACCCAACAGTCGATGCACATTGCACATTGAATATTGCACGGGGGTCAGGGGTCAAGACCGCGAGCCGAGCGAGCTTTTGCGGAAAAGCGGTTCTCGACTCTGCCGTACGAAGAATTCCTGAAGCATGTGACGTGTTCTTGTGAGATCATCACATTCGACATGCTGACTGCTTGACTCTCACAACCTTATTACGACGTTTATTACAATGTCGGCTATTATCATATTTATTGCAGTGAATGTGAACGTTTGCAATCGTGTGTACTGGTCTTGATAAATGTGTTAGTGGCGAGGTATATATATATATATATAAAAAAAATGCTTGTCCGTGCCTTTGTTCCAGCTCGGCTGGATTATTGCAATGCCCTTTATTTTGGAGTCAGCCAGCCCTCCCTCAGATGTCTCAAGCTGGCTCCAAAATGCTGCTGCTCGCCCCCCAACTGGAGCAAGGAGGAGGGAGCACGTCAGCCCGAGTCTGGCCTCCTGTGCATTTTAAGATTCTTTTATTTGCACACAGCAAAATGTCCTGCCTTTCGTCTTGATCTGACTTTCTGTCTTCAACCAGCACGCGTGACAAGCCACTCCAATCCTCTTATCGATAGGCTCTCAGTTGCGGTTGGTGTTCGGGTTCCAGACGGTGAGGTTGAGGGTCAACGTTTGGGTCTTTCAGGCGCTACATTGATTCCGGAGGGTTGACTTCTGAATTTTCATTTTTTTGTCCGGGCCTTCTGGCTTTTGTTTCTGTGGAAGTTCAGCTGAGGGTTGAAGCATTTTACTTTGAATTTGCAACACATTTTGCAGTCCAATCTTTTGTAGTCTTCCAAAACATAACATGAACATAATACAAAGTTCATCAACAAAATCAAACTCATCTACAGAACCGAGTTCTTAAACATCATGTAAGGTTCATTAACAACATCAAATGAACAAACATTCATGAGCATCGAGTAAACGCGTTCAATTCATTCATGTCAAAAGTTCATAATATAAACATAACATGAAGTTCATCCCCATAAAACAAAAATGGCATCAAGTGTAGAAACATAACACAAAGTTCATCGACATAATATGCAAAAAGCTGAGCACAAAGTTCATCATCATGTAATGATGCACAATAAGCACAAAGTGAAGATCATTTAAACCTACAAAAAGCTCATAAACATTCAATGTTCAAAAACACAAGACAATGTTAATAGGCAACTTTCAAATGGTAAACAGCTCGTCAAGATCAAGTTCACGATCAGAATTTGGAGTCGATGCGGAACTTTTCAAAAAATCCCAAATATAAATTCATTGTATCAACATAACATAAAGATCAAAGTCATTTCAAAGATTGTTGTTGAATTATTGTTTGTGCGTCCCGCTAACGAGCCGCTCGACCTTCTTTCGCCCTCTGCGGATTCGTCAAGTCGTGCGCGCGACGTTCCTTCGAGATTTCCCGCTGGCGGTCGACAATCCTCGGCGGGTAACGCCCCCAAAGGTCACGCGAAGATCTCACGACGATGACGACGATGATGATGACAAACACTTTTGCTTTCCTCTCCGCGCGGGCCGCCAATCAAACAAAGATCCAGGAGCGCTCATCCATCCTCACATTGTCTTTTCGAAACATGAACTCATAATTCAAATTTCACATAGTTTTCACATAGGCGCCACCTTTGAAATATTCGTCGTTGCCGCAGGGGCGGCGAGCGCCGGTGGCCAAAATGGATGAGAGTTTAACGGATGGAGAAAAAAAGAAGAAGAATCAAATGCGGGTTGTGTTCAAGGTCAAAGCGGAGTTGACATCAAGATGGAGAAATTAGAAGCAGGAAGGATGGCAGAGAGAGAGAGGAAAAACAAAACGAGGATTGCGACGGATGTTGAGAAGCTCCCTGTGAGCTTTCGGGAAAAGGTCAAGAGGTCAGCATGTACCTTCCAACTCGGCGAGCGCTCCTATTGGCTCACGCCGCGAGCTTGAGACAAAACCGGCCCGTTTGTCGACAATTTGTGGCTCTCCAAAGTGGGCCGAAGTCATGTGATACCACGGATAATCCTTTTCTTTTTCATCTCCAGCTTTTCTTGATATGCAAAGAAACTATTTGGAGCAAGTCAGTTGAGGGATAACGACTTTTGAAAGCACAAGTCAACCGTAACTGTTGAACTGTTGGCCAAGTTAAATAAAAAATAATAATAATAATAATAAGAGAATGAGCTGCTTCAGAATGCTAATTATTGATCACATGATCTGGACATGAGCCGTACGCTTCAGACAAATAGCAAGTCAGATTGCAAGCGGAGTCGTCCGAATAAGGAGTTCCTGCTTGCTTGCTCGATTGGCAGTCGGCGGCGTGCAGAAGAAACTTCGGATTCCGAAGTTGCGATGATGTTGGGTCTCAGGGGAGAGCCCCGAGACTCCTCCTCCTCCTCATCACCATCGCCCGTTGGCCACGAGATGACGACGTAACGAGCCCTCTGGCGCCCGCCGACCTTTCGGAGCCGTTCCCCACGGAGAATCGAACCCTCAGAGGAACGTCGACGTCTCCTCGAGGACAGAAACGAAGGTCGGGAAGCTCGTTAGTGGAACGAGCGCCGGGGACGCACACGCAATTTTATCATCATAACTACAGGAGAACAATCATCATTTATGTTACTTTTAAGATTATGTCGATGCACTTGCTGTCATTTTTGTGAATTTTACGCTATGTTGATGAACTCATCATGTTATTGTGTGCTACTTTCCTACTTAATGTGCTGTTGCCAACATGTTTGATGTTTTTACAGTTATGTAAATGAGCTTTGTGCTAAATTAGGGCACTTTTACACTTTCATCGTGTCACTTTGTTGAATGTACTTTATTCTGGTGCACCGCCCCCCCCCCCCCCAAAATAAACACAAATGTTTGTTTGTTTTCATGATCAACTTTTTTCATTGTGTGCCTTTTTAACATTGTTGTATTGAGTCTTCGGTGGTTTGAGCCTTTTTCCCAGCACTTATTTGACAAACAATCAGCACATTTGTGTTGTCACGCGCAGGGACCGAACTGACTTTTTTTACGAACGTGAGCAAACGCGCTCGACTCCATCCGTCCATCCGGTTTCTGAGCCCGGCTGACTCTGGGCGAGAGGCGGGGCACGCCCTGAACTGGTCGCCAGCCAATGGCAGGGCACGTGATGGAAAACTATACACGTATAGATGTATTTTTTGATCATCCGTTGCTTTCCGGTCATTTTGCCTTCCGAGTAACTTTTGTCATCTTCAATAAAATCACAATTGACCGTGAGTTGACTGATTGACTGATTAACAATTGAGTGTAAACGGCCTTGACACTTTTGGAAAATGAACAACAACAACAATTCGTGTTCTACGTTTATTCGCATTTGGAGCACACTTGTCGTTTGTCGTTTGTGAGGTGATCTTCGCCGCAGGTGTCGTTTGCGAGTCAGGAGTCACCGAAGGCCGCTCTCGCAGGTGAGGTCGCCCGTCTCGGCGTCCTCGCCGGCCGCGAACGTGATCTCGAAGTACGGGAAGAAGACGACCGACCGGACCGGGACCAGGTACGAGATGTCGCTGACGTCCCGCTTCCGGGCCGGCATCGGATCCGGGAACGCCGGTGGCCAAAGTCCCGAAAAGGTCCGGGACTGGAACCCGAACACGACGCCTCAAAATTCAAAACACGGACGGCGTCCTACCTGGTGCTTGCACAAGGCGTACATGACGAAGACCATCATCATCATCATCATCATCATCATCATCAGAATCAGAATGTTTCCTAACCGCAATAATGAATGAATGAATTGTAGATACGAATAGATAGCAAGGTGATGTCGGAGTCAAGCGGTCGGCATGGAAACCGCCAGACGATCTCAGGAGGGAACGCGTCATTCTTCCTATTGACGTGTCGATGTGTGCGTGTGTCTACCACACAGTTGGGGATATAAAAGTTGCGCGGCGGGCGTGCGGGCGGACGTGCGTCCTGCCGACAGGTGAGTGTCGACTTCACGCGCGCACGCACGCCTCGCATCTCGACACATATCTCCATTCACGACAGATCGAGGATTTGAACCATTTCTCCTTTTCTGCATAGAAATGACAAAATAGGAATTTGGAACTCGGGAATAGTGTTGTCGTAGTTGATTCTAATGAAGATTTATCACACATATTTACATATTGTCTTTTATAGCAGCTATCGTTTTGTACATTGTACATACACTTTGTGTATCACTTCTTATAGATTATGATTTGCTCTGTGTTAACTGTGAGAACTTTGCACAAGTTAGTGAAAGCTTGGAGGACTCACGCTGTGTTTTGTTGTTTTAATCATAATCATAATAACATTCTTTTTCTTTTAGCGATTGTAAGTGAAGGACGTTTGAGTTTGATGCTTGCTCGTTTTCACTCGGCAGGTCCATTTCTTCACGATTACGATTATGATGCGCTAACCAGTCATCCACGGCGCCGCCCTTTATCGTCATTATTTGATTTGATTGTGTCTAGATATGGTCAACAGCATATTTAATTTGTTGCTTTTGTCAGATCTTAGTCGTATTTCTCGATAATATTCTTATTTTATTATTCGAATTCTATTTGATTTCTCCTTTGATTTTCAGCTCTGGGACATATTTTGGCAAAGCTTGAAGAAGCATGTTCGATGTGTGAGATGGTCTGCCAACTAATGGCGACATTCGTGAAATGTGTTCATTATTTTCATTCATTTCAGTACGGCTGTCCCACGTTTGATTTCTAAGGTTTGGTGTTCATGAATCTACCAGGATCCGAATTGTGGCCCACCGCGTACGTGTCGGAATGACTTTCTGAAGGTCATCATTGAAAAATCTCCTCGTGGTCGTCGAGATGAGCGAAGGCGCGTTGGCCAACGTCAGCGGGGTCGTCGAATACCGAGACTCGCTCGGCAAGGCGGTGGTCAAGAACGTCGTGGTGCTCGCCATCGGACTCTCCATCAACTACATCGACGTCAGCCTCATGTACACCTTCTGTAAGCACCAGGTGGGAAACGACGCAACAACAACAAGTCAAGTCAAGGTTATTTACAGTATATAGTCCTTAACCTCAAAAGAGTCTCAAAGGGCCAACGGTTCCCAAAAGATGGGGTGGTGCGACGGTAAAACGGGCCAAAATCCACATGCCAAGGGGGAGGCAGAGCGAGAACCAACTTGCACACTAGCTGTGATTTAACCAAATACAAGACTGTCGAAAGAAGTCTTCAATTGAGATTTCCACATTTCTATAGAAGTAGCTGCCCTAATTTCCCACGGGTAGAGCATTCCCGAGTACTGCATAGGGACCTGAACCTGCTGAGAGCCTAAGGCTCGGGATGAAGCATACTGTGAGGTACCACCGAGTCAGCAAGGTCGGAAGGTGGCCGGTACAGTGTCAGCGTAGTAACATCAGACCTTCTCGTCCTCGTCAATGGTCTTGCTGCAGCATTTTGGACTAACTGCGGCCTTTTAATACTAGACATGAGAAGAGCAGAACACTGCGCTCGTCAAGGCCAGATGGAACAAATGCAGGAACGACCATGAGTCGCTCGTGCATCAAATGGGCCGTAGCTCTGCAATATTGCAGAGATGGAAAAGAACTGCAGTTCTGGTTATGTTCCTGATGTGCGCTTGAAAGTGGAGATTTGAGTCCAATATAACCCTGAGAATTTTTGCTGAGACCTTTGGGGTGTGCAACTTTTCAGGCATTTGACCAAATTACAAATTGTACAATAGTTGAACAAACTATTTTCCTCGACCGTGTTAAAAAGTGGAACCGGATGCCAGATTTTCTGAGAACTTGAGCAATTTGGAGAAGCAGGAGAGGGATGAGAACAGAGCCTTGAGGAACCTCAGATTTGAGAGCATTTGATTTGTTTTTTGGGGCGTTTAGCTTTTAGCTTAGTTGGAAGAAGGTAAGGGTGAAGCTGGTTGCTATTTCCACAAGGCAGCCGGAGAGGGTGGCAGGGCGCATACAAACAAACAACCATTTGCACTCACTTTCACACCTATGGGCAATTTAGTGACTTCAATGAACCTAGCATGCATGTTTTGGGGATGTGGGAGGAAAAACCTGGAGAAAAGCCACGCAGGCAGGCACGGGGAGAACATGCAAACTCCACACAGGCGGGGCCGGGGATCGAACCCCGGTCCTCAGAACTATGAGGCAGATGTGCTACCCAGTCGGTCACCGTGCCACATTAAGCCACAGCAAGCATATTTTATTGTCACCAAACACCTTTTTAAAATACATCGAACAATAGTTGAACAAACTATGATCCTTGACAGTGTAAACAGTGCAACTGGATACCAGATTTTCTGCAGATTTGATTAGTGGGAGATGCAGGAGAGGGCTGAGAACACAACTTTGAGGAATCCCATATTTGTGGGTATTTGTTTTTTGGGGCGTTTGACTTTTAGGTTGGACGACTTTTGGGCCTGAGAAGCTCAGTTTTATTGCCGTTTTGTTTAAGAAAGTTGAAAGTGAAGCAAGTGATATTGGCAAGGATCATATCGGAGAGGAAGGGGTGGCGAATGGATGCGGTAGGGCTTGGAGGAGATGTAGAGCTGGATGTCATCTGCGTGACAGTGCAACTTTTCTGAGGACTGAACCAAGTGGGAGAAAGAGGACGAGACACCCCGTTTGGAGGGCGGGGGGTATTTGACTAGTGGTGTTCTCAATTTTAGGTTGACTGACTTTCGGGGTGTAAGACTGAAATATGTTTGGCTGTGAACTTGTGTCAACTTTCTGTGTCCCAGATGTTCTACTCCAACCCTCGCTACATCCTGTTCTTCACCTTGGTTCTGAATGACATGATCCAGATGAGCGTGGGCATCACCCTGTTCGTCAACAGTTACGCCCGCTACAGGATCACCGTGATGTCGTGCGCCCCCTTCATCCTGACGGCCATCATCACCACCGAGAACACGCCCCTCATCCTGGCGTGCATGGCGGGCGAGTGCTACGTGGCCGTGCGTCTGCCGCTCCACCACGCCCGCATCTGCACGGTCAGGAGGACTCTGCTCCTCATCGCCTCGATTTTGACAATCAGCGTCGTCTCCGCTTTTCCGGACCTCTTTGTCACTTTGGCCACTGAACGGCGAGACTTCTTCTCGTCCAAAATCTTCTGCCTCCGAGAGACGGCCTTCCCCAGCAAGAAGCTGGCCCAGAAGCGGGACATCACCTACATCGTGTACCTGATCCTGGTCTGGTCGGTCATCTTCTTCACGTACTTCAAGATCCTGTTCACGGCTCAAGCGGCCGGCAAGGACGCCAAGAAGGCCCGGCGGACTATCGTCCTGCACGGCGTTCAGGTTCTGCTGTGCATGACCACGTACGCCGCGCCTCTGGTCAAGGACGCGCTACTCCGCGTCTTCCCCAAGAGCTACTCCGACTCGCTGTTCGCCTGCTACATCATCGTGCAGGTGTGGCCCCGCTCCATCAGCCCCATCATCTACGGCGTGAGGGACAAGTGCTTCAGGAAGTACCTCAAACACTACCTCATCTGCAGGACCGCCCCGCACGGTGGTACCTCCTGATTTGCCAGCAAAAACAACAGCAGCAACAACATTGGCCACCTATCGACAGGAACGACAATAACATACGTCAATAAAAACAAGAAAAATGAGCAACTTCAGCCAAAGATCCGCAAAAATTAAGACACATTCCAAAGACCACAAACATCAAAGACCAACACAAATGACAATGAATACCGAATTCAAGAGTAACTCTCTCCAGGGACACTTCCTAACAACAAGAAAAACAACAACAACAAATAACAACAAAACAAAGAGCAATAACGCTGTCAACATAAACAAGAACATTGACATCAAAGAGCAACAAATAAACGATGAAAACACCACCGACAACAAAAACACCTGACAATAAAGACTAGCAACAAAAATAATAACACGGACAAGCAAAACAAAGACAAATAGCGAACAAAATGAATGACCCATAAAAAAGACAAGTAACAAAGACGACCAGCAACGTCAAAGAGCCACAAAAGTATTAATCAGACTAACATAATCAACAACAAAAACCACCTCAACTCAACCAAGAACACCACCGACAACAAAACTGACCGAATTTACAACAAATACCAACAACACGTCACCAAATAACAACAAACGACAAATACCAGCAAAAATAGCAACAAGAACAACATCAACAAAAACCCGCTAACGACAACTAAGAACACCGCCGCCAACAAATACCGACAAACAACAACAAGGACAGCGAACGCCGACACCGAGTACACAGTACTTAATACCGAGTGCCGTTGGTAAAATGGTAAAAATAGGATGCAAATGCTACTTTAGTGGTGCCTAAACATTAAATAGGGTGTAAATATCCGACATTGGACGACCGGTTAGAGCGTCTGCCTCCCAGTTGTGAGGACCCGGGTTCGATCCCCGGCCCCGCCTGTGTGGAGTTTGCATGTTCTCCCCGTGCCTGCGTGGCTTTTCACCGCTTTCCTCTCACATCCCAAAAACAAAAACATGCATGCTAGCTTAATTGACAACTCTAAATTGCCCGTAGGTGGGAATGTGAGTGTGAATGGTTGTTTGTTTGTATGTGCCCTACGATTGGCCGGCGACCGTTTCAGGGTGTACCCCGCCTCTCGCCCGATGATAGGCTGGGATAGGCTCCGGCACGAGGAGAAGCAACATACGTATATATAGATATGAATGTATGTTATTTCGCCAACTGGTCTGGAGAGCTAGCCCGTGAGATAGCGGTCTAAGGCAGCGCTGAGGTGGAGTCATAAAACTTTTTAATGAGGTGTCGGTGACCATAAGGTAACTAATAGAAGATCATGAGCCATTTTAGTGAGGGTTGCCCTTCCCATGTAATCATTGATCTGTTGTGCTACGAGGAATTCTTTCAAGAATTTTGGTGATACAGGAGATTGGATAGTTGCTCACAGTCTCAGGGCCGACCGAGGTTGGATCTTTTGAGTGAGGCTCTTGTAAGAGCTGATAGAGAGGGATGATCACTAATGTTGAAAACAGCTCTTCAACGAGTGTCACAGGGGGAGGCTCCATCCAGCAAGCATGTCTCGCGGTGACCTCCAAGAGGAAGCCATTCGCCAGGGTCGTGTATCTTCAAGATGAAAGGCTGAAAGGGAGTTGTTGGCTACAAAGGGAGTGGTTGGCTGTTTCATGTAAAAGCACTCACTTCGTACGTGGAGAGTAAAGTGACATGAGTGGTTCCGGTGTCCTCGTCTCGTGATGTACCGCATGTTTCTTGAAGTCCGCATGTCTTCACGTGTCCCATTTTGTCCTCATGATATTCGTGTCGCTGTTGATAATCTCATTGCTACTGCCGGCGACGTCGGTGTCGATTTTGCGTCGTTGCCGGCGGCGCAGACGTTTCACGAAGAGCCCCACCACATCCTGTTCATCTACATGGTGATCAACGACGGTCACCCTGTTCCTGCTCAGCTACTTCGCGTCCCCGTGCTGCGTGTTCCTCCTGCTGACTGTCTTCAGCAGCGCTCAGCCTCTCCGCCACGGCGGTGGAGCGCCGCGTGGCCATCCGCGGGCCTCTCCGGCACCATCGGCTGCGCACGGCCAGGAGGACGTACCTGACCGTCGTGCTCATCTGGCCAACGAGCCCCCGGGCTACTTCCGGGGCGCGCCAACGTCTTCCCCGATCCCGCCATGAGGCACATGACCGCTTCTACTTCCCGTGCGTCTTCCTCACGCTGGCGTTCACCTACGTCAAGATCCTGACGGCGGCGCGCTGGGCCTCGGCGCACAGGGGTCTGGCCGAGTTGTATGTAGTTATTTTTGTACAAGCCCAATTCCAATGAAGTTGGGACGTTGCGAATCGTGTTCGACCTATATTCAATTGAATCCACGACAAAGACAAAATATTTCATGTTCAAACTGATCAACTTGATTGTTTTGAGCAAATAATCATGAACTTGGAATTTGATGGTTTGACAGTGTGCAGTGTGAGTTTATTGTAAATGTTCAATAATAGCATCGCTAAAATATGGATTCAAACTATTTAGTAGCAGTGTTC
The DNA here is from genome assembly GCF_024500385.1 of Phyllopteryx taeniolatus. Lineage (NCBI taxonomy): Eukaryota > Metazoa > Chordata > Actinopteri > Syngnathiformes > Syngnathidae > Phyllopteryx > Phyllopteryx taeniolatus. The sequence goes on from NC_084510.1 coordinate 31,425,254, forward strand.
ATCCTAATTTTTTGTTTTTTTAAATTGTTCATTAAGAATATTTAGTAAAAAAAACAAAAAAAAAAACGTCAGGACTATGGAGAACGGCAAACGGTCCAAAATCCCGATTGGCCACATTGAGGTGGCAGAATGTCAAGTTTCCATTTTGATCACGGTAACGAAAAATGCTCTAAAATGGAACAATAATAATCATACACATTTAAATAAAAGTCAACTAATATTAATAGATAAATATGTAGCCTGTTTCACTTAAGGCACATTTTTTTATTGAATTTTAGCGAGTGAAGTCATGGTCATATCTAGTTGAAGTTACGCTGGTGAATAAGTTCATTTAAGTACAGAACATGAACATTTTATTTTATTATTATTATTATTTATTTTTTTTTTGAGTCACTGATGGTGTAGCGGTGCACTCGCCTGACTTTTGGTGCGACTTCCCGCTCGGTGACGGTGCGAATGTGAGTGCGAATGGTCGTCCGCGTCTATATGTGCCCTGCGACGGACCGGCGACCGGTTCGGGGCGTAGTCCGCCTTTCGCCCGAAGTCAGCCGGGATAGGCTCCGGCGCCCCGCGACCCTGACCGGGATAAGCGCTGTTGAAAATGGATGATTTTGAGTCTCAGTAGCGCTGCAGTGCTGCTGTAAAAAACATTCCAGTTTTTTTCAAGTCGTTTATTGGTGTCCGTTCCGTACGTCACAAACAAAAAAGAAAGCATAAGGAAAAACAATTAAAAAAGGATGCATTTCTCATACAAAAGTTGTGACGCGTGTCTTTCTTTCTTTGGTCCACCAAGACGCAAAGGTCGTGCCCAACATTTCTTTCCAGAGTCGGAGCAAAGGTCACGTTGGAATGGTGGAGTGGTCATCGTCATGACAACCATCACAAGCAAAAGCGTCACGGCATCAACCGAAAACCGAACCGACTTCCTGCAAGCAGCAACTTGCCGAGGATTCTTCTTCTTCTTCTTCCTTTTCTTCTTGCTTTTGTCAACCGTTGTTGTTGTTCTTGCTCGTCTTTTTGCTGTCGCTTGTTCTTGTTTTCGTCGATGTTGCCGTCTATTATCGGTGGTCTTTCTGTTTTTGTTGTCATCGATGTGTTGTTCTTGCTTTTCTTGTTGTTGATGTTGATGTCTTTGTTGTAATTCTCGTTGTTCTCCTTCTCGCCACTGTCATCGCTATCGCTCACCCCGCGGCCGAGGGTCTTCCTGTTTCCTGCGCATCACTTCCTGTTGAGCAGCCGCCGCTCCAGCTGCTCCAGTCGGGCGCTCATGGCCGCCAGTGGACGCCGAGACGTTAAGGATTTAAAAAGCTCAAAAGTTCACGAGCCGACCGCCATTGACGAGACCCTTTCACGCAGTCACCCTGCAAAGTCCGAGATTTCCCCCTGTCGCTAGTCTGTTCGGATGCCACCGAAACCCGATTGTCAGACCGAGACGACCCGGCAACATTTTTGCCTTTGGAAGCTGTGCGAAAGGGACTCGTGGAAAGCCAGAATGAGGGTTCGCAGCAATTCTCAAAGGTCAGACCAGATTTTTCATTTGCTGCACGAAAGGGAAAAGAGGCAAAACAGAGGCGACACACGTCGGCGTGAAAGGGAATAAGAAAAAGGCCAGCTGTGAAGTCCACAGCTGACATTCGCTTCTCCAGCGCTGACGTGTGGAAAAAAAGTGTTTTATACACTGAGACCCCACTGGGTTCTGTGTGAAAGGCAGCGCTGGATAAATGTGGTGTCTACGTGTGCGGCGAGGATTCTGCAATTTCCCGCAAACTTTGAGAGGAGCAAGCCAGACACTGACGTTAACTCAGGATCTGATCAGGGGGCGATGTGTGCTGTGTGAAAGCGCACCGAGACTTCGCTGGGTTCCGTGTGAAAGGCACAGGGGGATAAACGGCTCGTCTCCTCTTACGGCTCCGATCGGCCGATGTCCGGGGAACGCGGCGAGATTGCGCTAGTGTGACAAATTGACGCAAGTTTGAACACCTGACACTGACTCCTAGCGCCCCGTTGTGTTGAAAGCAATTTTCACTGTGTTTCTGTGTGAAAGGCACGGCCGACGAATGCGGTGTCGACTTAAACGAATCTGATTGGCCAGTTTTGTGGGAAGCGGAAGAGCAGAGTGAAAAGGATATGCGATTGCGTGATGCGGTCCAGGTTGGTCACGGTGGCCTGCTGGAAGTCCACCAGGTTCTCGCAGGCGCACGGATCCTTCACCTCGATCTCGCCTTGGCTTTCCTCTGCCGACGGGAAGACAAATCAGCCCGCGGGAAAACCTAACCAAACGCTTTCATGCCGCTTTTAGCGTTTTTTGTTTTGTTTTTTGTTTTTCATGTACCAGGACACACGTTGAGTTTGAGGTTGAGCGCAATGGCGCCGATGGCGCTGAAGTCGGAGGCGTAGTAGAAATGCTTCTCCGCAGGCTCCGAGGCGATTTCGCGAAGCTCCTCCTCCAGCGCTTTGCCCACGCCCACCGCGTACATGATGATTCCTGACGGGACGCAAAGGTTACACAGTCGGCAAACGGGAACGAGGAGCAGATGGTGAGAAAATGGGACGTGCCTGGCAAGCGAAAAGCGGGGGGCGAATTGGAAGCTCACGGAAAACAAAAAACAACAGCAAGTAGGAAAGTCACAAGGGAACACAAGGGAAGAAAAGTACAGAGAATAGGAAGCAAACAGGAAGCAACGGAAGACAACTGGAGGAAAAGTGGAAGCAAATGGAAACCAAACAACAAGCAGACGGGAGGTGAACGGGAAGCCAAAAGCAAGCAAATAGGAAGCAGAGCAGAAGAAAGCGGGAAGTCGATAAAGGAGAAGCAAGCGAAGGCATCTGACCCGCTTGTTTGGCCTTCTTGGCGTACTCGCTGATGTCGTCCTGCGAGCGTCCGTCGGTGAAGACCAGGCCGATGCGGGGAATTCCGCGGGCGAACGGCCGCGCCCCTTCCGCCTCCGAGAAGCTGCTCTCCAACATGTGCGCCAGCGCCAGGCCCGTCATCGTGCCCTTCTCCATGTACTCGATCTGCACGCCGCGAGAAAACCAAAAACTGACCGGACCGGACCGGACCGGACCGGACCGGACACACGCACGCACGCTTGTTTAGAAGTTTTCCTTTTGTTTCAAAATTGAAAAAAAATGAAATAATTGAAAAAGAAAACATTTCTTTCTCTGTGCACATTTTGGAATACATTTTTTTCGCCATTGACAAAAAAAAAAATGAAAGCTTTTCCTTTGATCATGTCAATCAATTACATTTGAAAACAAAAGCTTTCAGTCGACCGACCGCGTGTTCCTATCCTCGTCTATTTGTCATTTCAGACTCAAAGCTTGTAAGAGGAAGCGGAATTGCACGTTGACCTTCATGACGGCAGCTTTGATGTCGTCCGCGCTGTGGAACCGGTCCAGGGTGAACTCGGCCCTCACCCGGCTGGAGTACTGGACCAGACCCACCCGGGTGCCGTGCTCCGACACGTCCAGGGTGTCCACCACCTGAGGGAGGGACGCCGTCAATGAGGCTTTTCAAAAAGTTCGGGATTTCTTTGGAGATGGTGGTGAAGAACAGTTCAGTTGTATTGAACTTCGTCTGTCTGCTGCTTTTGATCTCGTGGACCCGCATGGCTCCCAAATAGGTCCACTAGAAATCCCGTTAGAGCGATTCGGGAGTTAGAAATGAGCCGCATTCAGAATCATTCGCAAAGAAAAAAAAGCAAAGTTGGCCGACTGGTTAGCACATCTGCCTCACTGTTGCGAGGTTGCAGGTTCAAATCCGGCCTTGCCTGTGTGCACTTTGCAGGTTTCCTCCCACATTTTAAAAACATGCGTGCTAGGTTCTTTGATGAAGCTAAATTGCCCGACGGTGTGAGTGTTTGTTTGTCTCTGCGATTGGCCGGCGACCGGTTCAGGGTGTACCCCGCCGCTCGCCCGGAGATAGCTGAGATAGGCACTGAAAACGGATGGATGGATGGATGCATATTCGAAATTCGGGAATCGTTCATCATTCCCGACTCCCGAGTCACTATAAAGGTATGTTTTTGTGGATTTTGATCCAAAACAAAAATGTCCTTGTATTGAACTTTTGATGCTATTTTTATATAGTACATTAGGTAGTTGACTGATGAATCCACCAAAAAAAAACAAAAATCCTGTGTTCGTGATTCGGGAGTTGGGATGAACGAATGATTCCAAACGCAGCGACTGCTTCAGGAGTCGTTCACTCATTTCCGACTCCCGCATCACTCCGAACGGATTTTTGGGTGGATTTTGTTAGAGTCGGTTTGAACTTTTTGTGCTCTTTTGATATAGTGCAGTATCATAAAAAGTCCACACAGAAAAATCCCTGAGTGGGAAATGAGCCAAAGATTGGGAAAGACGGCGGCGTCACCTCGTTGACGAACTTCTTGACCAGCTCGAAGTTGTGAGGCCGAACGCTCTTGGAACCGTCGATGACCAGCACCAAGTCGACGATGGCCGACTTGCACGCTGAAGCGCGACAACAACAACAAGTCAATGGCCGTACGCGTCCGCGTCCGCGTCTGCGCCTGCGTCTGCGTGCGCGTGCGTGCGTGCGTGCGCGTCCTTACATCCGCAGCTCTTGCCGTCCTCCTGCAGCAGTTGCCCATCCGGGCACACGCAGTAATACGAGCCCGCCGTGCTCACGCAGCGATGCTCGCATCCGTGATCCGGCGAGTGGCACACGTCCGAGGCTGCGCACACGCACGACCGTGACTAACTGAAGGAAGCGTCAAACCTGATGTGACATTATCGCGCCGCATCCTGTTTCGTTGATATATAAATATGCAAATGAATACATATCCGGGCCAGTAAAAAAAAGGAATAGCTATCGAGATAAATAAATATATCGACAAACAAATCGATGCAATTTAAAATACGCAGAATATAAAATGAAAAAGAAAAGAAACATAAACGCATTGAAAAAATGAAAACAAATAAGGTGTACATAAAAGAATGTTCAGAAATAAAGAAATCAATATCTAAAGAAGTAAATAATACGTACGCGTGCACGTCTTCTTGTCCTGGTTGAGCGTGAAGCCTCGGTGGCATTCGCACGTGAAGACGCCGGGAGCACTCACGCAGATCTGCTCGCAGTCGTGTTCGCCGTCGGCGCACAAGTCGATGGCTGCGACACACACACACACACACACACACAGGCATAAGTACGCAAAAAGAACCGCGGCCTTGTCATTCATTGGTTTTCATGTTATTGGAGCATTCGAGAAACGGCAGCAAGTGACGAAGAGTTTAATAGTTTAACAGCTTCCGGAAAGAAGCTGTTCTCCTGCCCGGTGGTCCTGCACCGGACGCTCCGTAGCCTCCTGCCCGAGGGGAGCGGACGGAAGAGACAGCGACATGAAATGAAATGCTGCAATCCAATACATTGTACTACTCCTTCTGGTGTCCCCGCCTTGGCCACTGGCAGGCAGTATAATACAACCGTGCAGACACAAATGAAGACGAATAGACTTTGAATCTACTGCTACTCAGTAAGTTGCTGTAAGAGTCATTGTTCTTAAAGAATATTAGATTATCTTGTTACGCCATTCGAGTTCTACGACTTGTTGCTAATTGATTAGCATGCCAATGGCATTTTCTAGTCACGTTAGCATGAAGCTAGCTGGCCAGACTTATAGGCAAGTCGTTTGCAAGGTGTGATTCTCTTTCGGGTTGTTGTCGAGTTTGAGACTTAACTTCAGCCGGGAGCGGCAATAAACAGCGCCGAGCTTCGTTTTTATGACTTTTGACTCTCATCTCAAGGCCCCAACCACTGTGCTGCCAGGCATAGGAAACCTTGACGTTTTCATGTGTTTGGACGACCTTTGAACCCCAGTGAGGGGGCTCACATGGTCATGTGACACTCGAATCAAGATGGACCCGGAAAAAAAAAAAAATCAACCTAGGAAGATTTTTTTCCCTCACTTGTGTAGAAAATTCATCCGAAATGTTCAGTTGATGCGTACGTGCGCGTCTGTGTGTGTGAGTGTGCGTGTCCGTACGCGTGCACGTCTTCTTGTCGCGGTTGAGCGCGAAGCCTCGTTTGCAGTCGCACGTGAAGACGCCGGGAGCACTCACGCAGATCTGCTCGCAGTCGTGTTCGCCGTCGGTGCACAAGTCGATGGCTGCCGCACGCACACGCGCGAGTTGCATCATTATAACAGTGTGTGTGTGTGTGTGTGTGCACGTGAGTGTGCGTGCATGTGTGCGCTCACCCTGGCAGGCGGCGCCGTCGTCCATCAGCCGGTATCCGTCTTTGCAGCGACACTGAAATCCGTTGAGCACGCTCACGCACTCGTGGTCGCACGTGTGATTACCGAACGAGCAAAAGTCCAACACTGAGCAACACGCACACAAACGACAACACGCAATAAGTCGCCAACACAAGTCAAAGCAACGTTTTCAAGTCCAGCTCGAAACTCTTGGGTTTTCCCACACGCTTACGATTTGCATTTTGAAATGCTTCCAATCACGTAAAGCAGTGCTCCCCAACCTCCTCAGCGAGAGTAGACTTGGAACTCCGTAAAAGTAGTTCTGCCTGTCGAGCAGCAACCGACGACCGTAGTATCTGCATCACAGCGGACTTGGCGCGTGAGAGTTAACTGTTGCGTAAACCCGTATTGTAAGTCGGACTCCTGGTATTGTGTTGTTTCGTTCGAAAGAACACATCTTTTCAGTAAACGTCATGAACTGAATTAGTTTAGGAAATGATTTCGTTCTTTGAGCTGCGCCGCCGTTAGCCGGCCCGCTCGGACCGGAAACGGAAGCGTTCTGTGCCGTCTCGACGTGTCAGATGGTCAATTTTCAAAATAAAACACCTTGACACGTCAATTGCAATACAACAGAAATGATAGAAATGGCTCATTCTTTCTCTGCGGCCCGCTAACAAATGCCCCGCGGCCCGGCGCCGGTCCGCGGACCGGTGGTTGGGGACCACTGACGTAAAGCACGTAGAGTTTGCGACATAGAAATCAATTTGCTTTGCTTTGTGTGAAGTGAAAAGTGAAAAAAAAACGGGGACTTTGGACAAAAGTATTGGAACGCGTGCATATGGACGACGCTCTTCGAAACCCTGCATTTGGGCAAAAGTATTGGGACGCCCTCGGAAGCAAACAAAATGTCACGTTTGGACACAGGTATTGTCGCACCTGCAGGAAGAGAAAAGTGAAGAAAATGTAGCGTTGAGGCCAAAGTAGCGATGTTTTGGGGAGAATTCACTCTTTAGTACGGTTAGTAACGACTTTGAACACAATGACAGATAACTGCGTACGAAAACCTTTCCTTCTTTCTGACACACATGAGGATTCGCCCACACGTCGGACGGCCGCCGTGTAGCGCCAACTGCTGGCGAGGAGGACTTACTCCGGGTCAGCTTTATTTGCCTCGAGTATCGGTGGCCGGCGTCGGCAGCCTTCGCAAGCGCTCGATACGTTGAAATAAGGTCCCTAACCCTAACTCGATACCAATAGCTGGTACTGGCCGCTCTTTAGGAAAACGTATCGAGACACCTGCAGGAAGTGAAAAGGGACAATCAATAGGGTGACCTACTGGTGCACGTCTTCTTGTCGCGGTTGAGCGCGAAGCCTCGTTTGCAGTCGCACGTGAAGACGCCGGGAGCACTCACGCAGATCTGCTCGCAGTCGTGTTCGCCGTCGGCGCACAAGTCGATGGCTGCCGCACGCTCACGCGCACACACACACACACACACGCACACTCATTGTTCAATGTTTAAAAACAACAACTTTTTTCTCACACATTAAAGTATGTCTCAAGCAAAAAATATCACATTTTGAAACTTTTGTAAAATTAACTTCTATTTTTCTCCAAAATATGACTTTTTTGCTCAAAAAAAATCTTACAATATTCACAATTCACATTCAATATTTTTTGGCAATATACAGTGGCTACAGAAAGTTTTCAGACCCCCTTCAATTTGTCACTCTTTTTTAAAATTGCAGCCATTTGCTAAAATCATTTCCGTTCATTTGTTTTCCACATGAATGTACAAGCCCGATTCCAATGAAGTTGGGACGTTGTGTTAAACATAAATCAAAACACAATACAATCAAATGGAAATCATGTTCGACCTATATTTAATTGAATACACCACATTTTTAATTCATTCATTCATTTTAGATATTTCATGTTCAAACTGATCAACTTGATAGTTTTTCGCAAATAATCATGAACTTTTCAATTTAAATGTTATGGCTGCAACACGTTCCCAAAGAAGCTGGGACAGGCTCATGTTTGCCACTGGGTTACGTCACCTTTTCTTTGAACAACATTCAATAAACGTTTGGGAACGGAGGACACTAATTGTCGGTGGAATTCGTTCCCATTCTTGCTGGATGGACAGCTTCAGCCGTTCAACAGTCCGGGGTCTCCGTTGTCGTATTTTACGCTTCATAATGCGCCGTGCGTTTTCAATGGGAGACGGGTCTGGACTGCAGGCAGGCCAGTCTAGTACCCGCACTCTTTTACTACCAAGCCACGCTGTTGTAACACGTGCACAATGCGGTTTGACGTTGCTTGGATGGCAGCGTATGTTTCTCCAAAACCTGTATACCTTTCAGCATTAATGGTGCCTTCAGATATCAGAATCAGAATCATCTTTACTTTGCCAAGTATGTCCAAAAAACACACAAGGAATTTGTCTGCGCTAGTTGGAGCCGCTCTAGTACGACAACCTTTCAATTGTCAATTGACAGAGAACACTTTGGAGACAGAAAGACATTGAGAAAAACAGTCACTGAGCAATAAAGGGTTGCTAGTTATTTGGTCATGCCGGTACAAATTATTATTTTTTGGACAATTGTGCAAAAAGATGCAGAGTCCTCTAGCACTTGGAGCAGTTGGAATGACTCATATTGCAATAGTCCGGTGCAATGAGCATCGTGCAAAGGGCGCCGAGACGTGTGTGAGTAACAGATGTGTAAGTTACCCATGCCCATTGGCACTGACCCAGCCCCATACCTTCGCAGATGCTGCCTTGTAAAAAAACGCAACTTTAATTTTGTAAAATGACTACATTTTGATGAGCATATGTTCATTTTCCTCAAACTTGTTAAGGTGCCACGAAGGTCCAAGTCAACTTTTATTTGCGTCAATTGCTAATGATTGAGCGTCGTCATCATCGTTATTATTCTTCTTCTTAGAATTTGATGCCATTCACCTGTGCAGGTCTTGCCGTCGTCGTTGAGCGCGTATCCCGGCAGGCAGAGGCAGCGGAAAGAGCCTGGAGAACTTTCGCAAATGTGCTCACAGCCGTGTTCGGACTCCACGCAAAGATCCACACCTGCATCGACGACAACGACGACAACGACAATGCTGTCGTCAAAGTATGATGTTGCTCTCAAAGCTTCTTAATAAAATTCTTGTCAAAGTATGATGAAATAAAGTATTGTGATATCATTTTCCAAGATTCATGATACTACCATTGTCAAAGTATCCCAATATTGTCAAAGTACTGTGAATTTTCATTCAATGTACTATATAATCAACTCATTGTGATACCATGGTCAAGATCATTTGGTCGTCAAAGTATTGAGATATCATTGTCAAAATATTGCCATCAAAGTATCGTGAAATTGTTTTCAAAAGTATTCCGGCATAATTGTCCAAGTACTGTATCACAATAATATCGCGACACCGTTGTGAAAGTATCATGAAAATAATAGTATCGCGATACCGTTGTAAAAGCTTCGCAATCTAATGTGTCCTTGTTGGATATTACGGTCTGGCGTGGAGCCGGAGGCTCTTTGATGGGTGCGAAGGTCTCACCGCAGAGTTTATCCTGGAACTGAAGTCCAAACTGGTGGATGAGGTCAAAGGTTTCCACCAGGAAGACGTGGTCCTCGAAGGGCAGGGACGCCATGGCCCTGAGGGACGCCATGTCGGCCCGGGCCACGCCCACCGCGAAGATCTCGATGCCTTTCTCGCGAGCCTCCGCCGCCACCTCCGCCACGCGGTCCTGAGGACGGCCGTCCGTCACGATGACCGCCACGTTGGGCACCTGTCGGGGAAAAAAATGGGGTTTCGTAACATCTAGAGGCGCAACACTCCATCGATCAATGCACAACTAATCCGTCATCAAAGTAATGGAAATCTATTTTGATGACGGATTCATTATTTAGAGACCAAATCCTAGGAAAAGCAACAGTAAATCTTCTCGGATTACTGCAGTCCTCAATGAAAGCAGACGGATTCGCCTTGAGTTTTTCAAAATAAGACATTTGCGAACATCTTCTTGTGCTTTGGTAAACAATCATCAACATTTTTGCCGATTTTCTGACAGATGTTACAGACCAAACCAGGAACTGAATCATCATCAATTCATGAAAAAAAAACCGAAACGATCGCGACAGCAAAAAAAGTCCCGGCGCTGGCGTGGCTCACCTCGGGCCGGTCGCCTTGGTGCTCGCTGAAGGCGTTGTTGATGATGTAGCGGATGGCGAGGCCCGTCATGGTGCCCTGCGCCAGCGGCACGATGCGGCGGATGGCGTCCACCATGCTGGACACGCCGCCGTAAGAGTTCAACGAGAACTCGCTGCGGACCTAAAAACACCGCCGTCAGTTCCTCGATCCTCTCAAACTCAAGTCCCCCGGACAGCCGGCTGACTCTCATTTGCACATTTTTTACACATTCAAACCATTCCGACTTTCGAAGGCTCAGCTCATTCCAACTCTAAATCGTTTCCAAATTTCTCAATGAAAGCCCCAACTTATACATGCATAGCAGACAACACATCTATGAAGTTTTTCTTTTTCATATTTTAAATTGGAATAAATGATTGAAAACCTTATGCGACATTTTAAATGATTACATTTTATCATTAAATAGAATTGTAATCTTAGAAAAGTAAGAGAAGGGTAACAATTTCTTCTGTAAGCGTCCAAAAATCCTTGAAGGGTAGGATGGCTAGAATGGTCGGAAAAGTCGCTAAGCGTTACTTGCTATTAACCAGGTCATGAATATTCCAATTGGAACAAAATTGTCACACAAAAGAAATTCTACGGCATTAAGGAGTACACACGGTAGTTATGTTTCATGGGCGTTGGAAAATAAATTGCCTGTAAGGCGAAAAGTTTGAGAAGGTCCAAGGTAGGAAGAAGGAGAAAGTGTGAGGAAGCGCCGACCTGACTGGAGTACTGGACCACGCCCACTCTGGTGGCGCTGAGTCCGATGTCCAGCGTGTCCAGGATGTCGATGATGAACTTCGTCATGCTCTCGAAGTCGTGCGGCCGGACGCTGCGCGAGCTGTCGATCAGGAAGACCAGGTCCGCCGGGCCCGACTGGCATTTCTCCTCAGAACCTGACACCGCGAGGTTTCTTAATCACGATACTTGCCAAGATAATAATAATAGATACACGAGAATGCGCCACGCATTTTCAATGGGAGACAGGTCTGGACTGCAGGCAGGCCAGTCTAGTACCCGCACTCTTTTACGACGAAGCCACGCTGTTGTAACACGTGCAGAATGTGGTTTGGCATCGTCTTGCTGAAATAAGCAGGAGCGTCCATGAAAAAGATGTTGCTTGGATGGCAGCATATGTTTCTCCAAAACCTGTATGTACCTTTCAGCATGAATGGTGCCTTCACAGATGTGTAAGTTCCCCATGCCATTGGTATTAACACAGCCCCATACCATCACAGATGCTGGCTTTTGAACTTTGCCTCCATAACAGTCCGGATGGTTCTTTTCCACTTTGGCCCGGAGGACACGACGTCCACAATTTCCCAAAACAATTTGAAATGCGGACTTGTCGGACCACAGAACACTTTTCCACTTCGCGTCAGTCCATCTAAGATGAGCTCGGGTCCAGAGAATCCGGCGGCGTTTCTGGGTGTTGTTGATAAATGGCTTTTGCTTTGCATAGTAGAGTTTCAAGTTGCACTTACGGATGTAGCGCCAAACTGTATTTACTGACATTGGTTTTCTGAAGTGTTCCTGAGCCAACGCGGTGACATCCTTTACACATCGATGTCGGTTTTTGGTGCAGCGCCGCCCGAGGGATCGAAGGTCACGAGCATTCAATGTCGGTTTTCGGCCTGGCCGCTTCCATGCAGTGATTTCTCCAGATTCTCTGAACCTTTTGATGATATTATGCACCGTAGATGATGAAATCCCTCAATTCCTTGCTATTGTACGTTGAGGAAGATTGTCCTTAAACTCTTCGACTATTTTCTCCCAAACTTGTTCCCAAAGAGGTGAACCTCGCCCCATCTTTGCTTGTGAATGGCTGAGCAATTCAGGGAAGCTCCTTTTCTACCCAATCACGGCAGCCGCCTGTTCACCTGTGGGATGTTCCAAACACGCGTTCCTCAACTTTCTCAGTCTTTTTTGCCACCTTTTTTGGAACGTGTTGCGGCCATAAAATTCCAAGTGAATGATGATTTGCTCAAAACAATCACGTTGATCAGTTTGAACATGAAAAATCTTGTCTTTGTTGTGTATTCAATGAAATATCGGTTGAACACGATTTGCAAATCACTGTATTCTGTTTTTATTGCTGTTTAACACAACGTCCCAACTTCATTGGAATAACATATATGTACAATGTAAATAATAGCTATATATAATGTATAAAATGATGTATAATGATGTCATAGTTGCGTGTAATAATATAATAATGTAGTGCATATACTGTTTTTGTGTAACATAGTGTATAAATGACCGTACAGATGTATTGTTTAGATAATCTATAATAATGTATCTGTGATACGTGTATTGTGTATTGAATCTATAATCTTGTATTTATGTATAATGTATACCATCTATTATAATGTCTTTAATCTTAATGTATAGTATAAAATGTTCTTACCTGCTTTGGGCCTGGCGGCGGCAACGGCGGCCATGTTGAGCAGCACCAGGGCGACGGCTGCGCCCGCACGCCTCGTCGTCATGGCGACAGCTGACCGAAAACACAAAGCATCGTGGGAGTTACATGCAAAAGTGTTGGGACACAACTGTATTCGGATAAAAGTATTGGAACACCTGGAGGAAGTTTGGCCAAAAACGTTGGGCTCTCAAACATGTGGACAAAGGTATTCCCAAATGTCCTCTTTCTACCACTAGCGATGTCACAGTAATGTTTTGGGTTCTCCGCCAGTGATTAGAGGCTGCCGGAGAATTCCAGACAACGACGGCGAACATTCCGGTCTCGCCCCCTCGTAAAGAGAAAGCTGAAAACAGCTGGCGGAGGAACTCGCTGCAGCTCCTGAGCTGAGCTTCGCAGATGAAAAACACCAGCGGCTGCCGTCACGTCGCCAGCAACAAAAGTCGCTTGTCCGTCTGCTTCTGCGCTCACATTTGCTCGCGCTTCCCGTCCACCGAGTCCTGCTTCCTGTCGGTCGGCCAAAGTTCTGGTTCCGCTCCAAGCGGGCCGCCTGCTCACGCTCACACAAACGGTGGACCAAAGAGAACAACTCGGACAAGGAGATAACATCCTCGTGTGTTTTTTTTTTTAAACACGAAACCAGAACCACAAACAAAGCCAGAACCAAAAACAGAACAACAGCTAGAACTAGAACCGGCACTAGAGATACAACCATAGTCAGAAAAATAACTGGAACTTGATCCGGGATCACAAAGGAAACCAGACCCAAAACCCATATCAATGCAAAAACTAAAATCAAGCCAGAACCAAAAACAGAACCAGGACTAGAACCAAAAACCAAAACGTTTTTGTTTTCTCCCGAATTTGAGTTTTTTGTTCAACGCCTCTAAAGAGCACGAAGCAGCATGGTTTCATTTCATTGAATGTCGGGATTCAATCGGTTGGTCGAAGTGATTTTGTTATCTTGGCCTTGTCTTACTCTGAAGGAGCGCTTCATTTCTCTTGGGCGCAATTGGGAGATGATGTTGTTCCGTGTGCTAATAAACCACTTTTATTTGTCAATGACATTTACGTGTGTTTTGCCATTTTGTGTCGCGCCTGCTTTACCCTTGACTAGGCCCAAACTATTTTGATAATCGATTCATCGTTCAGACATTTTTAACTCGAAAGTCCAAACCTCCTGATTTCCGCCTCTCAACACGAAAGATTACAGATGCGACATGGAATCCAACAGTCGACAACAAATCGATTATCATATTTATCGACAATTATTTTGATCATTGATTAATCGTTTAAACCCATTGTTTAAGGATGGACATTTTTTTTTTTTCGTCGGTGAATTGAAAAAATAGTCAACAGATGACCGGATGATGAAAATAATTGTGTGTCGCAGCCCGGCTCGGTTGTTGACTTTCGTACGTGACCGGTGGGCAGGCATTCAAGACACACAAGCGACGCATGAAAAAGTCCAATTTGTCCAAATGTTACAATTCCAACCAAAACAAAAAAGACAATTCCTTTCATTCATCCTATCGCGCCACGTGTGTGTGCATGTGTGTGACTGTGTGTGTGGAGCACAAAGAGGCCTTAGAAAGCCCCCCTCCCCCTCAATAACCCCTTCCTGTCTCGCCCCCCCGCCGCCGCACGCCAACGCGCTACCGTCCCGCAGAGCACACACGCACATTCATTTATCGTCACAGACAATCTTTCAGTCGGCAAACAAATGAAATGTCTGCGCCTGTGCTGGGCTACATACTACACTGTAGTTGTTTACTTTTCCTATTTTCTGTGGTCGGGTAGAGCGTCTGCCTCACAGTTCTGGGGACCGGGGTTCGAATCCCGGCCCCGCCTGTGTGGAGTTTGCATGTTCTCCCCGTGCCTGCGTGGCTTTTCTCCGGGCACTCCGGTTTCCTCCCACATCCCCAAAACATGCGTGCTCGGTTGATTGACGACTCTAAATGGCCCGTAGGTGCGAACGGTTGTTTGTTTGTATGTGTGCCCTGCGATTGGCCGGCGACCGGTTCAGGGTGTACCCCGCCTCTCGCCCGAAGATAGCTGGGATAGGCTCCGGTGGCCCGCGACCCTCGTGAGGAGAAGCGGTAAAGAAAATGGTTGCATGGATGGATTTTCTGTGGTGTTGTTTGATTTTGGTTGATTCAAACTCCCAAAATATAGATTAGATTCGATTAATCGGTTCAGTCCTAGAGTCCATTGTAGTGATTAGCAGCTAAGGAATGAGTGACTGACTCTGAACGCAGTTACTGTGTTCTTCCATCACAGTCTGGTTTGGCGCTGCTACAAAAAAGGACAAACTCCGACTGCGACGGACAATCAAAACTGCTGAAACCTGCTCCTGCGGCTCCTTCCCTCAGGTAGGCGCTACCGATCAATGCAAACTACAACGAGCAGACATTCCAACAGCTTCTTAAACAGCTAACCTACAATTCCATGGCAACATGCTGCCAATTGTTTGTCTTTTTGACTTGAGTTTGTTGTCACATTTGGGCGGGGCCAATGATGCGTGACTCGTGCACTCCCTGTAGTCGTCTCGCCACGCTGCACCATTTGCATATCTGTGGTCGACCGATACTGGCCACCCATGCCAGAGTCGCATCTGCTCCATTTGCACACTGACTGAGGAGTATCTGCAACATTTGCACAATCGACATTGTCCCAGATTATCGCACTACTCGCTTGAAATCTCGCCGCCCTTCGCACAATGGTCATTGCACCGGACTATTGCAATATTAGTCGTTTGAACTGCACTAAGTGCTAGAGGACCCTGCATCTTTTTGCACAATTGTCCAAAAAAAAAAAAAATGTACCGGCATTACCAGATAACGAGCAACCCTTTATTGCTCAGTGACTCTCCTTCTCAATGTCTTTCTGTCTCCAAGGTGTTCTCTGTCAATTGACCGTCTGTTGTCGTACTAGAGCGGCTCCGACTACCGGAGACAAATTCATTGTGTGTTTTTTGGACATACTTGGCAAATAAAGATGATTCTGATTCTGATTCTGATCACTAGACTTTACATCGACCGATCTGATCGGCTTGATCGGTACCGGCCGATAATTAGCATTTTATGCCGATCGGCTTGAATGTCATAATTCGCCGATCCGATCAATGACGTCATTGATGTTGTAACGTTGGCTTGACCTGACCAGCGAATACCTTTGAAGAGACTCAGTATGCAATACACAAGTATATCCAGTAGGTGAACAAGTCATTTAAATAGACACATTGCTCCATCTTGGGATCTTGTGAATGTTGTAGGTCCACTATATATAAAACGCAGCATAAAAAACTATAAATAAACTTATAATTCAACGGAACTGGCCTCATTAAAAATCTTTGCAGAGGACAAATAATATACGAAAGCCAATGTGTTTGGTTCTATTATCTGTCTACAACTGTTTGCTTCATCGTCTGTTTTTAAATGTTCGTTGCTTCAGGGTTATAACGCTGTGACATTTATGCTCGTTCTGTTAGCCTGTCGATGGCATTTGGCATTGTGTTTAGTCTTAAACTAAACTGGCTTTATTAAGGCAAAGCTGTGTGGTTGTTTTAAAATGTATTTCTCTTTATGCTTAGATTGACAGCAAAATCAATGTAGAATTTTAAGAAGAACCGTTCAGTTGTCTTCAACTTTTTGTGTACTAATACCTTTTATATGGTGGACCTGGATAGTCCTCTAAAAGTCCCCATATAGTGATTGGGGAGTAGGGAAATGAGTGAATGATTCCGAACGCGTTCCCGACTCCTTAATTGCTACAAAGGGATTTTTGGTGGACTTTATAGTCGACTACAGTATATAGTGCACTATAGCAAAACGAGCACACACTAGCAACAATACGTAAGCAGAGAAGAAGGAGAAGAAGAGGACGTTGTGTTCTCAGCGGGGTCAGAGGTGAGCGGCGTTTGTTGACGTTGGCACAAACGCCTAACGAGACGAGCGTCTGCCTGACTTCCGCACGCTAACAACAAACCGTTGCATTCACCCGTTGAACCCCCCCCCCACCAACCCGGACCCTCGTCGCTACGGAAACGGACCCTCTGCACCAGGACTCTGATGGAGTGCGCGACGAAGGGACGGGGACCCGGGCCTCAACCGCAGCTGAGGCGAAAGTGAACCCCCGCATATTTGCGGTCGGGCATTCACAAATTCACCTATTCAGATGTTAACGTGTTAACAAGAAATTCCACGCAAGCATATAATTATGCTGTAACAAACAATAAAGTGGCAAAAGCTAACATGTCATAATGTGGCATTCCACTCAAATGCTAACATGTAATAAACTGTGGCTCAACAGCGAGGTGCGGACCCTGCTCTGATACTTTCAGGTCAGGAGACCGGCAAGCCTACAAAGAGACACGCTAGTCCCTGCAAAGAGGCACCAAAAAAAGCCAAACAGAAGCACAAACAGCGCATGGCAAAGGATTAACGAACTCACCGGCTACAAGGACAGCAGCACAATTCCTGACCCGGTCGCCCGTTTTGACCAGTGCAACAATAGAGCCCACACCTCACCCACTTACAGTATATAGAGAAGGCTGTTTGTGGATTTCAGCTCTGCATTTAATACAGTTGCACCCAGAAACTGGTTACAAATCTGAGCAACTTGGGCATCAGCGGCTCACTGTGCACCCGAATACTGGACTTGATCAGCAACAGAATGTCAGGATGGGAAACAACACCCCATCTACTCTCATTCTGAACATGGGGACACCTCAGGGGTGGGTCCTCAGTCCCCTCCTCTATCCCCTCTTTACACATGACTGCTTAGTGCGCTCCCATTCACCCCAACAACAACTTTGTCAAAATTGCTGACGACACCACCCTTGTGGGACTGATCAGGGGCAACAGCTAGTCAGACGACATGGAGGAGGTGCAGCATTTCAGTCGAAGGTGTGAAATCAACAACCTTGTAGCGAGTATGCCCTGATAGAACAAGGTGCCAACAGCAACCCCCACAACTGATAAACTCTGCATCCCTCCCTGCTGCCCCGCTGAGCCAGACGGTCAAAGGAAGCCTGGTTTATGTCACCCGGACCTTAAACTAATTAACAGCTCCCCTAGAAATCTGGGTTTCCGTTCATCAAAGACCCTTTGTTGTGCAGAACTGAGATGCCGACTAAAAGGATGGTAGGACCTCTTCCCAAATGTGACAAGGAACTCAAAAATAAAGTTCAATGGGCCATTTGCTGTTTTCTCTTCAAAAGTGGCCAAGCCCTCTGGGACAATTGCCGAAACACGGTCGACACCCGCTGGCGGTGGACAGTTACTGCAAGTCTCGCGAACTGTGCCCAGTTTTCACCGAATTTAAATGTCTGTTTTGATATTTTTTGCATGAATGCTCCCAGTGCAAATTATAACACCAATGATTGATTCCCCACAACTGAATCAGATGAGCTGTTTTACCTCACACAAATATTACGTCACAAATATTAAGTGCTCTTAGCCACCACATAAGGCTGAAACACTCATTGCGTAGATTAATCAGAGTGCAATGTAAAAGCTGGGAAGCGATCTCTTTATCTTACATCGAATAATTAATTTCCTATTCCACTGGTATTAAAACCACAGGAAAATTCAAGAATGAATTTTTAAAATCTGAGGCGTGGTCTCTCCTCCTGCTAGCAACCCTCGAGGGCAGCCCTCTTTGCTCCTTGGTATAAAAAGCCAGAGCTTTTGTTCTTCGATGCTCTTTGTTCTCTCCTCCCTGCCTAAGACACCGGCACACCGCCAGGGAGCCCCACCTCTCACAACGAGGTGGCGTAGACGCACTCAACCTTCCTCGCCGCGCCGATGAGCGCGGACGGCAGAAGCAGTCTGTCCGCGCCCCGAAACTGCACTTTGTGAGTGTGGGGGCAGCTTAACCCTTTCCTCGGTACAACTCGGTGTATAATTGGACTTACTTAACGGTCACAGAGGTTCTCAGCTCTCGCATGATCGCCGTACATTCTCATTCCACCCTCACATCACGAGTTTAGTCATTCACCCTACAATTTCTTCTTTACGTATGTTGGCTTGTAATCTTTGCAGTCCAATCCCTCTGCATTGTTTCCCGGTAGTTTTCCCCTTTAGATCAAATTACATTTTCTCGAAAATTCCACTTCTTGTCTCGTTTTTGTGTGAGTGAAACAGTGGAACCACTGTATTCTAGAACTCTTATTTTGTTCAAGTGGCAAACCTTCCAGAATGGAGAGATTGATGAGAGGTTTTTCCTCACTTTTCCTCAACTTTACACACAAAGAGACGTGGTGCCCCTTTACTAGACAAAGATAGTTTGATTATAACGTTAAAGGTATGTCGAATTAAACCGGAAACGAACGCCTGCGTTGACGTATTCTTTTCCAAAATGAATGACACTTTTATCCAAAACCAATATATACGCTACAACCTGGAACTGAATACGGCCAAGATGAAGGAGATGATCATGGACTCAAGATGGATCACTGAGCACACCGCCCTCTATATCAATGGAGAGGAGGTAGAAAGGGTGGAAAGCTTCAAGTTTGTCAGAGTCCACATCTCGGCAGACCTCAACAGGTCAACTAACATCTCGCATTGGGCGGGGAAAGCACATCATAGACTGTACTTCCTCAGGAAACTATGCCCAAAACATGTAGAGATTCCATTCCATTCAATTGTGTTTATATCATGCCTAATCACAACAGAAGTTGTCTCAGAGCAAGTGAACATCACCTGAGCAAGCACTAGGTGACGGAGACAAGGAAAGCTCTACAATGGAGAGCCTCCTGACCTACTGCTGCACAAGTTCTTTCAGAAGCTGTACTGCGAAACACGTGACATGGGTGAAAGCAGCAGAGTGGACGATTGGAGGCCTTCGGGGGCACCTACACTGGCAGACTACCGCAAAAAAAAAACAACTGGGGACTCAATAAGGCCCCCTCCTACCCCAGACACTCACTTTTCTACCCCCTTCCCTCTGGAAATAGCCTGTCCAAGCCTCCATCGCGTCCCAGTTTTCTCTTGGCTGCTGCATCACAAGCCGCAATATCTAAAATATCCCTGAATATCCGATGGGAAGAACGACATCTCCCCGGCCGGCCTGGTGGTGTTACCGAAACTTTGCTCCAGAGCCCACTTCATCCTCCTGGACCCGGCTCCTCCTCGTGTCGAGTCAAGTTTATTTGTTTCGCCCTTAATCACAAAACGAGTTTCAAAGGGCTTCACAGGCCCACACTAGGTAATGATTGACAGCATCCCATAATCGGAACCACCCAATCAAGCAAGGAAAAACTCAAAACCCCATTTGGGGAAAAAGAAAACCTTGAGAAGGCACCGCAGATGGGGTGGATGCCCTTTTCAGGCTGGACCGGGCTGCAATGGATGTCGAACATTTATCACAGTCTGGTGCTGTCCAATGTTAGTTACGATGGCGTATAAGTCCATTTAAAGAGATGAAGCGCCACCTTCAGGCTTGGGGACAAAACTCCCCCTCCTTGTCTCACCGGAGATGCCATGGCAACCGACTGGGCTGCGAGATAGGCGCGCTTGGGAAAGAGTCCAAAGGAAAGTGGGCCTTAGTGTTGAAGATGGGGTTCTTCTCTTGTAGAAATAAGACGATCTTTGTTTGATTTAGAGGCTGAGACGGGAGTGGATTTGGACTATCGCAGAGAGGTTGATTCTATTCCGGAGCCAAAATTGTACGGAATCCCGCAAAAACCATGATTTCCACTCTCATTGACTTTGTCTTAGTTCCCGCTCCCGGTGACTTTCGTGCCCCTCCTGCCCAATCCCGTGATTGAAATTCACTCCCATCACATGGGAACCCACAGAATGCCAGCCTCTAATTTCTATTTGAGTAAGCTGTCTTTTTTTTCAAGCACATTGAGTTACTTTATGCACTATCGAAATAAATTTCCCTTGCCTTTAATCACGGTGTCTTTCTTTGTTACGGTTCTGGTTTTGATTATCTTGAGTTGCTTCTGGTTGTGGTTCTTGTTGGGGTTCTAGTTGTGGTTCTTCCGGTTTTGGTTTTAATTTGGGTTAGGGTTAATGTTTCAGTTTTGATTCTTGGTTCGGGTTCTGTTTGTTTTGTTTTTTGTTCTTTTTAAGGTTCCTCTTCTGGTTGCGTTTTGAATTCTGTTCCGTGTTTGGGTTTTGATTGTTGTTTAGGGTCTGATTCTTGTTCCGGTTTTGCTGGTAGTGCAGGTTCTTCTTTTGTTTCTGATTCTGGTTTTGGTTCTGCTTTGAATCCTGGTTGTGGGTCGTGTCCTTGTTTTGATTTCTGATTTTGATTCTTTTTTGGGGTTCTGGTTGTGTGTGTGGGTTGTTCGTGGTTTGTGTTGTCTGTTGGGCTGTTGACGCTAACTTCCGTAGCGTTGCCGTGACGACATGGACCCCACCTTTGTGGGGGGGGGGGGGAGGAGTTGGTTCACGAGAACTCCCGTAATGTGACTCCCAACTTTCTTAACTTTCTTCATCGTCACAGAATATTGGCGAACGTTGTTAGTTTTGTTTGACCAGAGGCAACGGCGTGAGAAGCTGACAGCTGACTATCTACGCTATGGTTACACACACAACACATTTTATCACACAAAAAAAACACGCATGTGCAGTCACACACACTCACTTACACACATACACTAGTGTACACGCTCACACACACTTACACACACACCAAAACACACAAAACTGCATACACACAGACACACTCACGTGCACGCACGCACACACATAGACAAAGATGCGTACACACAAACACATAAGCAGGCAGACGCACACACACACTCAAACACACTTGCAAGTTAATGATCAACAGTGGAGCCAAGATGCAGTGAGAGTTGGAGCGAGCGCGACGACGGGAAGAAAAACAACAAGAACATCTTGACTGGAGGCAGCACAACCTTCAAAACCTCAAAACCTTCAGAACCTCCGAAACTTAAGAACCGCAGAACCTGCTGGTTCTTCTTCATCTTCTTCTTCCTGGTCATGTGATGTGTGACGTGTCAAATGGACATCGCTGCTATGATGGACGAGCTGACGGACGCGATGGAGGACGGACAGCGAGGTAGGATCGAGGGGTGTCCCTATCCAATATTTTTGCAATCCATTTCCCCACTCGATTATTCCATCAATTGATCAGTTACTGGTTTGCCCCGTAACATCAATCAGAAAATCTGCAAAAATGTTGACAATCCTTGAAAGGTGCAACCTTCTTCCATTTCGGTTTCGAGCAATCATGTCATCAACCTGTAGTCATGTTCGTTAGCGTAGCATACACAGGAAGTCAGCTAACGTGTTTCCAAGTTAGGTCGCATGACATTCCTCATAGAGTGGATCATTTTCCAAAGTAAAAGCAGACGTTTGCAAATGTATTATTTGGATTCGACGCAAAGATAATCTGTCTTCTTTCTTGGGGCACTGCAGAAATCAGACAACATTCACTGTTGAGAGGCTGAAATCACAGGATTTGGACAATTATTTTCAAAAAGGGTCTCCAAACAATTAATCGGTTTTCAAAATAGTTGCCGATTAATTTGCTAATCAATGAGTAGTCGAATAATCGATTCATTGGTGCACCTCCAGTAGGATCCCAAGGCAAATCATCCATTGTCATCACACGCCTTGGCGCTAACATGCTCAAGCTAAAGGTGCATTGCGAATGCTAATGATGCTAACAAAAGACAGTTCTTTGACTTTGTCCTTATAGCTGACATCATCATGGGTGTGTTAAGTTAGCATGCTAACTTAGCTCGTCATCATACACCTTGGTGCTAACATGCAAAAGCTAACAAATGTGTTGCTAATGATAATGACGCAAACAAAACACCTTTCTTTGACTTTGTCCTGACAGGTGACATCATTGTGGGCGTTTTAGGTTAGCACGCTAACTTAGCATGCTACCTTAGCTCGTCATCATACACCTTGGAGTTAACATGCTAAAGCTAACAAGTGCATTGCTTATGCTAATGATGCTAATAAAAGACGTTTCTTTGACCTTGTCCTAACGGGTGACATCATCGTGGGCGTGTTAAGTTAGCATGCTAAGTTAGCTTAGCTGCAATAACATTGCTTGATGAAGGCCACTTTGACGACGAAGACACACAGCTGTCTCCCTCTCACACTTTTGTGGTCGGTACTTCAAACTTTCACTTCCTGTCTCACTGTACGTGTTTCTGACTGTCCCCTCGTCTCCCTGTCTCGCTTTCTCACTGCGTGTGCACTTGGTCACCTGTCATTGAAAGCCTGCCTGTCGCACTGCAAGTCTAAATACATCTGTCTATCCGCACGCCCGTCTGTCTTCATGTCTCCCTGCACGCTTTCTGACGACTGTCTCGTTGCCCCGCTTCGTGCTTCTGTGCGACAGTCCGCCTTTGTCCCCGCCGCCCTGTTCTGTCTTACGTCCGCGTCCCTGTCCGGGCGACTTTAAAGCGCCTCTAAGTTCTAAGCGGCCTTAGTGCGCGTGTGGCATCGGGGTGAAGTCGTCGCCTCCGTGTCACCTTGCGAACCCGACAGTCTGAAAAAGTTGCAGCGTGGACCTCAAATGTTGTGCACTGGCATCATCTTCATCTCTTCATATATGTGTGGAGTGCATGAGAGGTGCAAAAACTCATCGATTAGCAAATTAATCGACTATTTTGATCATCAATTGTCCAGGATTTGGACGGAAAATTGTCCAAATCCTTACTTAGCGTGTCGGCCTCGTGACAGCAGATATTCTCCGATTTCTGTGGCTCTCCATAAACGCAGACCGATGATTTTTGGAAATGTGAGACATTTGCAAACGTCTGCTTTTACTTTGGAAAACAACGATCACGTTAGGGACTAAATCAGATGATAATCAATTTGTTTGCGCATTTTGATATGCTTGATATGTTCTGTTTTTGAGTAAAGGGATGCAAATTAAAACATTCATTATCTGATTCATCGATTGATCCGACCAATAATAGAGATTAATCAATTATTGAAAGAATTGTTGGTTGCAGAACCTATTCTATTGAATTGAATTGAAAATGTAATTTCCGTCCCTTTTATTCAGAAGCAGGAGATGACTTCACGTTGACAGTGCAGCTAGCTCATGCACAAACATGAATTGATTCTGACTCAGTTGCTGGTTTGGCCCGTAACAAAATCATCAAAATGTGGACGATTGCTTTTCAAAGTAAAATCTTTTATTTTGAAAGATAATCGCTTCGCTTTCATGGGCGACGACACAAATCCGAGAATATTGTGCTTTTGAGAGGCCGACATTCCGAGCGTTTGGACAACTTTCAGTTAAACTAGTTCTCTAAAGCGATTATCAAAACAGTTGTCGATTGATTTGCTGATCGATTAGTTGCCGATTCATCGATGGATTACCGCACCTCTGATACGGACTGTTTTTCCTTTGCTAAATGTATTCCAGAGGTTTCCCTGCATCATTCCGCCTGCTACCAGAACGAGCCGGTCACTCACCTACTGGACGGAGGACACGCGGCCTGGGACAGGTGGGACGCACACGCGTGGAAAAAGTTCCCGTTTTACGCACACGCACGAGGGCACACGTGAGGTCCGGCTCCGAGGAGGACGGTGCGGAGGATTTGTCCGAGCGTGCTGCGGCGGAGGCCGGGAGCGTGTGTGCTGGAATGAGGCGGCGGGCGGGGGGACGCGCGCATATAACAGCCGCCCACCCTCCGCGCACGCACGCACGCACGCACGCATGCACATGCCCCACCCTTAAAAAAGACCTGACTTTTGACTTTTTACATGGAACTATTTTTTTACATATATTTCTCCACATTTTGCAACAGAGAGCACTTTTTCAAATGCTGTTAAAATGGGGGGGGGGGGGGGGGGAGTACAGCGGGGACCAATCCCTGCTGCTGCAAAAAAAAAAAAAAACAACTAAAATAATGCAACTCATTGATGCTGCCCCCTGCGATTGGCCGGCGACCAGTTCAGGGTGTGCCCCGCCTCTCGCCCGGAGATAGCTGGGATAGGCTCCAGCACGCCCGCGACCCGCCCGAGGAGAAGCGGAACGGAAGATGAACGAATGAATGACGCTGGCCCTCAAAATGTTTAGAACCTACCAAGACAGAAGTAGACTTCTTCCACCAGAAAGAAAAAGTTTGTTTCTAGCTTTTTCCGTTTTTGAATAATTGGCAGCCAAACATGGTCGGCTTCACCAAACGAGCTTTTTGTGAAAAGAAACATGTCGAGCAGAACAGCGACTTCGACGAGAATATTTTTTTGTTTCCGCGACACCTCCAAGTGGCGCGCGTGCGCAATCGGGGGTGGACGTCCGAACGGGTTTTTTGTGGGCATCGCAGTAGTTTACAAACCAGAGTTTGGCAGACAAGCTAGATCCAAACGATCCAAAAACACTCATTTCATTTCAAACTCATGTCGCAACGTTAGCCTACAAAGTAAATGGCTTACAGATGATTTGATTTTAGAAAACAGCACCAACAAAACCCGACACAAGTGGCGGAGACTCTCCACCACTTCTGCTAACAACCCAGACTAAACTTAGAGGAGCTCCTAACTGGCATGTAACCAATTTATCTTAGAACAGTCCAGATCTATGACTTCAGGATACTTCCTTGACACCAATTACGTCCTATGTCTTAGCTCGGGCTCCATCTTGTGACATTTTAGGGCATTGCAGCAAAAACCCAATTATGCCAATAAGCGACTTTTCAGACGAGGATAAGTTCCACACGAGAGGGGAAAAAAATCCTTCCCCGCCCCCTCACCTTTCTTTGTTAAGTGTCCTGCTGTGAAATAGTTGACCTTTCACCCTTCAGGAGGGGAAGGTCTAATTTGGACAAGTGCTGGTACCCCGGCGAGTGACCCCACGCACGCACACGCGCACACTCTGCAACAATGTCCAGTGTGCCAGCAGGGTTTGCTCCTGTTGAGAAGGCAAAGGTCACGCAGGAGCCCGCGTGTGTGCGTGAGCTCGGAATGTTCTCAAGTGGACGCCGACTGGAATGTGTGCCACCGCACGCAAACGGCCTGTGCGCCACTTGACAAAACTTTGTGCGGGGGGCCGGCGGGGGGGGGCGGGCTTCCGTTCGGGTTCCCAGTGCACAAAGAAAGCGTCGTAAAGACGAGACGGATGACTTTGTGTGTGGAAATACATCTTCTAGCGACAGATAGAGCGACACAAATATTCCATTTTTTTTTAATCATGTTTTGTTCAGACACATACAAAGAAATAACTCTTACACCAATACAGTTATATATAAGAATAACATTTGTACATTTTCAATGTACGTCCAGTCTGTGTCCTTTTTTTCCTTTACAAACAAGAAAGCAACATAGAAACCGTAGATTGACAACACAGGAAAACAATGACAAGGTTACGCGGCGCTAAGACGTGTCAGTCTTTCGCATGCCGCAATTTCCTGCATTTTGGTTGGATATGTTCTGACAATGTCTGATTTGTAGACATCTCCCAAATTCTGAATAATAACAATACTTTATTTGTCTCGCGTGTGACTGACGACCCTCTCGCCCAATCAGGCGAGCGGAGCCGGCCTGCCAATCGTTGGCGCCTCGGGGCGGAGCGCTCGGCGACCAGAGCGTCGTCATACTGCACGCCAAAGTCGCCCAGAAGTCTTACGGCAACGAGAAGAGGTGCACGCCCGCGTTCATGTCTTCGCCGTGTCCATTCATGTGTTCATCACGTCCGTCCGGTGTTAGTCTCAGGCATTCATGTGTTCACTATCTCCATTGTTTCAATTCATGTGTCCATCACATCCATTCTGTTTGTCTGGGCCGTTCATGTGTTCACCATGTCTATTCATATGTTCATTGTGTTCAGTGTTTGTTTGCATGTTTCATTTCCATATTTGTGGCCGACTGGTTAGGGCGCTTTCCTCCCACATCCCAAAACCACCGACTCTGAATTGCCCGTAGGTGTGAATGGTTGTCTGTTTGTATGTGCCCTGCGATTGGCCGGCGACCGGTTCCGGGTGTACCTGAAGATTGCTGGGATAGGCCCCAGCACGCCCGCGACCCGCGTGAGGGGAAGCGGAACAGAAAATGAATGAATGAATGTTTCATTCATGTGTTCATCACATCCATAGTATCCTATTGAAGATTTCAACTCCTCCTTTAATGCGCGTCGATTGTGTGAGTGTATTTTGTTTTGTTTTGTCTTTAGGTTCTTCTGTCCTCCTCCGTGCGTTTACATCGGCGGCAATATTTGGAGGTTGATGCACGACCTCCTACAAGGTGAACACGCTTCTTTGTCAGAGGCGGACGGCCGTCCCGTTATCATCGTTATCATCTTACTTCCTGTCCGACTTCCTGTGCAGCGAGCGTGTGCGGCGGTGGCGGCGCCGTGCGCGGCTACATGTGCGTGGACAGCGCCGCGCTGACCCACAGCGACGCCTACAAGCTCAACTTTGAAACGCTGCCCGACACGGTAAAAAAAATTCACGTGTCGATCTCGTCCGTTCGTGTCTATTTGTGTTCATGTTCCTTCATGTGTCAATCATGTCAGTTCATGTGTTCATCAGATCCATTCATTCGTGTTCCTAACATAATAAACATTAGCATGCGGCTACGTCACGCTTGCTTTGTTTCCGCGCTCCGACCGGCTGTGGACAAGCTGCTGACCTTTGAACCCGCATGACAGCGTTGAGCCCGGCTCAGACAATGGCAGCTTTTCAGCGCACGAAGACAAATATGCTAACACATTAGCATCTTTGTTTTGTCCGACGGCACACAACAAACTTCAGATGATCTCATACGACAGCAACATCGGCGTCATCAAAAGTGTTTTCTTTTCCGTCAAACGTAATAACACCAAACATGTTAGCTATGGTAGCCACATCGCGGACATCACTCATGTCGGTGACGCTAGCGACATGTGGCTAACCTTCGTCGCTTTGCTGAGCAATATTATGTCAATGTCAATATGGTTAGCAACATGAGTGATATTAGCAACTTTAGCCACTTGAGGCCACGTGCACACATATGGTAGCAATGTCAACTATGTTGGATATTTCAGCGTATTAGCGATGAGTGACAATAACGTTGTTAGCATAGTGAGCAATGTTGGCGTTGTTGTTGTTTGTGTCACGTGACCGTTCAGGCGGGGATGTTGGCGTGCGCCAAGTCTTTGTTCATCTCGGACCAGGACAAGAGGAAACACTTCCGCCTCCTCCTTAGGCTCTTCCTGGAAGTGGGCTCCAGCAGACAGGAAGTGGGCTCCTTCCACAGCCGCCCGATCAAAGTCATCTCCAAACCGTCGCAGAAGAGACAAACCATGAAGAATGCGGACCGTCAGTACACACCGCAGTCCGCTTCCTGTCAACCACTTCCTGTGTGCGCATGTATCACATGTGCATGTGTTTGTGTGTTTCAGTGTGTATCTCAGCCAGTTCGCGTGTTGCGTTGTTCAACCGCCTTCGCTCTCAGACAGTCAGCACTCGCTACCTGGCCGTGGAGGGCGGGGCATTCGTCGCCAGTGCCCGACAGTGGACCGCCTTCGCCATCACGCTACGTTCGTTAGCACTGTTAGCAATGTTAACCACATTTGCAACATTAGCCGCTTCAGGACGTGCACGTCAATTTGGACACGCGTGGCCTGAAGTGGCTAACGTTGCTAATATCGCTAACTTCACTAACATTGTGGATGTTGCTGATATTGCTGAGCAGTTAGCAGCTGTTAGCAACAATCGTGATTTTCGCAACATTAGCTACTTTGGGGCGGCACGGTGGACAACAGGTTAGAGCGTCTGCCTCACAGTTCTGAGGTCCGCGGTTCAATCCCCGGCCCCTCCGTCAGTAACATTATGTTGCACAATGTTAGCACGTTCATTCTACATCCGTTGCATTAGCAACAATGTCAGTGATGTTAGCGACATTAGCAACTCAGGATGCTCGATATCACCCTTTTTTTTCAGACCGATGCAAATACGAGCATTTACTCTTGAGTACTCACGGATACGATAGCGAGTACCGATGCCGCTCGTATTTTTGATTCCGATTAAGGACATTTTTTTTCTTTCTGACGCACATGACGATTTGCCAAACTGCCGCAGTGTCGCGCCAACTACTGGCGAGGAGGACTTGCGACATGTCAGGTTTTTGTTTCAGCGGCCGGTCTCGGCACCCTTCAGGCGTACCCGATACGTTGAGCAGTAGGGAGTACGGATGTAAGGGAAGGAGTGAGGAAGCGAGGAAAGAAGGACATGACAAAAGGATACAAGGGAAGCAGTAAAGGAGCAAGGACGGATGAAGGAGGATGTGAAGAAGTCAGCGGCCACCCAGCCTCCAAGCGTCTCGTGTGTTTCGCTCCGTGTGTTTGTTTAACTCCCACCTCGGACCACCCGGCAGCTCCTCGCTCGGCTCGTCCGCCCGTCCGGCGCGCGACGATTACACGCATGCAACTTACTAAGGCGTGTGTGTGTGTTTGCGTGTTTGTGTAGTGGAGGATCATCGCGCCGAGCATCAAGGCGACTTTGTCCTGAGTGAAGGATTCGTCTGTTACGGTTCTGTGGTCCAACTTGTGTGCACTGAGACTGGACTCGCTCTGCCCCCCATGGTAACACACACACACACACACACACACAAATGCTATATCGCCACGGTGACGCCTTGGCCAAGACTCCTTTTGTATCGGCTCTCCATGTCCAAAACCATAAATCCAAAAGTAGTTTAGGATGATCGATTCTAAACTAAAATGTCGAATAGATAGTTTCCAGTACGAAATTGACTGCGTTTGCCGCTGCCAACACACCTGGCACGTCCACGTCAATCAGTGAGCCTGCCGTCCCATAAACAACACATAGGGGGAGCAATCGTTCCGAATGAGGCCAAAAGAACCCGGGTCACCTGTGACGGAATATCCTCTTCAACCCGCCTACGTTACCAAACACGTCACACGAGCAATTTGGCCCCAACAACTTTAGTCGTAGTCGGCGTTTGTTCACGTGTATGCTTTGTGTTTGCGCGTGTGTACGTGTAGGCGTGTCGGACGGCTTATGATGTCCTTAACAGTCCTGGCCGCTACGGCTGCCTATTGACCTTTGGCCTTTTGGGTATCTGTGCGCTTCGCCGAGGTTTTCCTGTCTTTTTTCCTTTTCGCCCGTCAGCCCTTTTGGCTTCGTGCTTCCGTACGTTGCTTTTCTGTCGGAAGCAGATGTCCGTCGTCACGGCGGGGAAGCGGCGAGGCCTCGGAAACCAAAACACACACACAGACGCCGACGTTGCCGTGCCCGCGCGGCGTCGGGTTGCTACGACAACACTGAAAAACGCATGGTCTGCGTTTCTGCGCAGCAGAAAGAGCGCAGACAGCATACACGCCTTTTGTCCATACTGCGCCGTCTTGAGATCCGACTTGGATTCCAGTATTCCCAATCATCTTCCTCCATTGAACGGAAACCGAATTTATCCGTCGCAGCCCCCCGAAAAAACACCCTAAATGTGTTTTTTGGAACGTGATTGAGTAGTCGATGAATCATTTCAGCTTCACTATTTCCTCCAATTGCATTTATGACTCGAATTCCTTCCGTGACCGTGTTTTTGTTGTTTGTTTGTTTGTTTTGTCTTGAGGTGATCCGGAAGGTAAACAAGCAGCACGTCGTCTCGTGCGTGGACGAGCCCGTGTCTCAGCTGCACAAATGCGCCCTGGAGATGCGAGAGTCGCCGCGAGCCTTCCTGGCCGTCGCCAACGACGCCGTCGTGCTGCACCGGGTGGGCGCCGGACGGGGGGGGCGTGGCCTCGACCCGGCGCAGTCGGCCATTTTGCCGTATCGGTCGGGACCGTTTCACAGCGGAGCCTTGACTTTGAAGTTTTCAATTTATGAATGGAATACTTTAAATGGCAAATGTTTACAGGAAGCTAATCTTGAGCAAGCTTCTCCCCTCGCAGGCGGCGTCCAGCGAGCGGGAGGCCGGCCGAGCGCTCCTGAACGACGGCTCGTGCTGGACCGTCATCGGCGTGGAGGTGGTGGAATTCGCCTTCTGCCGGGGAGACGCCGCCAGCGTCCGCACGCCCGTCACGCCGTTTCCCGACGTCGCCGGCCTGGAAGTCAGTCACACGCTCACTCATTCATTTTCAACGCATTCATTCTTTCATACAACATTCAAGCCGTCATATGCGCTCGTTCATTCAAACTCGTTTATTCCCAACGTGCATGTGCTCCGCAAACATGTCAATACGCCGATGCATTCACTTGTTCAACATTCATTCATTCATTCAGTCAGTCAGTCACTCCATTCATTCGTTCATTCATGGCATTTGAATGCAACATATTCACCCATTCATTCAGTCAACATTCCAAGCTTCATATTCATTCCTTCACTCACTCAAACATGTCAGCAGTCCTCATTCATTCATAAGAGGTCAGTGCTCCGCATTCATTTCTTCACAGCACATCAATCCCCCGCATTGATTTATTCCCAATTGGTCTGTTATTCAATTTATTGACATTCATTCATTCATTCATTCTTGACACATTCATTCAACATATGCACTCCTTCACCCATCAATACTCCACATGATTGATTCACTCATTCAACATTCGACCCTTCATTTGTCACCCACTCCATGTCCATTCGTTCATTTACATCATGCGAAACATCAATTTCGGCGGCACTGGTTAGAGCGTCCGCCTCGCAGTTGTGAGGACCCGGGTTCAATCCCGTGTGGACTTTGCGTGTTCTCCCCGCCGTGCCTGCGTGGCTTTTCTCCGGGTACTCCGCTTTCCTCCCACGTCCCCAAAACCTGCGTTCATTGGAGACTCTAAATTGCCCGCAGGTGTGAACGGTTGTTTGTTTCTGTGTGCCCTGCGATTGGCCGGCAACCCGTTCAGCGTGTACCCCGCCTCCCGCCCGATGACGGCCGGCATAGGCTCGGTCGGGCACTCCCGCGACCCTCGTGAGGAGAAGCGGCTCAGGAAATGGGTTTCATTCCCGCATTCCGTCTTGGAGCCTTCAACGCCTCCCGTCCGTTCAGTCCTTGTTTTGTCGGAACTCGTCCGCTCCTTCGCAACCTCCGCAATACTTGACAGTCGTCCGTGCGTCTGTCTCCCAAGCTGAACGGCGGCGGGCACGTGGCCACCTTGGAGCTCCACGGCGACAACTTCGGGCCTCACCTCAAAGTTTGCTTCGGCGCCAGCGAGGCCGACACCATGTTCAAGTAAGTTTGGCCAGCGCGGCCTAACGAGACAAAATACAAACTGCAAACCCAAATGGGAATTGTAAACCGCTTGAAACCCTAACCGTTGCTTGAAACCCGCCTTCGAAATCCTTGAAACCCCAATCTGCAACCGTCCGCCTCGGTTGACCCTTGAAACCCTCACGCGCGCTCTAAACCTGAACTGCAAACATTGAATTTATAAAACTCGACTACTTTTCCATTTGAAAGCCGAACGTTTGGCTTCCCCCTCGGAGGCTCACGGCGGGCGGCGCAAATATGCCCAAGCTCAGCGGCGGCGGCCGTGTTTGCGCAGCGCCGCCATCCGCAGAGCGGACCCTGTGGCTCAGCCGCCGCCTGACCCCGACTTGCACCTCTTTATGCTGACGAACTGGAAATCGGAACCCTCGCTTGAAACCCAACTTTGGAACCTTAACTCTGGCGTGAAACGGATTTCACTTCCGGGAGCGAACGCTGTCCGAGACCGAGACCGGAAATAACCCGTGACGACGTTGAACCGTTAAAGATTGAATCATTTCATCTTCTTTTAAATACATTTAGCAGGCAAAAACCTCCAATATGAAAAGAAATTGAACAAAAAAAATCCTTGTATGTTTTTCAAAATGAAGATTTCAAGAAGAGCTCGGTTGCATTATTTCCTGTAAGTTCCAAAAGAGACTGCGGCCAAGCGTGGGCCAAGCGTGCACGCCGGGGTCTCGTAATGACGACAATTGAGGTTTTTGGAAATATTCATCTCACGAGGAAAAAAATCGTCGCTTGCAGTTAACGTTACGTTTGCGTTCGAGAGGCCGGCGGAAGTTGGACGTCTAAGACTGCAGAATTTGCACGCTGCAGAGCGCTCTTTTCTTTTTGCGTCTCGTTTCACACGTACGAGGAAGCCAAATTCGCTTACCGTCGCCGGTCGCGAGGGCGGCGACCTCGGAAGAAAAAGAAATTCGAAGGGTCGGGGGGCGGGGCGTCTCGAGATGCTTATCGATGCGGCGCAAATGAAGCGACCCCGCAAGCGACACAAGGCGAAAGTGGTCTTTCGAAACGCACTCAGTCCATTGGGCTCAAGTCTGTCAAATGCTGCTCATCTCCTGTTACTTCCAGTGTTCCACAGGGTTCTGCTCTTGGCCTTCTTCTGTTTCGAATTTTCCACTGGATGACACCCACGTCCACCTTGCTAACTTTTTGTTGTTGT
Source organism: Phyllopteryx taeniolatus (assembly GCF_024500385.1). Lineage (NCBI taxonomy): Eukaryota > Metazoa > Chordata > Actinopteri > Syngnathiformes > Syngnathidae > Phyllopteryx > Phyllopteryx taeniolatus. Next base: position 31,458,409 of record NC_084510.1, read on the forward strand.
TGCGTATCTGCTTTGGAAGGTGACCTCGGGTGCATCTGGGAATAAAGTGGCGCATCATACGGTTCCAAAGCCAAAACCTTAATGAAATTCTACAACAGGCATCAAGGCCTCATTTTTGGACCCCAACCCTAAGCTCTACTTTGAAACCTTAACCCAGGCCTAGAACCTAACTTTTAAAGCCTAACCCTTACTTGAAACCCTACCTTAAAACCCTCATTCCTTATTTGAAACCATGACCCTGGCTTGAAACCCTAATTTCAAATCCTAACCCTGGCTTGAAAGCCAACTTCGAAACCTTAACCCTGGCTCGAAACCTGACTTTGAAACCCTAAAGCCGGCTTGAAGCCCAACTTTGAAATCCTAACTGTGGCATGAAACCCTAATTTCAAACCCTAGCCCTTATTTGAAACCCTAACCCAGGCTTCAAACCCTCACTTTAGACTGACTTGAAGCCTGACTTTGAAACCTTAACCTCGGCTCAAAACCTGCTTATTGAACTTCTTGTGCGTAGGTCCGCAAAGTCCCTCGTATGCGTGGTTCCTGACGTGTGCGTGTTGCGCTGTGGTTGTCGTGGCCACAGCGGTCAAGGAGGTCGTTGTCACAGCGGCGCGGTGACGGTGCCCATCTCTCTGCGGCGACGGTGCGACGGCGTCCTCTACCGCACCGCCTTCAGCTTCACGTACACGCCGGAGCTCCGCCAGCCGCAGCGTCGCCCGGCGCGGCCGCCCGACGCCGACGGCGCGCGCCAGGACGACGCCCTGCTGGAGAGCATACATCACGAGTTCGCCAGAAGCAACTTCCACCTCTTCACGCAGCCTTGAAACCCTAACAGAGACTTCTAAGCCTAACTTGAAACCTTATTCCAAGCTAGAAACCCAAATTTGAAGTTTTAACCATGGCTAGAAACCCTAATTCCTAACCCTAACTTGAAACCTTAACCTTGGCTCGGAAACCTGTTTTTGAAACCCGAACCTCGTTTAAACCTTTACGACATCCAGAAATAAAAACATCAGATCATCATCTGCGTGTGTTGATGTTCTGTGCGTGTATTTTGTATGTTTTCCAAACCTAACCCTAACCCAAAGGCAGAAACCTTAATCCTGCTCGACACGTCATTTGTAACGCTAAATTCAAATCCCATTTTAAAACCCAAATTGATGCTTCAACTTGAAACCCTAATTGGACACCTTATCCCTCGCCTGACGCGCCAACGAAGCCACGGTTGGAACCCTACCCGTCCGAACTGCGTGGCATTTAAGGCAGCGGCGCCCTCTCGTGGCCACGCGGACGACGACAAGTGTAAACCTGCAAGCAGATTTTTGCCGACCGTGGATGAATGCCATATTTGGGGGTTTTCCAGTGGAATCATAAGAAAACTGGATGGGGAAGAAGACAAGATCGTAGAGAACAAAAAGTCCAACCCCAAGTAACCCCCCGAAAACTTGACTCAACCCTGAATTTGAAACCCTAATTTCAACCGCTCCCTCTTGACTTGGAGCCCTAACCCCGAATTGAAAGCCTTGTTCGACCGCGTCCGTGACGAAGAGTCAGTCAGTGACGTCATGCGCGTTTTGCTCGGCAACGTGCTTGTTGACAGTCAACGGCGGCCTCGTCACGTGACCGTTGGACAGGGGCGGGGGGGCGTGTCCTTCCCCGGCAGGTCGCCAAGTCGCCGCAAGCAAGCAGCGAGCAGGTGAGTTCAAGGTCCCGCTTTCGCTTTCACTGTTTTGTCGCCGAGGTTTCCAATGTGGACGAAGAAGTGCGACGTGGGACGAATGTGGACGGGAAAGACCGCGGGCACATCTCGCGCGAGCGCGTCTGGAGATCCATGGAGACTACATGCAGTATGCACGCCTCGTTCACGCCCTGACCTTCAAACCCTCATTTGAATTTTCCCGTGCATGAAAAACACCTTTGAAACCCTAACCGGTGGCTTGAAACCCTAATTTGAAACCTTAGCCTTGACCTGAAAGCCCAACCAACGTCAGAAACCCAAATGGTAAAAAAATCCTGGACCTTAACTCGACGTCCTACCAGTATCTTGAAATACTTTAAAACCCTATCCGTCGTTTGGAACCCAGTTTGAAACTGTAGCCTTGCCTTGAAACCCTACTGCGACACCTTGTTTGAAACCCTAACCTGGACTTCAACCCACCTTTGACACAGCGTTTGCGCTTGATACCCAACTAACATGGCCTCCCCAAGAGACTCCCTGCCTCCACCAATCACAACAGAGCTCGCTGATGACATGGTGATGTTAATGCGTTGACTTCTTTGTGTCTCTTTTGACTTTGTAACTTTTGTTTTCCATCTTATAGTAAATCATTGGTAGTCACGTCCGGCCCACATGCACCAATCAGAATCAGCTCGCAGTGGGCGGAGCCACGTCAGCGTACTGGCTTGCTTCCCGACCAGTGAGGCGAGAGAGGTGGCCGTTGCCGTGGTAACAGCCCTGGGCGCCAACCTGGGAACCCCCACCGGCAGGAGCCCGCTGCGCACGGAAGCGCAGGTCAGTGCGTGCGCGCGTGCTCGGTTTGGCCCCCCACCCCCGTCTTGAAACACTGCCGCCGTCAGGTGAAGTGGACTCTGGAGGTTTTGCGCTTCGGTCTGAGCCTCCCGCTGGACTGCGCCACGCTGCGTGCGTGCGTGGACATTTACGCCCACTGGATGACGGTTCTGGTGTCCCCGCGAGACTCCATCCCGCCGCCGGTCGTCAAGGAGCCCAACGTTTACGTCCAGAAGATCCTCAGACACCTGCGCGCCTTGTTCCTGCCCAGGTACAAAACCTGAATGCAGCGCTCATCTCCTTGGAGCAAAGTGGACTCACGCGAGGGGTCCCGTTCAGGTCGGAGCGATCCGCTCCGGAGTACGCGTCCGTCTGCCAGCGGGTGCTGTGTGCAGTTCAGCTGCTGGCCAGAGAGGGCGCTGGCGTGAGCGGGGACACCTGGGAGATGCTGCTTCACTTCCTGCTCTGCGTCAACCAGTCGGTGCTGGCCACGCCCACCTCAGCACGTAGGCGACGGGCCCTCCTAACGTTCATCCGTTCATTCATTCAGTCATTCGTCCGTACCGTCGTCGTCGTCCACCCATTCACCATCATCCGTACATCTATCCGTTCATCTCGTCATCCATTCTTTTATCCAGGCAATGACCCATCATCAATTTAGCCATCCATCCATCCATCCACTCATTTATTTAGCCATCTATTCATCTCTCCATCAATCATTCGTCCACTCGGCCATTGTCCATCATCCATTCATTCGTCCATCCGTCATTCAGCCCCTCAGCGTCATCCATTCAGCCATTCATTCATCTCCGTTCAGCCTCATGTCAGCAGGTGTCCGTGTCATCCGTGGAGGTCCTGTTCCAGGTTAGTCTGGTGTCCTGTGCCCGTTGTTTCCCTCCTCGGTCCTTGTGGCTGTCGTGGAGACAGATGATGACCACGTGGAGGTTTCAGCCCGCCGTACTGGACCAGTGGACACGGGTAGTCTCCGCTCTAACGTCCAGGTGAGCGTCCGTCCTCCGGACCGGGACAGACCGCCTTCGTCACCACCTTTGCGTGTGCAGGTCGCTGCGCCTGAGTTTCGGTCCTGCCTTCCCTCGGTTTAAGGTCGCGGATGAGGACGCCGCGCTGATCCCTGAAGACATGGACCACCAGGTCACCCTCCAGACCTGGCTCAGGTTCCTGCATTTGCTCGGGTAACACACAATGATGGATCATCTCTGTCCTGTGGTCTGCAAACGTCCTTCACGACGAGTCAAACACTCCTCCGTGTCCCTCAGCAATCCTGCAGACCTGAGGCGTCCACCGGTGGACGGCCCAGCTCCTCCGGGCCATGAGGATGTCTTCCTCGCAGCAATGACGACGATCAGTAGACTGGTGGACGCATTTCTGGGTACTCGACAGAAACCATAACAACCGAGACCATTTTGTGGTGACGATCGGCTTGTGTTCCTGCAGGTGTCTCCGTGGTCTGCGGAGAACCAGGGGAGCACATGCTGATAAACACGGGTAGCAATCTGACCTTCGGCTGCGTCTTTTCAAGTCCTCACATGTCCACGTCACGTGTCTGTTCAGCTTGTCATCTCTTCTTTTCTCGCTTGCGTTCCTCCAGGACTTTCAACCAGAACCCATTTCAGAGCCCGCCTCCCTTCTCTCGGTAAAGCCAGATGAAGTGATCCTCTCCGTCCATAAATGAATGAATAAGCTGAAGCTTCTCATCCGCGTTTGGTCACACTGATCCAAGTTGAGGTTTTTCTTCTTCAGGTGTCGCTGTCACCCGAAGTCCTTTCAAAGACAGAATGCCCTCCTACGGTAGGCAACAATGCCTCAGCTCTGAGCCTCCTGATTGGTCAATCCCATCAACCTTTGTCGAACTTCTCTGGCAGTCCCCTCAGGTGTCTTGCGTCCTCGTTCTGGAAGTGCTCCTCCGACCCCCGTCAACGTACTGAGCATGCCCAGCAAATCACCGCCTCCACCGCACGCTCGACAGAAGACATCAAACATTTCCAAGGCCGCCGGGAAACCTCAGATAGGATCATCACAAGTGAATAGACGCCACACGTCTTTTCATGTCCGCGTGTCCATGTCTCATGCCTTTTCGTGTCCTGTGTTGGAATCTCCTCTCCACAGACATCCCCTTCCCTCCATCTGTGGAAGTCCTCTTCTGTTCTTCCTGCGTTCTCTTGGGTGCTGTACTCATCCCCCCGTGGTCCCCCATCCCCCCTGAGGGGCAGCGTGGACTCCCTGCTTCACGTGTTTGGCTTCTGCCTGTTTGATGCCGCCCTTGTTGGCAAAGACTCTGCTCCTAGTGGTCGGTACCAAGTACCAAACAGGTAGATGTGTGTACATATGGTAAAAAGAAGTGTGCGTGTGGTATCAGAGTGCTGGGAAGATGGGCGAGCTGAGGCCTGCGGAACACTTTGTCGGATTTTCTCCTGTAAGAAAACCTCAGAAGATGTCCTTCCTGTGTACCTGTCCAGGTGTGTAACTGGCTATCTTCTGGTGGGTGGAAGTACTACTCACTCTTCCAAATAGTCCATCAACTGTGCTCCTGAAATATGTGTGGTCTGAGCAAAGAACTGTTGACGACTTGTAGAAGACTTATAGAAGGCTTGAAGATTTGATGAAAACTTGTCGAAGAATTGATGAAAATGTGGAAAACATGATGATTTGATTCAAAGTTTTCAAGATTTAAACACTGAGATTGAGATTCAAAGATTCACAGAATCAGATTTTCAAAGATTCAATACTCAGCAAGTCAAAGAATCAAAGCTTCAGCAAAATTCAAGAAACTTGAGTCTTGTTGGAGATTTGTCATCGGGCCATGTGATGTCCTCAATTGCGTGTGGTTCCTCCCGTGTCCACCGTCGTCCAGGTTCTACGCGGTCCTCCTCCAGGGTCTGCGGGTGTGCGAGGACTTCAGCCCTCCTGTCGTGTCCGCCATCCTCCTCCACTCATCGTCGTTGTTCTGCTGTGACCTGGCTGGAGTCAACCTGCTGCTCCCTTCCTTTATCTGCGTCCTGGAGAAGGTTCTGCTGCAAAGGTGACGCCACCAAAAAACATAAACCTTATAAACCTCATGCGTACAGTACACAGTACTTATACACCAGCACTACCGCAACATGACAGACAAGAGTCCAATAAACCCCCACAATTGGCGGGAGTTGTTCACGGAACAAATTCAGCATCTAAGTGAAGGTACCGGTACCACTGTAAGTTCTTGACACCAATTACTACTTTCCTATACAGTGTCCATTATGTGTCTGTGTCCCAGGGAGCTGCTGAGCTTCAGGGCCTTTGTGAGCCCGGTGCACTTGCGGCGGGCTTCCATCTTGGTGCTGATGTCACTTTTGCCTCTCCCCCAGCAGTTTGGACCGGTCCAGCTGGTGGTGCAGTACCTTTGAATTCTTGTCACTTTATGTCTTTTCATGTCCATATATCCACATCGTGTCTACATGACCTATCGTTCTTGTCCACATTACCCTTGTGTACAACTGGAGGTGACTTTCAGTTTTTTGTCTTCCGCTAACATTGAGCCTCTGTCAGGCTAACGTTGAGCTTCCGTTGCATCCTCAGCCGCTGGTGGATGCCGGTGCCGAAGAAGTCCCCACAGGAAGTGTCCGGGCCCTGAAGCCCCGCCTCGTCAGTCTGCTCATTGGTTCTCTGAGGACAGAGACTGACAGTACCAACACGCAGATGCTCCTCGGTTGGTGGCCGTCCATTTCTATTGGTTGAATGATGTGTGCCCGCATTTACGGATTTCTCTGCAGCGGCCATCTTGACTCTGGTTCAGGACTGTGCTCTGATGGAGGCTGCCGGACAAACTCAACGCAAAGGAAAAATTCACCACGCAGGACACGGCAAGACCAAACGCACCGACAGATCCAGTGAGTTAAGTTTAGTTTACAGTGTTTCCGTGCTATATTGGGAGTTCACCTACTGACTACTGTGTGTTTTCATGGTAACCAGGCCACCAATCAAGCTCAGCGGCCGCGCTGTGGGTGGAGTTTGTGCATCTGCTGACTCAACATCTGACCGCCCAGTGGAGGGACGACTCAGCAGTTTGTCTGGCGACAATGGAGGTTTTGGGAGGACTGGCCAGAGTAGAGGTGAGCGCGGCCGAGCGGGAAAAAAAGCAAGCGGTCATCTCGGTCTGTCGCTACATCGAGTTCCAGTGCGGTCGTCCTCCTCCGCTTCACTCCAGAGATCTTCACTCCATTATTGTGGCGGCCTTTCACTGCCTCAGCATCTGGCTCACAAGACACCCCGACATCTTGGAAGACCAGGTCTCCGCTGAGAACTCGGTGTCAGGTCCTAATTAGCCCAGTAGCTAACTAGCGTCCATGTGTGTGTTGGTGTCAAGGAGTCTTTGCTGGAGCTTCTGGAGATCGTGGAGCTTGGCGTGTCAGGCAGCAAGTCCAGACAGGAAGAGGAAGTACGGTGTCGAGAGGCGAAAGAACTGAATCCCGTCTCTCTGAGAGTGAAGGAGGCGGCTGAGGTCACGCTCAACTGGTAAGGAAAACAAACACACTCCAGCTTTGCAGCATTCATTTTTGCCTCCATTGAAGACTTTTGAAAGACTTGATGAAGACTTGTTGACTAACCCTAAGCCTCAATCTTCATTTGTCTCCACTGAAGACTTGTTGAGCACTTGATTTATACTTGATGCAGACTTGTAGAAGACTCGATAAAGATTTCTCGAAAGATTTTGAAGGCCTCAATCTTCATCTTTGTCTCCATTGAAGACTTGTGGAAACTCTTTGAAGACCTCAACCTGCCTCAAGTCAGCTGACCAGACGCTCCTGGAGGTAGCAAGGACTAAGCAAACCGCTCAGAGGGGTTGGAGCTTTGTCCGTTGCCAGTCCATCTTAATTGGAACAATGTCCCCGTGAACATTAGACTGTCCATTCTCAAAACTCGTCTTTTTATTCTTTGGCTTTCAACTCAGCATGAGACTCTGCTCTGTTTTCGTCTTTTATTGTTTTTTAACGTTGTTAGTAATCTTTAAATTTGTCCTATATTAAACAGTTTTTCTGTGTTTGATTGGTGTGTAACGTACAGCACTTTGCGTGCAGCCGTGGTTGTTTTAAAGTGCTCTATGAATAAAGTTGAGTGGAGTTAGGAATTTCTCGAAAGACTTGATGAAAACTTGTTGAAGACTAGTGGAAACTTCCTGTCGACCCCAACCTTCATCCTTGTCTCCATGAAAGACTCATTGAAGACCTGATGAAGTTGATTACTTGTCTCTTCGTCTTCTCCATTGGCGACGTTAAAAGCTGGTGAAGACATCAACCTTCACCTTTGTCTCCATGGAAGACTCGTTGAGAACTTGTCGAAGACCTGTTGAAGAATGTGAAGTCCACTTGTCCTACCAATTGAACTCGATAGTCTCCGCTTTCTGAAAAAGTTATCACGGCATGTCAGGAAGCTTCCTGGTCTCAGGTTTCGTCTCATCCACATGTCAGCATCATGCAGGTGTCTGGAGCGTCTCCATTCCTCGGAAGCTCTTTGAACGAGGACGCACTGATTGGCTGCTCTGGTCCGGATGACAGCAGCCTTAAAAAGCTCAGATATTTTGCTTTGGATGCTTCTGTAATCCTGGGATTTCTGGAACAAGATCAGGGACCTGAAAAAGGTGTGTTCCCATGGCCCACGAGATCCAGGAGACATTCATACCCGATAAACCACAACAACAGCAACAAAATAGGATCGGATTGTTATTTTTGCTGGAATGATTGACGTGTGCAGGTTCTGCGTCATGCCCGTCACTCACGGTGCTGATCCGCGGGCAGTTTTCACGTCACTCCTGGAATTTCCAGCACCGCCTTCAGCCCAGACAGGTAAAAATGGTGTGTGAGGACCAAACACATCATCTTGCACTAGATATCTGACCATTCATCTTCATTTTTCTGTGCAGAAAGCAGTCAGCCCTCAGGAAAGTAGCAGTGAAGCCCAGATGCATGCTAGAATATCACACTGCGGGACTGGTGTAAAAAATCAGATGCTTCTGGAAAACATCAACACAGTTCCTCTGGTTCCAGCAGACCACAGTATTCCTGACCTCTGGGAGGGGCTGACTGAGGAGGTGAGAGGGGGGTCAGGTACAGAAGAACCTGGAAAGTCAGGTGTCTTCAGAACCTGCTGAAGGGTCAGGTACAGAAGATACTGTGGGGCCAGGCGCCTTTAGAACTTGCTGGTGTGTGGGGGTGTCAGGTGCATTCAGAACCTGCTAGGAGGTCCGGAATAGATGATTCTGTGGGGCCCTGTGCCTTTAGAACCTGCTTGGGGGCCAGGTGCTTTTAGAAACTGCTGAGTGGTCTGGTACAGAATATGCTGAGAGTTCAGGTGCCTTCAGAAACCGCTCGGGGGTTAGGTGCCTTCAAACCAGCTGAGCGACAAAGTTGTGGAATGATGCTACTGTTGTGGTCTGTCAGGTGAAGCAGCATTTGGATCATCTGCGAGGAACTTTGGAGCGACAGCAGAGGGTGGAGGCAGAGCCCCGCCAGTCTGGTGCCATGACAGCGTGTACGCCTCCTCCGCCTCGTCCCGTCACTCACGTCCAGACTGCAAGGCTCTTCCTATCCCACTTGGGCCTGGTGACTCCTGAGACCCTGAAGGTAGGTTTGAAGAAAAAAAAAAACATCAATCCCACTTTAAAACCTAAACCTGGCTTGAAACCCTATCCCAGTCTTGAAACCCTACTTTCAACCCCTGTGCACTGCCGGCGCAGGATCCCGATAGCAGGGGTGTTCCGGCTCAGTTGGTGTCTCTGGACGCGTCCTTGCCAGGATTCTACGAGGACCTGAGACGTTTGGACCGCCTCCCGTCCAGAACCCAGGAATCGGCCTTCGTCTTCTATGTGAGGGCGGGACAGAAGACGGCAATTGAGGTCTACGTGCACTTTTCAGTCACCGTACTTTGAAAGATTGGCATGACAAACTAACTTGCAACCCAACCCAAAGTTGAAATTCTAACTCGCAACTCTGTAACCCAAGCATCCAAAAGTACTTTGAAACACCAACCCTGGCTCAAAACCCTTATTTCAAAGCCCAACTTTGAGACCCTAACTTGAACACTGGAGCAAACCTGTTTGTCCCTTTTGTAGATTTTACAGAACGTGGAGTCCCGCTGCACCGTCTCTCGTCACTTCCTGGACTTCCTGTCCAGTCTGGGCCGCCCGGCGGCACGCGGACGGGAGAGCGTAGGTTAGCGTTAGCATCAAGGTTAGCGTCCGCCGCCTGTGATCTGGCGACAGGCGGCCTGAGCTTTGCCCTTCCGCCTGGAAGATTTCGCCAGCGCCTTGGGGCAGACCGGCGGCGGCGGCGCGTTCGACGGCGATCGCTTCGTCCTCAAGTACGACGACGCCCTGACGGACGTCACCTTCGTCGTTGCTTCGTCGTCATCGCACGTCAGGATGGAAAAGCACTCAACAAGTACTCTTGAAACCCTAACTTGACTTGATTTGATTTGTTCTTCAAATTGGGGTTTCAAGTCCTTTCAACTGTCCCAACACAGGCTTGAAACATTAATTTTATTTAATTTCAACCCTAACCCATACCTTGAAACCCCATCCCTACTTTGAAACTCTAACCTTGGCTTGAAACCCTAATTTAAACGCCCAACATAGCCTTCAAACCTCAATTTGAAACCGTAGAGCATTCTTAAAACCCAGATTTGAAACCCTAACTTTAGCTTAAAACCCTAACCTTGACATGAAACCCTAATTTGAAACACCAACTCTTGTTTGAAACCCCAACACAGCCTTGAAACTGTAATTTAAAACCATGACCCATGCTTTAAACCCTAACCCAGGCTTGAAACCCTACTTTAAAGCCGTAACAGCTTTTTGAAACCATAGCCCATTCTTGAAACCCTAATTTGAAACTCTAACACGTTTCTAACCCTACCCCTGGCTTGAAACCCCAACACAGGCTTCAAACCCTAATTTGAAACCGTGGCTTGAAACCCTACTGTGAAATCCTAGCTTCGTTTCGAAGTCCTAATTTGAAACCCTAACCGGGAACCCTAAGGCTCGCTCGAATCCCCAAACTGTCTCGAAACCCTGACTTGAAGCCCTAACCCAGAAACTGTTCTTCTCCAACCTTAGTCATCATCAACATGGACCGTGTAAAATCCATCCATCAATTTTCCGTCGCGCTTCTCCTCACTCGGGTCGCGGGCGTACCGGCGCCGATGCCAGCTGACTCCGGTCGGGAGGCGGGAGGCGGGGGGGCGGGAGGCGGGAGGCGGGGGGGCGGGGTACGCCCCGAACCGGTCGCCGGCCAATCGCAGGGCACATACAAACATACAAACCACTCGCACTCACATTCACACCGACGGGCAATTTAGAGTCTCCAATTCACGCATGTTTTTGGGATGTGGGAGGAAAGCGGAGCGCCCGGAGAAAAGCCACGCAGGCGCGGGGACAACATGCAAACTCCACACAGGCGGGGCCGGATTTGAACCCGCGACCTCACGACTGTGAGGGGGATGTGCTAACCGGTCGTCCGCCGTGTCGCCAGTGTGTAAAAAAATCCCTTTGGCTTTTCCCATATTTCCTTTTTTGTGTGTTTGCAGCCGACGGGTCAACGCGCGGGGAGGAGGCGGAGCCAGAGGTTCAAAGATCGTCCGAACGCCGTCACCAATCCGAGATGATGATCGTTTGGGTGGAACGCTTGGAGGACGTCGGTAAGCGTCTTCGGGGAAGGAGAAGCCACTCATGTCCAACGGGTCTTGACGTGGGAATTTCCGGATTTTGAATCAAGTCAAGCAGGGTTGTAGAAGTCGGGATTCGTGTCGGATAGGCCGAAATGTGGGAATTTTCGGTGGGAACGGTTTGAATCAGTTAAGAAAGGGAAAAGGAGGAGGGAATAATATGGAATATGTCTTAATGGGGGAAAACGTGTCTCAATGGAAGAAATTCAGATCGAGCGGAACATTCTGAATGTGGAATGGGAACATTTTTTTGGGGGGGGGGTCAAATGTCTTATCGGGTACGAATGTGAAGTTATTTGGTGACAAGTGTGCAGTCGTGGAGAAAAATTGGGTGTTGAAGTTGGTGGAGACGGGGAAGTGGTAGAAAATGGGGAGAGTCGTAATCCTGTTCTCGGGACTTATCCGATCCTCGTGCTCGTGTGAGTGATGACGTCACGGTTCTGCTTTTGTTTTCTTTAGAGACGTTTCCCGTTTGTGAGCTGAACAAGAGCCGACCTCTGAGCTGGTAAAATTCCGCCACCCTGCGGTCGGAAGCGAGAACTGCAGTCACTAACCGCCCGCGCGTCCGCCAGCGGGTGCGGCGTGCACGCGCTCTTCATCCACAGTCTGGCGAGCGGACTGTTCCGGATCGTCTCCCGCGGAAATCCCGGTCCCGGCAACTTGGGTTTGCTGCCCCCGCTGGTCAGCGGGATCGTCGTCGGCAGGCGCGGCCTCGGTCTGTCGCGGTCCGGGCCGGGATAGGGTTTCAGTTTAGAATTTCAAAGTCAGCCTGGGATAGGGTTTTAAATGGCGGTTCAAGTCTGCGTTGAGGTTTCAAGATTGGCTTTTTCAAACCTCATCCAAATGTCCTACTCCGACCCTAATTTGAAACCCTAGTAAAAGGTTGCACCACTAACCTTGGTTTGAAAACCCAACTCTACTTTGAAACCCTAACCCTGTTTTGAAAGACTACTTTCAAACCTTACCCCTCTTTTGAGACCCTACCTTGAAACCTCTAACCCTGTTTGGAAACCCTCATTTGAATCCCTAACCCTGTCTTAAAACCCTACTTTCAAACCGTACAACCTTTTTGAAACCCTGTCTAGAAACCCTAACCCCATTTTTAAATCTGTTTTGAAACCCTACGTTGAAACCTAACCCTGTCTTGAAAGCCTAACCCCGTTTTGAATCCCAACCCTGTTTCGATACCCTAATTTGAAACCCTGACCCTAATTTGAAACCTTACTTTGAAACTCGTTGTCTGTCTGTCTGTCCGTCAGGCCCGTTAGTCCTGGAGACGCTGATCAACGGTTGCCGTCGGCGACAGCTGTGCGGCGACTCCGCCCCCCCGCCGCACGTGAACAGGAAGTACGCCGTCGGCGCCGCGGTCCTGCGGTACGGCGCCCGCCGCCGCTCGGAACCCGACCCCTACGGCGCTCTGTTCCGACAGCTCTGACCTCCGCGGTTACCGCGGCGACGCCACGCTCGAGTCACGTGACCGCAGCGCCTCGCCCGAACCGAAGATCTCGTCGATCGTCAGAATTCAGAATCCGTCGACGTAATTATCATCATCAAAATTGATTGTCACGATGAATCGTTACATTTGAGTTATCATAATTGTTTGTCAGAATTGCTCACTATAATCGTGCTCAATTCGCATAATGATCAGAATCGGTCAGCGCAATCGATCATCGTCAGGAATCCAATTTATGTCGTCCAAAAATAATCGTCACAATCAATTCTCATTTCTTGATCATCTCACTTTTTCATTGCGATCAATTGTCATCAGTGACGTCACCAATAAAGAACCCGACATTGTGATTGGTCCTTCTCTTTGTGACGTCATCGCCCGCAGGCTCCTCTTTGCCTCCTCCCTCCCTTCGTCTTCTCCCGTTTGCGGTTGTCGTAGTAACCGGAGGGTTGCCATGGTGACAGAGGGCTCACGTGAAATCACCGCGCGCGCACGCGCACACACGATGTGCTCTGTCTGCTTTCCAATCTCATCTGGAGGTTTTGGGGTAAAATTGATAGCCGCCTGTGACGTCACTGCGTTTCCGGTCTGTGCGGGAAGTCGCCTCGGTGGAGACGAACCAATTTGCTGATCGGCGGCGGCTTTGTTTTCTCCTGCTGCTGCTCGGGCTCTTTCTTTTTTTTCCCCTCCGCTCCATCCATCCATCCATCCATCCATCCATCCATCTCGCCCCGGAGGCGGGCAGGCGGGCAGGCGGGCGGCGATGCTCCGCGCGGACCGGGCCGCCCTCGCAGCTGCGTCCGCCGGCTGTCGCGCTCACTAGCTCGGGCTCGTCCGCGCGTCCGTCATGGTGCAGAAGTCGCGGAACGGCGGCGTGTTCCCCGGAGCGCAGGCCGACCAGAAGAAGCCGAAAGTGGGCTTCGTGGGTCTGGAGGCCGGCGGGACGGACTCCAGCAGGGACGGAGCGCTGCTCATTGCAGGTAAATACTGCACATACAGCAAAAGTCCTGACGTCACATGACAGGAAACAAAGCAGGCCCGTCCGAAGAGCTGGAAATTATTTTCCCTTCGTCTTTTTGTATTTGTAAATGTCAATGAAGTGGATCAAATCAGAAATGACGGCCCAATATGGTTTGTCCCATGCTGCTTTGGGTTGTAAAGGGAGATTTCTAAGTTGGGTTGCTAAAAATTAAAAAGAAAAAAAGAGAGAGAGACGGGGTTTGGAAGTTAAGGCCTCCAAAAATGAGCCGCGATTGGCACAAAATTGGGTGGACGTGTCGATCGTAATAGAACGCAGCCAAAAGTCTCAAAAGGTGGGCGCCGGGTGACACTTGTGATTCCGGTTGTTGTTGTTGTTGTTGTTGTTGTTGGGCAACCGGGCGCTGATCGCGGAGCAGCCGACGAAGGTCCTCGGCGCCAGCGCAGCAGCGCGTCGGGGGGCAAGAGAGCCCCCAAGAGGAACGCCCTCTACAGGCGGCTGCAGAACTTCCTCTACAACGTCCTCGAGAGGCCGCGCGGATGGGCCTTCGTGTACCACGCATACGTGTGAGATGCGCACACGCACGCACGCGCGCACGCGTAACTACGCACACACCCGAGCAAACACCCGCTTCGTCCCGGCAGGTTCCTGCTGGTCTTCTCCTGCCTCGTGCTGTCCGTCTTCTCCACCATCCGAGAGTACGAGAAGAGCTCCGAGGACGCGCTCTACATCCTGGTAACGGGCGACCGCTCCGTCCCTCCGTCCCGCCGCCCCCGGCGGTGACGTGTGCCTTTGTGGCTCCCGGCGGTGACGTGTGCCTTTGTGGCTTCCGGCGCAGGAGGTGGTGACCATCGTGGTGTTCGGCGTGGAGTACTCGGTACGCATCTGGGCGGCGGGATGCTGCTGCCGCTATCGAGGCTGGCGAGGGAGGCTCAAGTTTGCGCGCAAACCCTTTTGCGTCATCGGTCAGTCTGCCACGTGCGAACAACACGCGCGCGCGCGCGCGCATGCAAAGGTGTACTGGGGTTCGTGTCCGTGTGCGAATCTGCGTGCACGTGCTTCCGCGCAGACATCATGGTGCTGATCGCGTCCATCTCGGTGCTGGCGGCGGGCACGCAGGGCAACGTGTTCGCCACGTCGGCCATCCGCTCGCTGCGCTTCCTTCAGATTCTGCGGATGATCCGCATGGACCGGCGCGGGGGAACCTGGAAGCTGCTCGGATCCGTCGTCTACGCCCACAGCAAGGTGACAACCAAGGACTGCGCGCGTGCGCGTTATCTTCCGTATTGATTGTGGACGTGATCGATGTGCCCAATTGATTTCTTGCTGGTTGAATTGGAGCTTCAAGGACTTTCGGCGTGTGCGTGCGTGCGTGCGTGTCTAGGAGCTGATCACAGCCTGGTACATCGGCTTCCTGTGTCTGATCCTGGCGAGCTTCCTGGTTTATTTGGCGGAGAAAGAGGACAACGAACAATTTGAGACGTACGCCGACGCCCTCTGGTGGGGACTGGTGAGACTGCTTCCCGTCCGCTCGCAACAAACCGCTCGAGTGTCGGTCGCCGTCTGATCGGCCGCTCGCTCGTGCCCGTCAGATCACCTTGACCACCATCGGCTACGGAGACAAGTTCCCCATCACTTGGAACGGTCGCCTGCTGGCAGCCACCTTCACGCTGATTGGCGTTTCCTTCTTCGCTCTGCCAGCTGTGAGTTGAGTGTGTGCGTGCGCGCGCGCGTGTTTGGTTGCTAATTGGGTTTGCTGTCTGGTTGTCAGGGCATCCTGGGTTCTGGTTTCGCTCTGAAGGTCCAAGAGCAGCACAGACAAAAACACTTTGAGAAAAGACGAAACCCAGCAGCCGGACTCATTCAGGTAGCATCCGGAACGGAGAACCAGAAAAGACATTTGGAACGGAAAGCCACATTTTCTCATTTTGTTCATGATTTGCCACTTCCGGTTCATTTGGGCTTATTTCACTTGCTGTTCACTTTGGGAATTTTTGCAGCGGGAATGGCTTGAAGGAGCTGAAGAAGAAGAATCACTTTTTAGTGCATGCATGCATGCATGCACACGGAATTTGTTCTCTGCATTTAAGCCA